>NC_057715.1:97007311-97073743 GCF_004010195.1 Chiloscyllium plagiosum | reverse complement strand
TGAATTCAGAGAGTTCCTTCACACTACTTTGCAGAACCGTTTGTTTTGCGGCCTGCAACACACAGCCATCCAATGGAAGCTACTGAAAAGGAGAGATGTGGATTTCAAGGCAGCTTTTGGAATTACTATCTCAATTGAATTGGCTACCAGTGAAGCAACCCAGTTGGCTGACGACGCCCAGGTGCATAAATTAAGGAAACTTGGCAGAGTATATAACCAACTGTAGAATGCCGCTAATGTGACCAGAATGGTCTAAACGAGTCAACATGTTGGACTCTAAGCCCAGCAGATGTACATGAGTGGGTCATATTGCAGGGTACAATCCAAACGAGAAGGGGAGTCCGAAGAAACAATCCTAAGAACAAGACATGAGGGAAATATCACCAATTAGAGAGTGGACAAGGAATCTGCAGGAGAAGCATAAGGTCCAAAGTCAGCAGAGTTTCAGTTAAACTTGCTGTCAGTCTGGTGTGTAACTGATTGGGAAGGATTCTTCCCAAAGTAGAGGAGACAACAGTAAAAATGGAAGTGGATATGACTACAGTGGTGCCCCAACTTCCTGAATTAGTCTATTGGGAGAAGTTGAGACACTACCATTGAAGCCTACCAAAATTACTTAAGGGCCAGTATGTGGAATTGCCACTATATATATTAAAAGGCAAATAGCCTGCATTATGCCGATGTTTCTGATTACAAAATTTATGGTTGAATTGGGGTGTGGTTAATAGGTTGGCGAACATGAATATGCACTTGCAAGAGATCTGGACAAGTACAAAAATGTCTCCAAAGGAATCTTGTGACAGATGAATGGTGTCAAAATTAAATTACAGTTGAAACCAGAGGCTGGTCCTTGAATCTGAAGTGCATCCACTGCATCGTAGTGCTGTTCAGCCTAAAGTGGAAGCAGGACTGGAATGACTGGTGAACCTGGGAGTGTTGGGACCATTAGCCACCAGTGAATTGGCCACTCCCAGCGTTCCAGTCTTAAAAAGGTTAACGCAGTGAGGATTTGTGATGACTTGAAGGTCACTCAACCTGCCCTGAGTGTGAATCAATTACCCCTTCCACTCATAGACCTATTTAGTGGACTGGTGGGGGAAAGAATTTTTCAAAAATGGATCTGTCGCAGGCTTACGTGCAGATGGGTGTCATGAAGCAATCTCAGCTGCTGCTGATGGTAGTGATACGTGGGACTTTTCTGCTGCAAGCAGCTTCTTTTTGGCAACACATCAGTGCTGCCTTTGTTCCAAAAGGCAATGGATCAAATATTAAGTGGGTTTGTCCATCCAGTGTTATTTGAACACTATTTTGATTACTGGATCCTCCACAATGGAGCAGTTAAAAATTTAGAAGGAACCCAAAAACATTACAGGAGCACAGCCTACAAGTAAAAAGAATAAAATGTGAGTTTTTTTGAAAGATTCCATTGAGTACTTGTGCCATGTAATCAATGAGGAGGGTCTACACAAGACACCTAAAAAGCCTGAGGCTATTTTTGAGTCTTCTAATTAACTGTGCCCAGACCAGACATGAACCTGCTAACCTTGCTAAAGCCCCTGCATTGGTTGCTGGCAAAATAGTACTGCACTGTCCTAATTAGTGTCACAAACAATTTGCTATGCAATCATGAATAAAATAGCAATTTATTGTCATCTGTAGTTTTACAGAAAAAATAGTGAAAAGTTTTAAGTCATACACCATGGCACCTAAATTAATAAGTCTTTAAAAGTGTCGGAGGCTGAGGGATGACCTTATAGAGGTTTACACGGATAGGATAAATAGACAAAGTCTTTTCCCTGGGATCGGGGAGTCCAGAACTAGAGGGCATCGGTTTAGGGTGAGGGGAAAGATATAAAAGAGACCTAAGGGCAACTTTTTCACACAGAGGGTAGTACGTATATGGAATGAGCTGCCAGAGGAAGTGGTGGAGGCTGGTACAATTGCAACATTTAAAAAGCATTTGGATGGGTACATGAATAGGAAGGGTTTGGAGGGATATGGGCCGGGTGCTGGCAGGTTGGAATATCTGGTCAGCATGGACGAGTTGGACCGAAGGGTCTGTTTCCATCCTGTACATCTCTTTGACTCTTAATGTTCATCGCAATTCAATTAAGTACTTCTGCATTTGGCGTTCACTTGAAAACTCAGCTGCAACTGCCAGACATGGCCGAGTTGAGACTGCCCTGCCAAGCTGAGACCTCCATGCTGGTCTGTTGGAAGACTGAATGTGCCAAAGAAAAGACTGCCCCACTAGGAGACCACCCCGCCAGGCACTAGGCCTGAAACTGCCATTCTGGGCCTGTTCCTTGTGCATGTTGTGTGAGCTCAGGGAGACTTCCAGCATCCCCTGATGATTACACCTGCAGGAAGTGCACCCAGCTGCAGTTTCTGGGAAACAGTGTTGAGGGAGCTGGAGCACTCAGATGCTGAATGCTTCATAGATGAGATTTTCAGTGAGGTAGCCACACCAATAGATGCACATAGAGATTAGCTGGGTAATCACCAGAAAAGGCAAAGGGAGAGCATATTGGAATCCCCCCGTGGCCATTCTCCTCAAACAAGTATACGGTTTTGGATACTATTAGGAAGGGATGACCACTCTGGAAAGCAGCAGTAGCCAGGTCAATGGGGCTACGACTGGCTCTGGGGCACAGCGGGAAAGTGTAAAGTTAAACAGGATCTTTAGAGATTGGAGAATCGATAGGGTCAGACAAGAGATTCTGGATGGGAATCCAGGATGATGTGTTACCTCCCGGGTGCCAGGGTCCCAGGATATTTTCGGAGTGGCTGCAGAATGTTCTCAAGAGGGAGGGTGAGCAGCCAGATTTCATTGTGCACTTTTGGCACAAGTGACATAGGGACAAATAGGGCTGAGGTCCTATGGAGTGACTTTAGAGAGCTAGGAAAATCGTTTACCACTGACGGGGGTCCCTGTTTTTAATCTCTGGATTACTTCCAGTGCCACATGCTAGTGAGGGTAAGAACAGCAGGATATGGCAAATTAATATGTGGTTGAAGAATTGGTGCAGTGGCCAGGGAATCAGATTTTTAGATCATAGAGATCTTTTCTGGGGCAGAGGTGACCTGCCAAAAAGAAATGTTACATTTTTACTGGAAGGGCTCAATATCTTGGCCAGGTTTGCTAGTGCTACATTAATATGTGGTTGAAGAATTGGTGCAGTGGCCAGGGAATCAGATTTTTAGGTCATAGAGATCTTTTCTGGGGCAGAGGTGACCTGCCAAAAAGAAATGTGTTACATTTTTACTGGAAGGGCTCAATATCTTGGCCAGGTTTGCTAGTGCTACAAAGGAGGGTTTAAACTAGATTGGCAGGGTGCGGGATCCTCAACAGAGGGAAGCAAATGCAAGGCTGGAAGGAGATACAGTAATCTGAAATAGTAAAGTGAAGAGACCGGTCAGGCAGGGACATGACAGGGAGCAAGGACTGCCTGTTGGATTAAATGACATATATTTCAATGCAAGAGAGCTGACTGGTAAGGCTGAAATCAGGGCATGGATAGGTACGTGGGACTCTGATATAATAGCCATTACAGAAACGTGGCTAAGCGAGGGATGGAACTGGTAACTTAATGTACAGGTGCTTTAGACAAGACAGGTGGTGGAAAGCAGGAACAGGGTACTGAGCATGATTATATTGAATGGCAAAGCAGGCCTGAGGGGCTAAATGGCCTACATTTATTTTCTATGTTTTTAGTGTCTTATGCTTTCTGTCTCTCTCCCTTTTCTTGAATAGGGGTGTTATGTTACTTTAATTGTAATTTGTTAATTTAATATCTCAAAATTAAGTTTTTTGTTTCTTGATTATTATCTTCTGAGTTGTGAGGAGCTGATCGGGTTTTTTTAAAAATGAATCGATTTCTGAATGGGCTATATACCAAAATGCTATCAATAGAAGTTTCAATTCTAACTATGATGAGGTATGATTCTGGGAACATAATGTTTAGCAAGTATTTTGTTGTACTGACTCACCAGGAAAACTATTAATATAGCGATGACACTGACTAGCACTTTAAAAGCATTATTAGAATTCTCGTAGAAGAGAAAACCTAGCTAATTTAGAAAGAATTACAGAGGCATCGAGATGTACAGCATGGAAACAGACCCTTCAGTCCAACTCGTCCATGTCGACCAGATATCCCAACCCAATCTAGTCCCACCTGCCAGCACCTAGCCCATATCCCTCCAAACCCTTCCTATTCATATACCCATCCAGGTGCCTTTTAAATGTTGCAATTGTTCCAGTCTCCACCACTTCCTCTGGCAGCTCATTGCATACACGTACCACCCTCTGCATGAAAAAGTTGCCCCTTAGGTCTCTTTTATATCTTTCCCCTCTCACCCTAAGCCTATGCCCTCTAGTTCTGGACTCCCCCACCCAAGGAAAAGCCTTTGTCTATTTATCCTATCCATACCACTCATGATTTTATAAATCTCTATAAGGTCACCCCTCAGCCTCCGACGCTCCAGGGAAAACAGCCCTAGCCTATTCAACCTCTCCCTATAGCTCAAATCCTCCAAACCTGGCAACATCCTTGTAAATCTTTTCTGAGCCCTTTCAAGTTTCACAATATCTTTCCGATAAGGAAGAGCCAGAATTGCAAGCAATATTCCAACAGTAGCCTAACCAACGTCCTGTACAGCGGAAGCATGACCTCCCAACTCCTGTACTCAATACTCTGACCAATAAAGGAAAGCATACCAAACGCTGCCTTCACTATTCTATCTACCTGTGACTCCATTTTCAAGGAGCTATGAACCTGCACTCCAAGGTCTCTTTGTTCAGCAACACTCCCTCGGACCTTACCATTAAGTGGATAAGTCCTGCTAAGATTTGCTTTCCCAAAATGCAGCACCTCACATTTATCTGAATTAAACTCCATCTGCCACTTCTCAGCCCATTGGTCCATCTGATCAAGATCCTGTTGTAATCTGAGGTAACTTTCGCTGCCCACTACACCTTCAATTTTGGTGTCATCTGCAAACTTACTAACTGTATCTCTTATGCTCACATCAAAATCATTTATATAAATGATGAAAAGTAGTGGATCCAGCACTGATCCTTGTGGCACTCCACTGGTCACAAGGCTCCAGTCTGAAAAACAACCCTCCACCACCACCCTCTGTCTTCTACCTTTGAATCAGTTCTGTATCCAAATGGCAAGTTCTCCCTGTATTCCATGAGATCTAACCTTGCTCAGCAGTGTCCCTTGGGGAACCTTGTCAAACGCCTTCCTGAAGTCCATGTAGATCGTGTCCACTGCTCTGCCCTCATCAATCCTCTTTGTTACTTCAAAAAACTGTCAAGTTTGTGAGACATGATTTCCCATGCTTAAAGCCACGTTGACGATCCCTAATCAGTCCTTGCCTTTCCAAACACATGTACACCCTGTCCCTCAGGATTCCCTCCAACAACTTGTTAAACCATTATGGGTTACATGCATTTAGTCCTGATTCCTGACCTCTATTCTCAGTATAACATGGTTACAGTAGAATATTACTATACAAAATGACAAGAAATTGCTTTAGAGCACAACATTTATTTAATGAGGATTAACTAATTTCCACAAGTGCTAGTTTGAGACCTGTAGTATACTATTATATTGTTAAATCTGTCTAATGATGCTCTGTTTTATTTCTGTTATTCTCATGTGTTGAATACTGAGCATCATCACCACTCAGCACTTTTTAACAAGATGATCACAAGCAATTGCTTATTATCATGAAGTTTGGAAGTTGTCTTCCTTCCTGGTGATTTGGAAGATGAATTGGAGAGGTATAGGGATTTCCAGTTATTTAACTGTAAACCAGTGATTATTTTTGGTAGCGTAGAATCTTTAAATGTTCAGCTGTCTGCTGAGCTAACTATGAGCTGTGACATGGAGATTGAAATAGCAACCTTAACTGCATCTTTGGGTGTAAATATAAATTTGTGACTTTCTGGCACATGAAAAACGTACTCCTGTCAGGCAGCTGTGCAAACAAATTAACCACATGGTGTTAATTGTCACAAAAAGGACTTCTCAAAGTACTAGCCATGTCAACAATGGTCATTTGCAGTAATTTGGTCACATTACTATCTCAGGTTTGATTTGAGAAGTTAGTCCCTCTGTGGGCCTTCCTGACGTTCAAGGTTCTTTGGCCAAGTATACACTAATCATGCGTTTGTTGGATCTGCTAGGCATGCTAAAATAACTGGGCAAGTATTCTATGTCTGTATCATAATGTCTGAATGAGTGAGTAGACATTAAGTAGTTTGATTAGAAGTTTTATCTTTTCATCAAGTACAAGGTTATAATACAGATTTTAAAAGCGTGGTTCAAAGTTATTTTACTTTCATCTTTTAAATTGCCCTGCGTACAATTTAACACTTTGATATCTTAAAATGAAGGCAGTTTTTTCCTTAACCCTGCAACGTTAGCCCATACTGACTTCAATTGAATGTTTGTTTTTTTCAGTAGGCTTTCCTGTCTTGTTTTCAAATTTAAACTTGTTTAAGTGCAGCTATATGTATTGTTGTATATGAAGTTCATCCTTTGTCCTGTCCAAGTCTGAATTGTGTTCAGAAGATCAACTTTTTTGATCATCCGATCTCTTTATTGCTTATCCCCACTCAACCTATATATGCTGCTTGCTTTCTGTCTCCATATCCAATCACTGCTTTGGTCTTTCAGGAATTCAGGAGTTTTGCCTGACAAGTTTATTAGAACTTTTTGAACTGGTAACCAGCCAGATTGTGAGAGGGGATGTAATGTGTTTGAATTTCCAGAAGATGTTTGAAAAGATTAGATTAGATTGCTTACAGTGTGGAAACAGGTCCTTCGGCCAACAAGTCCACACCGACCTGCCGAAGCGCAACCCACCCAGACCCATTCCCCTACATTTACTCCTTCACCTGACACTACGGCCAATTCACCTAACCTGCACATTTTTGAACTGTGGGAGGAAACCGGAGGACCCGGAGGAAACCCATGCAGACACAGGGAGAATGTGCAAACTGCACATGGACTCTTTAAGGCAAGAGGCAGTGAAGTTGTGGCAGTATATTAGCTATATTTGGTAGATGAAAAAATTCTGTGGATAGCAATTTGTGACCCTGTATAAAACAATTGAAAAAGCCATAAGACGATAAGATGTGGAAACAGAAATAGCCTATTCAACCAGTTGAGTCTGCTGGTGTCATTCAGTGAGATCTTGGCTGCTCTGATAATCTTCAACTTCACTTTTGTGCCTTTCCCCGACAGCCCTTGATTCCCTTACTGTTTTAAAAATCTGTCTCTCAGCCTATAATGCACTTAATGACCCAACTTTGACAGTAAAGAAACCCACAGATGCACTACCCTCAGAAGAAATTCCTCATTTGTCTTAAATGGCCATGCTCAGTTGCAGTCACAGTACTTGATGGTATTGGTGGCAAGGCCTTATTTTCTTCCCAGCTTTGTCTTGGGCAAAATTTACAACTAAACTCCAGTCATTCCAGATCACGCTTTTAAAACCAGCAAACAGATTTTAATCCTGGTGATCTGGATTGGATTTGTTTTCAGGTCCTCGCAGCAAAGATAATATTATACATTCGTTCTCCAGTAAGCTTGGTATCTTTAAAGAAAAATTGCAGTTGCTTTTAAAATTGTATTGTCACTGGGCAACAACTAGTGTGCTCCCTTCATATGTACATATTTCTCATTAAGCATGTGTAAGGCTATACATTCAGGTGTTCTGAACAGATTCTTGGCTGCTATCTTGTCTGGTTGCCAGATGCTCTACTTACAAGTCCAGTCAACCTATGACTGGAAGAAATGGGGGAGATGCTTGATCTTTGAATGCTAAACCTTTAAACGGGACATAACGAGTCAATGTCAAAAGTTTTGGGCAGGATTTAAAGTTTGAAACTGACTAGATAAAACAACTTGAAGCAATTCACTTTAACATTTGTATTAGTTCAATGTAATTTATAAAGAATAAAAATATATTGTTTACATATTTCTGATTTAGGAATTAACACTCAGATGGGACAGTCAGAAAAATGTTTTTTGGGTTTAAGTCGATGAACAGCAAATTAGCAATTTACTTCTAAGAGAAAAATAAAAATGGATATTGTTTCTGCAATTTAAATTGGGAGTTACTTGATTTTATCATGGTTATTGACTTCCTGTTTTGGGCTTCCTGTGCACTCAATGCAAGAGGAGTCAATCTGGCATTGCTTTCTAACTAATTTTGCTGCTGCATTGAACATTCACTTTGAAAGTCCATTGTGAAGAATGTCAAAGAAATGTGTTTTGTCTTTGGTCCTGAAAACAACAAGGATCCAATAATTCAAAAAAATTGAGCAGTTCTTACATTTTGTCCTTGTTTTGCTTTTCAGTGGGGAAGACTTCATTGATAACGAGGTTCATGTATGACAGTTTTGACAACACTTACCAGGTAAAGGCATTATTCTATCTGCTATAAAATTAGATTTGAACTTGTTGATGCTTGAGATACTTAATTTTATAATCATTTTGTACCTTCAGGAAAAATTTATTTTGAAATTCATAATCTAACAGTAATAGATTGATTGACGGACTATTGAACTGTCAAAACTCAGGAGTAGACCTTCAAGCCTGCTCCATCATTCAATAGAATCATCCAACTCAATACTGTGTTCTTGCTTTCTTCTCACTCTTAATCCCATGAATTCTAAGAACTATAGCTGCAATCTGTTTTTACTGTTTTTAAATGTCCTTCACTTTTTAATTAATGGGTCCTCTCCTACACCCTTTTTGGATTCCTTACTAAATAACTTTGCAGTTTTGTTTAATATAAAAAGAGAGGAGCAGATGGTACTTTTGGGATTGTTGACCGTTGTCGCTGTATAAATTATTCTTGATATTTTTATTTGTTCATGTGATGTAGATGTGCAGGCGAGGCCCTCATTTGTTAACTCTTAACAGGAGGACAATTGAGAATAAACCATATTGTTGTGGATCTAGAGTTATGTGTCAGGCAGGCCAGATGTGGATAAACTAGAAAGATTCTTATGACAATTGAAAATGATTTTAAATGATCACCAGCTTTTAATTCCATATTTCTTTTTATTGAATTCAGGACTCAACATTTGGCATTATGAAATTCAAACCCATGTCCCCAGAATAAAAGTCGTGTGATTCGGGTTTTCTAATCCAGTGGTATTACTGTGACTGCACTATTTGGGTTTTAATTCTGAATATGAAGTTTCAGCTATATGAAGAAGTTTGGTTATTCACTTTTTTTAAAAAAATGGTGTCGCCTGGATTACAATCTTTTTCCTTTGGCTCTCTTTCAACTTGACAAAATCAATATCCTTTCCAGGAGAGCTTGAACAGGCTAGATTTGTATATGTTGGAGTTTAGACGTGTAAAAGAGAACTTCATCAAAATTCATAATTCTTCAAGGTCTTAATAGGGTAGGTGTAGAGAGGATGTTTCCAGATTTTTGGGAAAATCTAGAATTAGGCATCACTGTTGAAAAATTGAGGATTGCCCTTTTAAAACAGATGAGGCAAAATTTCAAGGGCCATAGTCTTTGGAACACTCTTCCTGAAAATGTGGTGGAAGCAAAGTCCTTGAAAATGTTTTAAACCAAATGTAGTTTGATTCTCAAGCAAGGAGTGAAAGGTTATCAGAAGTTGGCAAGAATGAGCATATGATCTTGTTGAATGGTAGAGCAGGCTTAAATGTCTGAATAGCTCTTTGCTTCTCCTAACTTGCATGCTATTGTTAAACTGCGAATCATTAATAGATTCAGACCTTCTGTATGCAAGCCAGTGGAATATCCTGATTGCAGTATTTGACAAGTGGCAGTTGCATTATAAAACTGATAGTTTAGACAACACATTAACGCCTTGTCTAATCTAATGGATTTAGTAAACTATTGGTTTGATTTAAGATTTGCAAATGTAACTATAACATGTGAAAATGTTATGATCCAGCTGATTGTCTGAATTCACTTGTCTATTTGCACAATGAGGCCTGACTCGATCAATCATATGTTTGTTTTCTTTGTTTAATTACTTATTGTAGTTAATCACTGAGGAATTCACACACATATGCAGACTTGTGTAATAAAGATCTGTTGTTTTTTAAACAAGTAATCAACCCCCCCCCCCCCCCCCCAAAAAATGGAATATGTTCAGCACTTAAATTATCTCAAAACACAGCAAAACAATGTTTCAACCTGCTTCTTGACACAGTTAACCAATAACTCAGTCTACAGAAGTTACATCCCGCACCTCGACTGTTTAGGGCTTTATTTAACTGATTCCTGACATATTTTGGCCTTAAACTGTGAATGCAATTCAAATTAATCCATTCCAAATCTGTCAAAATGAACTTTTCCATAAATGTAAGAGCCTGAACTTCCTCAGTTATAATATTTTGCAGACTTCTAATCAAACTTTCTTGGTTTGGAAGTGTGGCTGGTTTGTGATGTAGAGTGATGCCAACCATGTGGGGTGAATTCCCACACTGGCTGAGGTTACTGTCAAAGTCCCATCTATGACATGCCCTAGATCAGAAATAACTCAATGATGTACAGGAGCATTTGCTGATTACTTTATCCAATCAAGTTGGTTTGGAAAGGTCAAACAGATCAGAATCTTCGTATCGTATTGAGTATCTGAGTTTTACATTGTCGAAACAAATTATTCACCTTCGTGATTTTTTTGAAATTTGGTAGCTTGTGTATCTTGCTGGAACTAATCCTGTTTTATTCCTTCTCTGCCACCACCTCCACCCGCAGGCAACCATTGGAATAGATTTTTTGTCAAAAACTATGTATTTGGAAGATCGAACAGTAAGTAATCTCAAAGTATTTCTTTTTCAAATTTAAAGGCCCTAATTTTGCAAATTTGATTAGTATTTTGAAAAGTGAAGACACTGATCAATACTGTATTTAGAACTTAGTAAAAAGATACTTAGTAAAAAGATATTGGGATAGCGTTGTGGTGAAATGAGCAAAGGCTATAAAAGCTGAAACTTTGTCTTGGCTGTTCTAATGTTGCACCAAAGTGGGCTCCTAATTTTTTTAGCTAATCCTGTTTAATGGCTAACATTTAATTTCAGCTATATTATTTTGGAATTCACTTTTTCTTTTAAGCAGCTCTTGCATGTGGAACTGTGAAGAGTGCAGATATTAGCAACTGTTAAAAACTGCTGCTGTTAGGGTAAATGGGGAGAACTGAGTGTCTCTGTGCAAAGCTTATCAATTGTTTCTAGTACTTGAGTGTGGGAATACTGTTAATTCCATATTGATTACTGCTGACTGTCAGACCGGTTTAGTGCATTGAATGAGTCTTGAGCCAGGAGTCCTGTCATCGAGGCCTTTTCAAGTGCTTGTTTTATGTTGTGATAAATGAGCATGTCTGCTTTTATAAACTGTAAAATGTTTATAAGCTCTGTCAGAATGTTTCCACAAGAGAAAAGAGTATATATTTTTGCTTCTCTGCAATACCTTTAAATTTTTTTTTAGTTTTGTTATTATATGGGCAATGTATACAATGTGTGGATAACGGATTCTAAACCGGTGCCATCTTTTTGACAGGGGACCTTAAGATATGTAATGCTGTTCCTATACCCAAAAATATCCATTTCGCAGGCTCCAACTGCTGCCTCTGTCCGAAGGGCATCCTTTTACATGTCCATTCCTCATCAGGATAGTCTCAGGACTGTCCACTTCCTCCTAGAAAGAAATGCTTAAATCATCCCCATCAGCTCCCCCTCTCCTCCTGACCTCTAATGTCCTCACTTTGAACAGCTCCTTAATTCCTTTCATTTTCTTCAGGTCAAAGGTGTGGTCTTGGGTACCTGCATGGCCACCAGTTATGTATGTTTCTTAATCAGGTACATGGAACGTAATTTGTTTCAATCCTACTCTGGCCTCCACCCTCAATTCTTTCTCCAGTATGTGGATGATGTGATTGGTGATCAGTTCTGAAAAGGCCCACTTGATCCAAAACGTTAACTCTGCTTTCTCTCTACAGATGCTGCCAGACATGTTTTTCTGTTTCTGTTTTTGTTTCTGATTTCCAGCATTCGCAGTTCCTTGTTTTATTTTTGTTTTCCTTATACCCAAGCATTGTAGCAATTCAAGAAAGTTGGTTTTTATGATATTCTCCAGGACATTTGGCAATGGGCAATAAATGCTGACCCTATTCTCATGATGAAATAAACAAAAATGATCCTGATTTTGCATTAGTGAATGCATTTTTGTTCTTGTCGTCCATCTTGGATGATTTTGTTTAGTGATCTTGATCATTATCTTTGGCTTCTAGTTAGATCTGGGACCAGAAAACGCTATGATGTATTCTCTTTGCTATCTATATCACTTGATGTACTAAATTCTTGAGTATCATAATTTTTGTTAGCAGAATAATTTTCAGCATTTCTCTCCCAAATGCAAAGTGAACTTATTATTTTAAAAGTGAACCGCCATATCAGAAGAAGCATGGCGAGCAGGTTTCTACACAGTCTCCCATAACCTGTGAAAAGCTGTTGTGCTGCAGCTGCCAGTGGAGTGTTCATATTATTGGCTCCTGAAATGAGGATTTCTCACAGCTGGCAGCATTTCAAGTTCAACTTTTAGTTACACCAAGTTGCAATTAACCCATATTTCAGCACTCTGTGGTGTGTTCAACACATTTCCACCAATATAAAAGCATAAACTCACGCACGTTATATTATTGCAGATATCAAATCTCTGGAATGGAAACGTTCTAAATTTTTGTTTTTTCTTGAGATGTGACACCATGCTATTTTGCTACTTATGGGTTTAACACCAGTTTCTCTCTGGTTTTATACTTTGTGGCCATTGTGTTTAGTCCCAGCATTTGCTCTATACATCTCCCTCCCTCCCCCCAACCCCTCCAGTTTAATTTGCTTTGTCTGTTTTAGTGCTTGCCATTGGTTTTGTTCTCTTTGACTTTTTTTCCCATCCTACAGATACGGCTTCAGCTCTGGGATACTGCAGGCCAAGAGCGTTTCCGTAGCCTTATTCCCAGTTACATCCGTGATTCAGCCGCAGCTGTAGTAGTTTACGATATCACAAGTAGGTATATAAAGTTTTGATATTCAAAAGGGAACAGCCCTTGATGTTCTTATTCCTCCCTTTTCTTGCTGTTGTTTGCCTGATGACTAGGTGCGGTTGCAGTTATGGGACACAGCAGGTCAGGAGCGGTTCAGGAGCTTGATTCCTAGCTACATTCGTGACTCTACTGTTGCAGTTGTTGTCTATGATATTACAAGTGAGTGGGGCCTTTTGCTATTCTAACATTGGCTTCTAATTGGAATGTGCATCCCCTGTTGTCACGTGCATTATAGCATAATTACCTCAATACAGGCCTATGAAAAAAACCTGGTTGTGTTTCTGGTGACCATGGTAATTTGTTTTAACTTGGGTAAAACCAAAATGAATTTAAATGTTTTGAGATTTTTTTTAACCTTTTTCTTAATAGATGGGTAGTAGCAACTTTTCCAACTGTATATTTCTCTCAATTGCTTCAGTAAATCTTGCCAAATCTGTAAGCTGTGTCTGTATCTTGGAAGCGAACAGTTCTTTAGTCAGTCCTATCAAACTCTGGCTCGATATTCTTTGGATCATGGGTGTTGCTAACGTGTTATCGTTTATAGTTGTCATTTGAATTACTCAAGATACCATTTGGTATTAGGGAGGGAGGTCCAACTGTAAAGAAAGACTGAAAATCTGTGGTCAAGTTAGGATAGCATTCCCATGCTCCTATTTGTGATCTTGTAGTTCTGGGTTTGGAAAGTTCTTGTTTGCAAAGCTTTTGCTAAGTTCCTGCAGAACATCTTGTCAGCAGTACATGTAGTAGTCGTGATGCACTGGTGAAGGAGAGAATGAATATTTGAGGTGGTGAATGGCTACCAATCTCTTGGACTGCTACGTTCTCCATAATGCCAAGTGCTGCAGCTTTATCTATCTGGGCAAATGTTCATTCACATTATTGACTTGTATGTAGTAGAAAGTGGGGAGGATTCCAAGTCAGTGAGCCATTTTCTGTAGAATACATAGCCTTAGAGCAGCTCTACTGACTGCAGCATTTACCTGGCTGATCCAGTCAAGGTTCTTATCAGTGGTAACTATTAGGAGTAGATGATGGTTGAATTGATGAAGATAGAATTGAATGTCAGGAATAAATAACATTAATATTACATATCAGCCAAGTTTGGATTATCCTGGTTTTCTTCATGCGTACGTGGACTGCTTCAACTGCTGAGGAATTTCAAATAAACTTAATTATCATGCATCAAAATAATTATCCCATTTCTGACCACCTAAAAGGTGGATATTGTTAAAAATAGTTCTGCCAAGGCTCTATCTTGACAAATTCCTACAATAAAGTTCTGAGCCGAGATGATTGGCCTGTAACACCACAAACCTACTGCTTTGGTAGTAATCTTGTGATCTCTATTGGCTTTGGCTTTGGCTTTGGGGTGTCTTGGTGCTACATTTTGTCAAATGTAGCCTTAATGTCAAGGGCGGTCACTTATCCCAGGAATTCTGCATGTTTGGACCATGAAGTGATTTGTTAATCATGTTATTTGGCTTTCTTTAGTTGAATGCTGACCACAAGATATCTATCTTATTCATGTTACTTCTCAACAGATGTAGTGGTGCCATAAGCTATCTGAGGCTAGGTAATTCATAGAACTGCCTATTGTTGCAACCACTTGAACTCCCATGCAAATTCTCTCAATTTTCAACATAACCAGAGTCACAATATTAGTTAGCAGAAACGAAGACTTACTCCACACTGTCAGTACAAACTTTGTTGATGTGTCCTTTATAAATTGAGAAGCCTGAGGAATGTTCTTATGATGTACACGTTGCTCATTATGTTGCTAGCACAGATGTTAGCCTGAATATAAAGTTAAACTGATAGTCCCATTTATCTGTTATAGTACTAAGCCATTGAACTTGAGTCTGTCTCACCCATCTGAGCTCTGATTTGTGTCCTAACATCTTTTACCTATCTATATCAGTATCTCTTTATGCCCTAGCCTTGTAAAAATCTATTGGTTTGTCTTAAATTTTAGCTGACCCAGTATCTATAGCTTTTTGTGACAGTAGTTTGAGGTTTTCATATTTAGACATTGGCATTAGTTAGCCGATCGATATCATGTACTTTTGAAGAATTGCAGCACTTCTATATTTCATTCATTGGTGCCAACTTTTTTACATTGGCCTGCTAGTAACTTTTTTATAAAAATCTCAAGGTGCAGCATTTTTATGAAAGTACACAATTTCATTTTGTGTTTTATTATGATTTAAATTTTAGTCTCAAATGAGACCTTTCAAACCTATAGATGTATTGAAATTTGTTTACATTGAAGGACAATTCATTTGGGAGCTTTAAATCATTTATCCAGTGTAATGAGCTGAATCTAGCCCCTTGTTGCCAAATTTCCTCATACCTAATGATAAGATTATACGATATAACTTCAGAATTAGGCCATTCGGCCCATTGAATGTGCTCTGCCATTTGATCATGGCTGATTGGTTTCTCAACCCCATTCTCCTGCCTTCTCCCCATATCTCTTGATCCCCTTTCTAATCAAGAACCTATCTATCTTTGTCTTAAAGACACTCTGTGACTTGGCCTCCACAGCCATCTGTGGCAGTGAGTACCTTAAATCACCACACCCGGCTAAAAAGGTTCCTCCTCTTCTCAGTTCTAAAGCATCCCTTCATTTGGAGGCCATACCCTCCAGTCCTAGTCTCTCTGACTGAAATGTCTTCCGTGTCTACTCTGTCAGTTTTCTGTAAGTTTCAATGAGATCTCCCCTCATCCTTCCAAGCTCCTTTTGAGTACAGACCCAGAATCCTCAACCGCTCCTCACATGACAAACAATGAGGACAAACCCATTGTTGACTGAAAAAAAAACATCCAAATCTTTTTCTGTTACAAATATTGGATTTTTCATTATTTCAGGCCATCAAGCTGGTTGGTTGCTTCATCTGGGTTTCACTTTGTTACTTAGTGCAGTGGGAATTTTTGTAGATAGGATAAAAGATTTCTGAAAATCCATTAGATTCCTGACTTTAGGAAAAGCCATATAACCAATTCCATTTGACGATATTTGTAGGGCCTGGAACATCTGCCTGCTTTTAGCCTCACTGTATCTAATTGATATTCCAGATGCCAGGGAGGCATAAAAATGTAGGTGCTAATTCCCATTTACTAATGTTTCTATTGTATTCATAGTATTTTAGTAGTCTAATAGGTTGAATGTGAAAGGTGGTCTCTGGCTTAAAGAACAAAATTTAAGGAAGAATATATACAATTCAAAATGTTTCAGTTTGAACAGAATTATGATTCTTTTGTGTTACTCACATCCTTGGTAGCGTAGAAATAATGAGGAAATTCTTTGTTTCTGTCTAAACTAACCTTGTGACTCTGGTGATGTTGGAAATTGAGAGAATTGCATGGAAGTCCATGTCGTTGCAACAATAGGCAGTTCTATGAATTACCTAGCCTCAGTTTATGAAACCAGATGAAAATACATATTTTAATGAGTTTAGCTTGCTTTGTCTATTATAAAGCAATGCCAAAATCAGTTTCAAGTTGTTTTCCCTAGAGCGTCGGAGGCTGAAGAGGTTTCTATAAACTTAGAGGTTTACAAAATTGAGGGGTATGGATAGGATAAATAGACAAAGTCTTTTCCCTAGGGCGGGGGAGTCCAGAACAAGAGGGCATAGGTTTAGGGTGAGAGGGGAAAGATATAAGAGACCTAAGGAGCAACTTTGTCATGCAGAGTGTGGTACGTGTATGGAATGAGCTGCCAGAGGAAGTGGTGGAGGCTAATACCATTGCAACATTTAAAAGGCACCTGGATGGGTATATGAATAGGAAGGGTTTGGAGGGATATGGGTCGGGTGCTGACAGATGGGACTAGATTGGATTGGGATATCTGGTCAGCATGGACAGGTTGGACTGAAGGGTCTGTTTCCGTGCTGTACATTTCTATGACTCTGTTGTTGCCCTTTCCTATAAAGCCCTTTGGGATGTTAGTCCTCAATATAAGTGGAAAAGCCTGATAGGAATGCAAACACATTGTCCCTTGGTGAGAAGAAAAAGTAAACCCTTTGACCATAAATTCAATGTTTGTTCTTTATTTGTATGTGGAATTTGATCATGTGAAAGCTGCTTCACGACCCGCATCGTACTGTATTCCAGAAAGCCATTTTGAAGGATTCTGAAGCCCATCTTTATTCAGTCTTGTATTAATTTACAGTGAGATATTAAAGCATGGACCTGCTAAGTCCATGGTTTCAGTTGGTGTCTCTTTATATGTGCTGAAGCACCAGTTAATCCTCTCCATATACATGTAGTTTAAAAGTTAATATTCACTAAACACACTTTCTTTGTTTATTCCCGGTTTACAATGTTGACCTTTTATCAGCTTGCTGTCACATGGTCACCAGAATCCCTCCAGTACCACCTCAAAATGACAATTTTTCATGGCTTAGATGGTACAAAGCTCGTAGGCAGCATAAAAATGAGAGGGGGCATTAGAGCAGAGCTGGTTCCCCATCTCTAATGTTCATTCACATGCACGTTCTTTCAGGATCGCAGCAAAATAAATTAAAAGCCCCTAATCGCGTGCATGATTCTGGGACTCCCAAGTTCCAACTGTTTAAAACATTTCCAGACCTCTCATGGCTCCTGCCACAATTAGTTGAAGCATTTATAGCTCAAAAATGAAATTGTGATCCTAATTGTATGATATTTGAGCAGCCGATGCTAAGTTTTAAAAATGGATGCAGTATCCTCTGTTAACTTCCTGCAGGATTAAGTCTGCAGCCTCACTTTGTATTTCCGTCTGGTATAGATTTGAGAGAGAAATGGTCACAGCTGCCTGCAGACGATTTGCAGATTTTACAGTCAAAAACAGCATGTCTTGGGAGAACTTCAAAAATTTTTGAAAATGTTACCCACTTAATTGGAGAGTAAATGTTACCAATTATTCTCATATCTGATGAAGCGTACCCAAACATGTCATCCAATTCCTTAAATTGAAACTTGCCTTAACACCAACCTCAGAGCACCCTTTTCAGCATTGAGAGTTTTTCATGGATGCTCATGCTACCAACTTTGTGCTGGACTTTAGTGAATTTAGTGTAGAAGTTTAGATTTTAGAAGTAGTGAAGCCAAATCAAGTGGTATCTTATGATCTCAGGACCAGAGTTGACTCACTCAGGCCTCTGTGTGAATGTGTGGGATTGAATTATTTACACTGTCAACATGAAACACAACCATTTTCATTTAAGGCCTGGAGCCATGGGAAATGTGAAATTTGCATGTTGCCTCATACATAGTTGTCACCATTGTACTAAGCATGTGTGCATGTGAATGTTACTTTGAAAATTGAACTTGATTAGAGTAAATGTATTGTACTAAAACCGGAGGAAAGTGGTCCTGTAGCATATTATGAATTCATTGGAACTATCGCCTTATTTTGAAGAAGCAATCCAGGTAAAGTTGAACAATGATGGTCCCTTTAATAAGAAAAATATGCATATTGACTTCCTCTGGTTTTGAATCAAAACATTTTCCTTTATTAAAGCTGGTGCTATGCACCATCTCTGCAAGGACTGAAATATCCTGGGATAACTCATCACTTCCTCGATCATACCCTTCAGAGCATTGCAGTTAAAATTAGGACCTCTCTGAAGGATTGCATAATGTTTTATGAAGCAGTATACTGAGGTGATATCCTGACAACTTCAGCTTGTCACGTTTTTGATTTAAGTTGATGATTTGAAAAAAAAGTATTCTTAAAGCTACATCTGAAAGGAAAGGTTTGCTCACTTAACTTCATCTCCCAATGTTCTTGCTTGACTTGAAGCAAAACCTAACCATGGGGCTGGAAATAGCTTAAAGGAATTTCTTGTTCCAATTTACAGGTTGTGTTATCATCGAATCATACAGTATAGAAGAGGCTCTTCAACCCATTGAGTCTATAATGTTGAAACTATGCTAAATCTACACTAGTGCTGAAAATGTGTTGCTGGAAAAGCGCAGCAGGTCAGGCAGCATCCAAGGAACAGGAGAATCGACGTTTTGGGCATAAGCCCTTCTTCAGTAATGGCCTGAAGAAGGGCTCATGCCCGAAACATTGACTCTCCTGTTCCTTGGATGCTGCCTGACCTTCTGCGCTTTTCCAGCAACACATTTTCAGCTCTGATCTCCAGCATCTGCAGTCCTCACTTTCTCCTTAAATCTACACTAGTCCCAATTTCTAGTACTAGGCTCAGGGTCTTGCATATTACATCACTCAAAGTGCTCATCTAAGTGCTTTTTTAAAGGTTAAGGTTACCAGCCTCTATTACACTCTCCAGGCAATGCGTCCCAGATTTCTGCCACTCCTAGGTGAAAATAATTTTCCTCAAATCCCCTCTAATTCTCTGGCCTTTCACCTTAAAAGTATGCCCCTTTGTTATTTACCCTTCAACTCGAAAGCAGCTGATTTTTTTTTTTAATCCCTGTTCATGTTCCTCAAGTCTTATGAACCACACTCAGTCTCTTCTCCCCCCCCCCCTCCCAAACTTTCTCTGCTCCAAATAAACAACTCGAGCTTATCTCTCTTCTTAGCTAAAATTCTACATTGCAGGCAACATCCTCGTGAATCTTGTCTGCACCCCTTCCGATGCACATGCTTACAATGATGTAGTGCCTGGAACTAACTGCAGTACTCCAGCTGTGGCGTAACATAACCTCCTGGCTCTTATGAATGTCTTGACTAATAAAGGCAAGTGACTAATGTGCTATCTTAATTACCCTATTTACTTGCTTTGTCACCTTTTGGATCAGTGGGCAAGCACCCCAAGATTCCTCTGAGCTTCCCCTACTGTTCTTTCATTCATTGAGTACTCCTTTTTCTTATTTCTTCCGAAGTGCATCACCTCACACTTATTAAGGTTAAATTCCATCTGCCTATGTGACTGATCTGTTTGTCCTCTGTAGTGTCAGGCCACCTTCCTCACTTCCAGCATGCTCACTGTCTCTGATCAAACCTTGCCTCTCTAAATGGAGATAAATTTTCTTCTTCAGAATTTTCTCCAGTAGTTCCCGTAGCATTGAAGTGAGACTCAGTGGTCTGCCCGTCCCTGGTTTATCCTTCTTGAAAAATGAATTCAGGTTGCTGTGGGGAGACCAGTCATCCGGACCTAGGAATTTATGCACTTTTAAGCCGACCAAAACCTCCAAATACCAGCTTGTTCCTTTTGTCAATCTGCTTGAGAACCCCACAGTCCTTTTTCCCAAATTCAGTACCTACATCCTCTTCCCACTTGAAGACAGATACGAAGCACTCATTTAACACTTTGCTCCAATGTCCCCTGGCTCCACGCACAGATTTCCCCCTTTGGTCCCTAAACGGTATTATTGTTTCCTGGTTATTCTCTCCCCCCTTTATATTTGTAGAATATCTTGGAATTCTTGCCTACCAGTATATTTTTATACCCTCTCTCGTTGTTCTCCAAATTGCTTTTTTGAGTTTCCCCTGCATTTTCTCCTCTTTGGCCTCCATTGATTTCTATCTGTCCCTTCATCTTTCCCTTTTTGTCCAATCCTGAATATCTATAGATATCCAGGTATCTCTTGCTCCTAAATTTTACCCTAAAGGGAACATGCTGGGTTTATAGTCTTTCCCAGTATCTTTTTGAATGCCTTATCAGTCTTCCGTGGATTTGTCCTTAATAGCTGCAGTTTTTAATTCACTTGTGGTATGTGGGTGTTGCTGGCTGTCAAGCATTTATTATGCATCCAAATTGCCCTTGAGAAGGTGGTCGTGGCCTGGTTCCTTGAACTACTGTCATCCATATGCACGAGAGATAAAATTTCAGAATTTTGAGCAAGTGATAGTGCAGAAACGGCGGTTTATTTCCAAGTCAGGAGGGTGAATGGCTTGGGGTTGAACCTGCAGGTGGTGGTGGTGTCCATGTATCTACTGCCTTTGCCCTTCTAGATGGAAGTGGTCTGGAAGGTGCTGTCTGAGCATCTTGAGTGATTTCTGTCATGTATCTTGTACTTGGTACACATTGCTGTTACTGAGCATCTGTGGTGGAGAGAATGATGCTTGTAGATGTATTGCCAGTTGAATGGGCTGCTTTATTCTGGATGGTGTCAAGCTGCTTGTGTGGTTGGAGCTGTATAATCCAGGCGAGTAGGGATATTCCATCATGCTCCTGGCTTGTGCCTTGTAATGGTGGACAGGATGTGGGGAGACAGGAGGTGAGTTACTCCCCATTTGAAACTGGAGCTGTATTTTTAAACTGGTAATTCTTACATTGTTTAGCTGATGAATGTATGCCTCCAAGCTGTAATATTGATTGAAGTTAAGGGTGCTCAATGATAAATAAAACTTTATATGACACCTTATGAGGCAAAGGTGAGAAAATCTGACTCCTAAATTGGAAGTCCTAAATTATTAGAAATTTATAAATCACACTGAAGCAATTTGGTTGGCTGTTTGTGCAAGTCAGTCATTTTCCATGCTTCATTTTATGTTTTATACTTTCAAATGTTTATTCTCCCCTTTGAAAATCGAATGGACTATGCCCCTAGATTATCTCTCATACACTTTCAGCATATTAGAAGTCCTATTAAAAGATAGATTCCTTTTGTAACCTTCCCATTGTTATCTTAGTGTTTTTAAATTTATGCCCACTGAATAGATGCTTCACTGGTTAGTCTCCATGGCTCTTAACACATCTTGGGATTTTTGAACATCTCTTACATCACCTCTTGATCTCCAAAGGAGCTGCTTATTTGATAGTTCTGGAGAAGTTGCTTTTTAAAGGGATAATACTCCAGCTATTTTTCTTTAAAGTGTAACATGCAGCATCTTGTTTTGTATGTGGAACTTGACATTAAACCAAAGGTAAAAGGAGTAAGATAGTGATACAATAATTCCTTAAGTTTTGGCCTTGTAGGAAAAGGGAATCTCAATCTCTAGCGTTGAAAGAAACGAGAAGCAGATTTCTAATTATTTACATTAAAATTCAAATAAGGCTGAAAGCAATCTAGGCATTTGTGAAGAGGGTTAAATTCTGTTCTGAGGGTATCAATTTAGTATAATTGTTTGAGAGGAATCACTTCCCCACTATATGATCTAAAATGGATCTTTCTTTCACACCAATTACATCCTGTGTCCAGCAAGCCAATTGCATAGTGATACTTCAGAAATATGCGTAATTGAAAGTATCCACAATTCTGTTTAGAGTGCGCAGGTTGGGGCTATTGATATTTTGTGCAAGGAAATATTTGTTTCATTCACTTGTGGTTTACTTTTAAATTAACTGTGCCTTTCAGAAGTGAAGCACTTAGTTAAAGCTGCTCATTTTTTGAAGAGGATGGGGCCTTACATTTTATGTTAATATTGAATTTTATGCACATTCTTCTTACCTGTGTTAGCAGCAGTTTGATGTAATGGTTTAGTATGAAGAGATTGCATGTAAGAATGTTCACTTAAATAAGTCCTCAAATCACATTGCTTATTGGCATTTGGTGAGTTTTTTTTTCCCTGTGAAACATGCTGAGGGAAGTAGGTTGGATTTTCCCAAGTATCTTCCCTGATCATCATCTTGTAACTCATCATTGCGATGTAGAGAACAGGAGGAATTAATTATCTATTTTAATTTCTTTAAGTTTCTTGCTTTGTTGTCTGTTTGTCACATTGGACACATTTTTAAAACACCGAACTTTGCTTGTATTGCTGGGTCAGATTTGCATCTAACACTCTTTCTTTTTAAAACAAAAGATGTAAACTCCTTCCAACAAACCACAAAATGGATCGATGATGTCCGAACAGAGAGAGGAAGTGATGTTATCATAATGTTAGTTGGGAATAAGACTGATCTTGCTGATAAAAGGTAAGTTTTTCTTGTGAAACCTCAACTGCAAGAAAGTAATGTTATCTTTCACATACGATCCTCCACCTTCTGTCAGTTTCCTGTATGGACTTGTATGAAGATGACTTTGAGAATTACCATTGTCTTTAAACCCAGGTAGCCTTTGCCCACAACAAATAGAAACAAAGTGCTGGAGAAACACATCCGGTCTGGAGAGAGAAACTCAGTTCATGTTTTGACATAGTTAATTAGTTAACAAAGTTAATTACTCGAAACATTTAACTCCTCTTTCCATAGATGCTGTCAGACCTGTTGAGTTTCTCCGACACCTTTGTTTTTATTTCAGGCCTGCAGCCAGTGCAACATTTTAGTTTTTACATTGGTTGTTTACATCATCCTTGCCTGGTGACCTGTTGTCTGCATATAGAGTCATAGAGGTGTACAGCACAGAAACAGACCCTTCGGTCCAACTCATCCATGCTGACCAGATATCCCAACCCAGTCTCGTCCCACTTGCCAGTACCTGGCCCATATCCCTCCAAACCCTTCCTATTCATGTACCCATCCAGATGCCTTTTAAATGTTGCAATTCTACTAGCCTCCAACACTCTCTCTGGCAGCTCATTCCATATACGTATCACCCTCTGACTGGAAAAAGTTGCTGCCTAGGTTTCTTTTTATATCTTTCCCCTCTCACCCTAGACCTCTGCCCTCTAGCTCTGGAATCCTCCACCCCAGGGAAAAGACTTTATCTATTTATCCTATCCATGCCCCTCATGATTTTATAAACCTCTAAGGTCACCCCTCAGCTTCCGCACTCCAGGGAAAACAGCCCCAGCCTATTCAACCTCTCCCTGTAGCTCAAATCCTCCAACCCTGGCAACATCGTTGTAAATCTTTCCTGAACCCTTTCAAGTTTCACAATATCTTTCTGATAGGAAGGAGACCAGAATTGCAAGCAATATTCCAACATTGGCCTAACCAATGTCCTGTACAGCTGCAATATGACCTCCCAACCCCTGTACTCAATACTCTGACCAATAAAGGAAACCATACTAAACGCCACCTTCACTATCCTATCTACCTGCGACTTCACTTTCAAGGAGCTATGAACCTGCACTCCAAGGTCTCTTTGTTCAGCAGCACTCCCTAGAACCTTACCGTTACGTGTGTAAGTCCTGCTAAGATTGGCTTTCCCAAAATGCAGCACCTCACATTTATCTGAATTCAACTCCATCTGCCACTTCTCAGTCCAATGGCCCATCTGGTCCAGATCCTGTTGTAATCTGAGGTCACCTCCTTCGCTGTCCACTACACCTCCAATTTTGGTGTCATCTGCAAACTTACTAACTATACCTCTTATGCTCACATCCAAATCATTTATCTTTTGTAAGTGGTTGATGTCCCTAATTTGTTTACAGACCAAAGGTAGTGAATTCAATTTGTTCCTTTGCAAATGATATTAACATGACAGAACAGTCAGTTTGCCAATTAGTTTCTGCATCATGTTTCCAGATCGCTTTCACCCCATTTCTTTCACCTTTCTGATCTAATGTTGAGTATTGTTTATTAGCCGAGGACTTCCTCTCAGTCATTTCTTCATGTGTTCCGGAGGTATATGGGAATATACATGCAAATTCAGTTGTTGTCTATCTTTCCCATCAAAGCACCTGTGACATGAAGCAGCTCTTGGAAACCTCCCAGCTGCAGTTTTAACTGTAGGCAATAAACCAGAAAGTGTTTCCGCAGCTCTTTGTGACAAGAGAGGTCTCTCCTACACTGTTGGTATAAAGTGCCTGTCAACTACTTAAAACTGTTTGTTTGTACCTGATTGGGCTGTCCTTTTGTAATTTTAAATACTTCAGTTATATTTCTCTATGGTCTACATTTTGCAAACGATTGTCTTTCTCAAACAGTGCAACTTCCTATTGAATACATTTTTACTCTGTCTAAAGTCACTCATAGGATATTCCAGTGCTTCATGCACAATCATTATCTTGTATAGGATCATTACCCCTATATACTGTACCTCTATATACAAAATACCCAGCATTCCAGATACTTGAACACTGGAATTTTTTAAGCATATTTGGATTGTGAACATTATTTATTCATGCAATCAATGAAGAAAAATTTTGTACTGGCTGGTCGGTTCATAACGAAACCAAGTCTTTTTTGTCCTTGAAAATATTGACTTTGCGATAGGGATGAGTACCAAATCGTATTCCCTAACTCCAATGAGGAATGGAATTCTAAGAATGATGTATTTAACCTGGTGAGCATTCAATCCACAAAGCTTTCTGATTACTTTTGACTCATTGGTGGAGAAAATCAGTAGCATTCAGTACAGGAAGGGTACATGAATAGATTCATGGATGTTTGACTTATCTGTAAAATTTTATAACAATGTTGCTTTTTATAGTTATTCTATAAAGTATTTGTATTTGGAATGTAGGAGTTAAGTCTCTAGGGCAGCATTTATTGCCTATCCTTAATTGCTGTTGAGAACATAGTAGTGAGCCTGTCTGGAACTGCTGCAGTCCTTATGAGCACTTGCAATGTCATTAGGCAAGGAATTCCAGGGCTTTGACTTGGAAGAGAGTTCTGTTCATTACTAGGTTGGACACTAAAATATACAAAGGCTGTATTTTTTTTAACCTTGTATGAAAATAACTTTGCAGAATGACCTATTTATCCTTTTGTCCAATAGCACCAGAATAAAAGCATCAAGGTCTAAATCTGAGAACATAACTCTTCGAACATCTGTCACCTATATTTGGGCAATTTTAGAAATTTTAGACTTGCCCTTTGGTTCCTTATTGTGTTTTTGAACAAATCACTTTGTGGGGATTTCTTGTTTTGACCAGAAACTTGCTATTCTACTCTGTACTGGGAGGAGTAATACATTTTATAAATTTGTGATTTTAGATTTTTCGTGCAGCTTTCTATGTGCTTGTCCATTTAATTTGAAGCTACTATATGAAGCTAGAATGGCCTATAATCAGAAAATATTAGCCTTTAGTTTGGGGTTATCACTTGACCATTGGCTTTACATAATCTGTGCCCTAAAGTTCGCCTACAATGTATGATTCATCTTTCCAACTCACATCTACATTTGGAAAATTTATTGTAAGTTCTTTCATCTGTTGCAGGCAAGTTGCAATCGAGGAAGGAGAAAGAAAAGCCAAAGAACTGAATGTAATGTTTATTGAAACTAGCGCTAAAGCTGGCTACAATGTAAAACAGGTAAGTGAGCAATAAGAATACACTGCTGGCAGTGGTTAGCACTGCTGCCTCAGTGTCAGAGACCCAGGTTCAATTCCCGCCTTAGGCGACTGTGTGGAGTTTGCACATTCTCCCTGTTTCTGCATGGGTTTCCTCCGGGTGCTCCGGTTTCCTCCCACAGTCCAAAAATGTGCAGGTCAGGTGAATTGGCCATGCTAAATTGCCCGTAGTGTCAGGTGAAGGGGTAAATGTAGGGGAATGGGTCTGGGTGGGTTGCGCTTCGGCGGGTTGGTGCGGACTTGTTGGGCCGAAGGGCCTGTTTTCACACTAATCTAAAAAAAACTCAGTCGGTCTGACAGCACCTGTGGGAAGAAAGCTCTGATGAAATGTCTTTGGGGACACAATTTCTTTCTCTGTGGAAAGAAAGCAGAGTTAATATTTTGAGTCCAGTGACATTTCGTCAGAGCTTTCTTCTCTCAAGTGCTGCCAGATTTGTTGAGTTTTGTCCACCGTTTCTGTTTTTGTTTTTAAGATCCAGTATGCATAGTTCTTTTTGTAATAACAGTACATTTCAGGACATATTTGCCCCACTTCCCCTCGAAAAGAAAAGTTGTGAACTTCTGCAACTTTCTTAATAGCAGCAGGAACATGGATTTTTTTTTTTATTCACCTTTTCTGAATCTGAAGTACAGTTGACAATTGGACATTTTTTCCTGTCTGCAAAATATTGCACCTTGGGTCCGAAGGTGAAAAACACCTTTTTACCTCTAATATCAAATGAGATAAAGACTAGCCTTCTGTGGAATCATTTGGTCATACTACTTATTTTTAAGATCCCCGCCCACTTCTCTACAACAAGCTAGAACAGGTACAGCACTGTTTGCTTTGTCCCTCAGCAATGTCTTTAAATACTATCTCCTAGTGAATATTTTGTGCACAAGCAACAATGAATTTCCAAGTGGAATTTTTCCTTTTGCTGCACTATATAGATTTTTAAAAATTTATCTTATATAATGTATCTTGCTACCCAGACAAAGCCTACAGTGTTGAACTGTTGATATGCTTTGTTTTACAATTTGTTTCTGTTTTGTCTTGCCTTTTGTCAAGCAAATAATAAAGGTGAACAGACAGCTAAAAACTTGGATATTTAATTTATTGGAAGCAGTGCAACAATAGGTTATAATGTCCATCAGTTCATGATGTTTTGTCATTCTGTCTTCTACCAAGTGATTGCAGGGATCCAATGTGAAGAAATAAAAGCCTTGTGCCCGTTTAATTAGAATTTAAATCCAAAATTAGTAATCCAGCTAATCCGATAGATATCTAGTTACTACTTGAAAATGTGCTGGAATACCAGGAACCCACATTTACTAAGATTGCTGTTTAGTCAATTTGTATGAAACTTAAATTATCCTGAAGCATTTTGGCTCCAAACAAAGCTGGAGTGCTTTAGATTGGCTGGCTGTTTCTGTAATATTCAGAATTTCACTTCTGGATATTTGATTAAATGTTTGACTGGTTCATTTTGCAACTTTTCCAATAATTAATTGTTTCTTTGCTTTTAATACATTGGGGTGGGTGGGTGGGGGCTGCTAATTTCAGGACTTGTGCTTCTAATGTATTGCATATGATGCCTGCTGTCTTTAAGGTGCTGGATTAAATAAACAAGTATGCAATTGATGGAAATTCTGCTTTTTAATCCTGTCTTGCTTTATGAAACCTTCCCTATATTTTAATTTGTGCTGTTGTTTGCATAATACTGTATATGTAGTTCCATTTAATTTTCTTTTATCAGTTATTTATTGCTCGTCAGGGAAACTATTCCTACTTTAGAATTTTTGAAACACTATTCTCGTGCACTATAACTTGCTGTCTCTTTACCTGTGTGCTACTAAATCAAGTGAAAGCTACTAATTCTCTGGATTGCAAAATATTTTTAGCAAATTGAGATTATACAATGCGATAGTCTTGCTTTGAATTTTGTTGAAAGGTAATATGGTGTTCTCAATTTCTGTTGTATATTGGGGTTTTGTACTGTCGAAAGTCAGCTAAATTAGGATTGGTTTGATTACTACTGTAGGTTACATGGGAGGAATATTTTCAGAGTTTGATCATTCTTGCTTGAATTTCACAACTAAAGAGGATCCTTCAGCGTGAGTTACTGTAAGCAGTGCAAGAGAGTACCTGGCTGGTTAGACCATAAGACATAGCAGAAATTAGGCTATTCAGCCATCAAGTCTGTTCCGCCATTCAATCATGGCTGATCAGTTTCTCAATCCCGTTCTCCCACTTTCTCCTTGTGATACTTGAACCTATCTATCTTAAATATACTCAATGACCTGGCCTCCACAGCCTTCTGTGGCAATGAATTCCATAGATTCACCACTCTCTGGCTGAAGAAGTCTCTCCTTAACTCTGTTCTAAAAGGTCTTCCCTTTACTCTAAAGCTGTGCCCTCCGTTCCTAGACTCTCCTACCAATGGAAACATCTTCCCAACATCTTTTCTGTCCAAGCCATTCAGTATTCTGTATGTTTCAATTAGACCCCCCCCTCATCCTTCTAAACTCAATTGAGTATAAACCCAGGGTCCTCAAAATGTTCCTCGTATGTTAAGCTTTTTATTCCCGGGACCATTCTCGTGAACCTCCTCTGGACCAGTACATCCTTCCTTAGATATGTAGCCCAAAATTGCACACACTACTCCAGATGTGGTCTGACCAGAGCCTTAGAGCTTCAGAAGTACATCCCTGCTTTAATACTTTAGTCCTCAAAATAAATGCCATCATTGCATTTGCTTTCCCAACTACTGACTCAACCTGCAAGTTTACCTTGAGAGAATCCTGGACTAGAGCTTCCAAGTCTCTCTGTACTTCAGACTTCCGAATTTAGAAGATATGCCTCTGTACTTCCTATCAAAGCTTGACCTCCTGCTTTGCCACATTGTACTCCATCTGCCATTTCTTTGCCCACTCTCCTAACCTGTCCAAATCTTTCTGCAGTTTCCCTGCCGTCTTAATGCTACTTGTCCCTTGATCTATCTTTGTATCATCTGCAAGCTTAACTAGAATGCCCTCAATCCTTCATCTGGATCATTAATGTATAAGTGAAAAGTTGTGGTCCCAACACTGAGCCTTTTGGAACACCACTTGTCACCAGCTGCCATCCTGAGAAGGACCCTTTTATCCCCACTCTCTGCTTTCTGCCTGACAGCTAAGTCTCGATCCATGCGAGCTCCTTGCCTCTAACTCCATGGGCCCTTATCTTACTCAGTTGCCTCCTGTGCAACACCTTGTCAAAGACCTTCTTGAAGTCCAGGTAGATAACATCCATTGGCTGTCCTTGGTCTAACCACCTCGTTTACTGAGAGGCATGGAGTTCAACAGCATGGAGGCAGGCCCTTCAGCCCAAGCTGGTCCATGCTGACCAAAATGTCCATCTACGTTAACCCAATTTCCCTGCATTTGGCCTATTTCCTTCTAAACCTTTCCTATACTTTTTAGGTGGTGTTGATGTACCCACCTTAACTATTTCTGCTGGCAGCTCATTCCATATTTTCTTCACTCAGCGAGTCGTTAGTTCATGGAATGCCCTGCCAGTAACAGTGGTGGACTCTCCCTCTTTATGGGCATTTAAGAGGGCATTGGATAGGTATATGGAGGATAGTGGGTTAGTGTAGTTTAGGTGGGCTTGGATCGGCGCAACATCGAGGGCCCAAGGGCCTGTACTGCGCTGTATTCTTCTATGTTCTATGTATGTCACCCTCTGTGTAAAATAATTGCCCCTCAGGTTCCCTTTTATTCTTTCTCCTCTACCTTTTAAACTGATGCCCTCTAGTCTTCGATTCCCCAACCCTGGGTAAATACTGAGTGCGTTTACCCTATCCATACCTCTCATGATCTTATACACTTCTATAAGATTCCCCCCTCAGTCTCCTATGCTCTAGCTTGTCCAACCTCTCCCTATAATTCAGACCCTTGAGTCCTGGCAGCGTTCTTGTAAATTTTTTCTGCACTCTTTCTAGTTTAATAACATCCTTGCTTAAGCAAGTCGACCAAAACTGAACACAATACTCCCAAGTGTGGCCTCACCAACATTCTGTACAATTGCAACATAACTTCCCAACTTCTATACATAATGCTCAGACTGATGAAGGCCAGTGTGCCAAAAGCCTCCTTCACTGCCCTGTTTACTTGCAACTCCACTTTCAGAGAACCGTACACCTGGACTCCAAAGTCCACTGCACTCAAGACCCTATTACTCACCATTCACTTCCTCCAAGAATTCTAGCAGATTTGTCAGGCATGACCTTCCCTTGATGAAGATTAGAGTGGTGCTGGAGACGCTCAGCAGGTAGGATAGCATCTGAGGAGCAGGAAAATCGACGTTTCTGGCAAAAGCCATTCTTCATCTTTCCTGATGACGTTTCAGGCAAAAGTCTTTCAATTTTCCTGCTCCTTGGATGCTGCCTGACCTGCTTTGCTTTTCAAGCACTACTCTAATCTTCAGCATCTGAGGTATCCACTTCTCCCCTTGATGAAATCAGGCTGACTTTGTCCTATTTTACGATACACTTCCAAGTATTCAGAAATCTTATCCTTCACAATGGATTCCAGGATGTCATCCACGACTGAGGTTAGGCTAATCGATCTGTAATATTCCGTCTTTTGCCTTACTCCCTTTTTAAACAGGGGTGTCAGTTAGTGATTTTCAGTCCTCTGGGACCCTTTCTGATTGTAGTAATTCCTGAAAGATCATCAATAATGCCTCCACTGTCTCTTAAGCTATCTCGCTTAGAACTCTGGGGTGTAGTCCATCGGGTCCAGGTCATTTATTCATGTTCAGGCCATTCAGTTATTCTAGCACCTTCTCCTTCGTGATGGCCACCATACTCAGCTCTGCCCCCTCACTCTTTTGAATTTTTGGGATATTACTTGTGTCTTCTGTGAAGTGTGATGCAAAGTAATTATTTAGTTTCTCAGTCACTTCCTTATTCCCCACTACCTTCTCCTTTGCGTCATTTTCCAGCGGTGTAATGCCTACTTTTGCCTTTTGTATATCTAAAGAAATTGTTATAGTCTTTTATATTACTGGCTAGCTTACCCTCGTATTTAATCTTCTCCATCCTTTTTTTTTTTGCCTTCTGTTGGTCTTTGTAATGTTCCCAATCCTCCTGATTTCCTACATCATAAACTTTCCCTTATGCTTTTATGCTCTTCATGTCTTTGCTAGTCAGCCATGGTTGCCTCATCCTCATTGTACCATGCTGCCTTTTCCTCTGGATGAATTTCTGTCTCTCTTGAATTACTCCCAGAATCTCCTGCCGTTGCTGTTCCACTGTCTTTCCTGCTAGGCTCCTCTCCCAGTCAATTTTACCCAGCTCCTCCCTCCTCCCTCATGCCTCATCTTTATTCAGCTGTAACACCATTTACCTCTGCTGTTTTCTCCCTCTTAAATTGCAGAGTAAATTCAATCATGTCATGATCACTGCTGCCTAAGGGTTCCTTCACCTTTAGCTCCCTTATTAAGTCTGCCATATTGCACAACACTAAATCCAATATTGCCTGTTCCCTTGTGGGCTCCTCCATTAACTGCTCCAAAAAGCCAACACATAGACATTCCACAAATTTCTTTCCTTGTAATCCGCTACCAACCTGATTTTCCTAGTCCACCTGCATATTGAAATCCACCACGATCGTTGTAACTTTGCCTTTCCTACACATCTTTTCTATCTCCTGGTGTATCTTGCTCCCCAGCTCCTGACTACTGTTTGGAGGCCTGTACATCACTTTTTTTAACCTTTGCAACTCCTCAATTCTACCCCCCACAGATTCTACACCATCTGACCATACTTCATTTCTTTCTTTTGATTTAATTTCATTTCTTAATAAGGCAACCTTCCCCCTGCCCCCCCACCAAGCCCACCTGCCTAACTTTTTGATAGGATGTATATCCTTCAATGTTTAACTCATAATCCTGATCCCCTTGCAGCCATGTCTCTGTGATGCCCACCACATTATAGCCTCCAATTTCAATCTGCGCCACAAGCTTGTTTACCTTGTACTGCATGCAAGTCTTTGAAGATCATGGCCCAGATTTAATGATCCTAGTAGTGGTGAATGCTAAGAATGTTCACACTACAAATTTTGAGGTGCCTACTTGTGCTTGAATCCAGAAATTGTGGTTTGACTGTATGGGCTTTGGGTGCAGCACGTACTGAGTTCTGCTAAGACCTGAAAAATGTGTTGCTGGAAAAGCGCAGCAGGTCAGGCAGCATCCAAGGAGCAGGAGAATTGACGTTTTGGGCATAAGCCCTTCTTTTATTGCCCATACTTTTATTTAAGGCAGTACCTAGCAGATATAGAGCCTGTTAAGTGCAGACTTTTAAAGCAGTAAAATTGTGAAAACACTCTGGATCTCAAGGAATGCTACCACCACACCAAACTCTGCTGCAGCCCTGGCTTGTCTTCACCTGGCTCCTTTGGGGTGTAGCTGCAAAGGAAATAAACTTTTTTTCTGTCACGAAGCTGAAGGCACAAACTTCAAAGGGTCATGTGGCATGATACCAGGATTGAGAGAAAGATGGGGGGGGGGGGGTGTGGTGAAGTTTTGTTTGTAATCATAACAAAGATTTGTTGATTTAGTGTGAAGGAATGAAAATTTAAATACACAAATGTATATTTTGTGGATCAATTAGCAGTTGTACTTCAGAGGAATGTCTGAGAACGTTGTTTCTATCTTTTGACAAACTCAATTACTTATTTGGTTGTCACAGAATTAATTCCTGTGTGCGCTTTTCATTCCCTTAGGACAATCTGCCTGAGAATATAGTCACATCATGTGAGGAACTGTAGTTGTTTACATCTTCCAGTTGTGTAAAATTTGAAATCAATTTGTTTCTTGTATATTTCCTTAAGTAACCCATGCCAGCAGCTCTCATGTTTTCATAATTTTTTTTTCCCTAAGACCCTAAATTGAATACACTTAAATTGATTAATATAACCATATTATATGTAAAGTACAAACTGCTTTTAAAAAAGGAATCTTCAAATTAATTTTAAGAAGTTGGACGCCTCAGTTGGAAGAGTGTTTGAAATGAAACCCTGCTATTGCTGGAGTAGTTATGTTTTTTTTTAAAGAAGCAAACTAATTGATTTTCGGACCCAGGTTGATAGAAAACATGAAATCAGATTTCCATACTTAAAGATCACTAATTATTGCATGTAATTAGATTCTAGTTATAAACAATTAAGCTAAATTAAGTAAACTCTACAATTGTTTTTAATTCACTCATGTAACATACACTTATTGTCCATCCCTAGTTACTCTTGAGAAGGTGGTGGTGAGTTTCTACCTTAACTGCTGCAAGCCCTGATCTGTAGGTAGACCCTCAATGCTGTTGGGAGGATGTTGCAGAATTTTCAACCAGCAGCAATGAAAATTAAAGCAAAACCTTGTATAAACTCCTTTTTAGACAAATGAGTATAAACAGTGGTGGAAAGGAAACCCATCCCCACAAAAGTTTGGAGGGAAAACTGGAAGAACCGTTTTGAATTCTTTGCTCACAAGATCTATTGGGTTGATTCTTGCTGCTCTGAAAGTTTCTTCAGTCTTTTTCCGAATGCTTCCACTGGTTTGCAAGAAGCACAAAATGCCTGATTCACTTATGATCTATCCTTTTGGAAATCACAACCTGCGCCATCTGCTAAAGGACTGGTGGACTGGTTTTCTTCAGGTTTAAAGTGGCTTACTGAAGAAAAGAGTGAGGTTTTGGCTACTGCTGACTGACTGACTGACTGATTTATCTTTTAGTCTGACAGCTTTTCTATCTCTTTTTCACTGTCTAAGCTGTTCAGCTACTTGACAACCAATCTCTGTTTTTGGATGAGCTGGGGACTTTTGTCATTGATAAATAGTCCTTGGTTCACAAATCGGTCAGCTTCAAATGTAAGCAACTCCTCAGCTTCCAGTTTGTCTGCACATTGCTGAAACCCACAGCTACACAAAGAGATGACTGTGTATCAAATTATTTGCTTTCAAAAGATGCAGCCACCCTTGTAGATCCCTTTATAAAAAAAAATACAGCTGTTTCTCACTTCACTCCGAGTTTACAAAGCCCAAATATGAAAGACAAGATTAAAAGCAAAAGTATGAAAGTGAATAATTTGTGTAGCTCTATTTTCATTGTTCTGAATTATAATGCTGTACTGTGAAAAGTCAACCTAACCTATCCAGGCAGTTGGAATAAATGTAAAAGTTAAGTGCTGATACTTGAAGTAGAAAGACAGGGCTAGGTAAATTTGACAGTATTTAAACTTGGCATCATTATGAATTACATTTCCACTGTGGCACATTGCATTTGTTCTGAGCAATGGCAAGGTCCAATCATAAAAAATAGTATTTCAGCAGAAAGTACATTTGAATCCTCTTCAAGTAGACAAATCCAGAAGTAAATCAACCTTTCAAAAGTGCAGGTTACTGAACCAGGTCAACTGGTGTGTAGTTTCAGCAGTTGTTGATCTGGAATGGGAAGCCTTTTTGCAACTTCCATCAGGTTCTTACTCTCAGGTCAAAGATTTTGTAGCAATTTTGGTGATCTATTATTAATAAACATCCATCTATAGTTTCCAAGAATGCAAGTATGAAAGGAATACAGACTGTTACTGCAGATCATTTGGCAGTAAGATTCAAGCTAATAAGTAGTCTTGCTATAGAGTGCCAGCTGTTTGTGTGGTTAGCCAGAAATTGATTGAAGCTTTGCAATGTATTTACTCAAGCATCAAAGCACAGGCATTTAGAGGGCTTAATTTTATGTGGTGTGTTTCAGTGCCTTCAATTTATAGCATGTCTCTTAAATGCATCGTATGCTTGAACACAATTCTGTTGTGTGTGCCTATGACAAATTCAGTTCATTCCAATGGTGTCCACTTTTTAGGAAGTGTGTTGGGTTTGAGGCTATTTAACAGTGACTTCAGATTTAATACCAAATTGAAATCTTGTGAAGCTTATTGGATTTTCAATTAATAAGATAAGAATCATGCATGCTCTACCATTCAATAGGGTCCTGGTTGTTCTAGCCAGAAGTGGGTACTGCAGATGCTGGAGATCAGAGTCAAGATTAGAGTGGTGCTGGAGGAGCACAGCAGTTCAGGCAGCATTTGAGGAGCAGGAAAATGGACGTTTTGGGCAAATGCCCTTCATTAGGAATGATTATCCTGATGAAGGGCTTTTGCACATAACATTGATTTTCTTGCTGCTCAGATGCTGCCTGGCGTGCTGTGCTTCTCCAGCACCACTCTAATCTTGACTTATGGTTGTTCTGACATTTCTTGCATCCACAATCCTCCCCTTTCTCCATAACCTTTGATTCCCCCTATTGATCAAGAATCTGTGTGCATCTAGCCTTAAATATACACAAGGATTCTGTCCCCACAACTCTCTGCAACAAGGAACTCCAAATACATGCAACCTTCTGAGAGATGAAATGTCTCTCATCTCAGTTTTCAATTAGTGCTCTTTTATTCTGAGACTATGCCCTCTGGTCCTAGACTCTCCCATGGGGAGGACCATCCTGTCAGCATTTACTCTATCAATCCCCTTAAGAATCCTGTATGTTTCAATGAGATCAGCTCTCATTCTCCTAAACTCTAGTGAGTAGAGTCTCAACCCATTTAGCCTTTGCACATAGGTTTCTCCTTCCATATTGGAGATCATCCTAGCGCACCTCCTTTGAACTGTCTCCAATGAAATAATATCTTTCAGGGGACAAAAAACAACACTCAGGTGCAGTAAGACTTTCCTACTGTTATACTCTAGCCTCACTGAAATAAGGGCCAACATTCCATTTGTCTTTTTGCTTTCTATGTGCTAGCTTTGTCTTTCATGCACAAGTACTCCCCAAGTACCTTTTTTGTGTTGCAGCATTTTGCAGTTTTTTTCCCCATTTAAAGAATATTCTGTTCTTTTTGTTGTCCCTTCCAAAATGAACAACTTTGCATTCTCCCACATTATACATATTGTCAACGTTTTGCCCATTTACTAACTCATTAATGTCTTTCTGTAAACTGTTTGTATCCCCCTTATAATCTGCCATTCCACCTATTTTGGTGTCATCTGAAAATTTGGCTACAGTGTATTTGCTTCCTTCCTCTAAGTCATTAATACATAATATAAGCCATTGAGTTCCCAGTACTGATTCCTGTGGAACCCGACTGGTCACCAACCTCAAAGAACTCCTTAGCCCCACACTCTCTCCTTTCTGCCCATGAGCCAATTCTCTATTCATGTGAAATTATAAACTCTGACAACATGGGTTCTTATTTTATGGTTTAACATACTGTGAATTACCTTTACTAACACCTTCTGAAAGTTCAAAAGCAACATATCTATTGGTTCTCCTCTATGTATGTGGTTGTCACTTTCTGGAGAAGCTCAGACACTTTTTTTCCCCCCTTTTTGTATGAAGCAATGCTGACTCCACTTGATTAGATTATCATTTCCCAATTTACTTAATTGATTTCAATGCACTCCCAAAAAAAGGATGTTCAGCTCTTTTGGCCTGTAGTTACCCAATTTTTGTCTGTCTCCCTTTTTGATTGGGTGGTCACATAGCAGTTTTCAAATCATATGACACTTCTCCAAAAATACCATGATTTATGGAAAATTATGACCAATGCATCTACCAGCTCTGTAGCTACCTCTTAGGATCCCAGGATGCAAGCCATCAGGGCCAGGGGACTTGTCTGCCTTTAGACACATTAGTTTGTCTAATACTACTTTGGTACTTAATTCTTCCTCCATATTCTTTAGGTTTGTCAGCCATATAGACTGCAAAATATCTGTTTTAACTCCTCTGCCGTTTCCTTGTTCTCTGAAATTGTCACCTCATTAATTTTCTACGTTCGCTCCTTTTTCCTTTGAGTTTGTGAGCTAAACTGTTTGTATTTGCAAATGTGCTTGATCTTATTTGAACCATTCTTAAGTCAGTAATCTGTATTTGACACTTGGTCAGAGCTCAGAAACCATATTTCAATGTTGACATGATACACGTACTTTTACCTAAATGCTGTACTTTCGTGTATTTAGAAAGATGACCTTTTTTATGTATGCAGTGTTGGTGTCCTACATGGAAACGCACCATATTCATCATTGCATTTAATGCAACTTATGCTGTCATTAGTCAAAAGCCAGCAGAGGACAAAAATGTTATTTTACTATGAGTATGAAGATGTTTGACTTCCATGAAAAGCTGCGTGGGGTAACCATAGTTTTATTAAAAGTTCCATGTGTGTATGGGCAGATACTTCAGTGTTATGATCACGTTATCATCAACATTGAGCCTATTAGAGTTGCAACGTTCAGTTTTGCATGTATGTGTGCTAAATGCTAAAATCCATTGATGGTGAAACATTTGATGGAGGATCTTTCAGGTTGAGTTCAATATTTGCGTCAAATGCACTATAAAGTAGTCTGCAAAAATGTGTAGATGTTTTATTTAACTTGAATTTTTCCATAATTTGCAGTTAGAGTATTTCTGTATGAAGTTGTTGAAGTTGACAAGTCTGAACAGTAGTTTTTTCTTTAAAGTTTATATTGTGTTTTAAAATTTGTTTTTCCTTGATCAGGAACACTTGCTGTTTCTTTTTCTGATATTTCTTTTTCAAAGTTAAATTTGATTGTTTATAATCTCAGGACTGGGGAGTTAAAGGGTCAACTTTTGAGTCCTGAATAAGTGTTGACTTTTCAGTTGTTTCTCAAAGCCTGAAATTGTTAATATTCAGACGTTGTGTTCAACTTCTGGAGGAAATGATTATTAGGGTCCTGTCACTTCCAGTCTCTCATCTTTTGAAGGAATATAATTACAGAATATTCCTTGGAACTGAACATTTGTAACTGGGCAAGATTTCAAATTTGCAGTCAGATCAAGTTAAGATATGATTGGTCAGGTGGTTTTTACAAATACTTTACAAAACTGGACAAATAATGCTGTTCTGTCAAATTAGATGAATTACATGGATCAGGCTCATCAAATCGGGTGCTGTGCTTGCCTCAGTGACCTTTATGAAGTGTACATTTCAGATTCCTCAACCAATCCTTCCCAATTCACCGCTGAAAGTAATTGTCTACATAGTAATCCCTTTTTCTTTTGGCTTTCTATATTTTGGTGTCACACTGTTGCTGTGATTTTATGTTTTAAAAATGGGCAAATTGTTTCACTCCTGTAACACCATGCTTTCAGATACTTAAATATGTTAATGATTCCTCGTAGCATATCAGAAGAACCTTAGACCCACTGTTATGTATTGCTGTGTAAGGGCAACTTATCTAGTCCCATTCCCCCACTTTTGTTGCATGAGTCTTGTGTATTTTCTCTTTAGTTGCTGATCCAATTCCCTCATGAAAGTTGCTCAGTTCACCTTATAGAGCTGTGCTTTCGTGCCTTCACGTTACCTTTTATTTAGATTTAAAATACTATAAACTACTAGTCATTTACTCAAACTTCTCCCTTTCAAACAGAATCTGAAATTCTATTATATCATCACTAGAGGCTTCTTTATTTTGAGGATTAATTAATTCTATTTCATTGCACGTTACCAGGTCTACGAAAGCCAGCTCCCTGGTTGACTCTTGAATGTACTGCTATACAAAATTGTCCTGGAAAAAACAACTCACTTTCTAGTTTGTCATTCTGCATTTGGATGAACATCATCATTAGTTCAGTACATTTCTTACGTGCTCCATTTGTACATTTCTGTATACTCTATCCTACAGTGTAACTGTGGTGAAATGTTTGATGTTCTATGGCTACATAAAGCACAGAATCCCATGTATCCTTTTCGTTATTGTTTCAACCTGCAGTACCAAATTCAACAAGTTGAGCATGCAGAATTTCTGGTCCCTCTGCTCCTTTACACCCTCTGACATGCCCTTTAAAATTGTATCTCTTATGTTGTCTCCTACTGAAATTTATCACTTCATACTTGCCTGCGTCTAATTCCATCTGACATTCTGCCAGTCTCTGTCCCCTTGAAGTTTATCACTCTTCTACTTATGGTTCTCAATTTTCCACATTTTTTGCCATTTGCAAATTTTAAAGTTGTGTCTTGGGCAATACAAGTCTAGGTCAAAAATCTAAATCAAGAAAAGCAAAAAGTGATCCAAATATTGACTTCTGGGGAATCCAGCTTGCAAACGTTGCTCCAGTCCCAAAGTATGCGTTTACCATGCATATTTTCTATATGTTAATATATATGTCAATATGTCAGTAATTACCTGTAGCAATTTTAGTGCACAAGGAACTTTACTTCATATGAAATATTTTTTAGTTTTACAATGAAACTTGGTTTTCACAGACTGTCCAGCTGGAGAATTTTCCTGATTAGTTTTACTCAAATATTGGAATATTTTGTAATTGGGGAGTTGATTTTAAATTAGTGTAGAAGTTGTCTGGACTACAATATTTTAATGCAAAGCTTTTGAGTATAAATGCCTTTTGAACAGTTGACAAAAGGTAAGATTTATTAATAAAACGTGTAACTGTCTTTTTCTTAATGATGCTTAAAGCAGCTCTTAGGAAAGTTAAAACTAACAGAATGCTGGAAAAAACTCAGCAGGTCTGGCAGCATCTGTGGAGAGCAAAACAGCGTTAACGTTTTGAGTCCGGTAGGACTCTTCAGAACTGAAGAAGCAACGTTAACGCCGTTTCTCCTTCCACAGACTCTGCTAGACCTGAGTTTCCACAGAATTTTCTGTGTTTCAGATTTACAGCATCTACAATATTTTTGCCTGAAAGGTATGCTGTATTTGGTCTATTAATTTATTTCTACAATTTATTTTTGTATAGCATTTGATGATATGGGAATTTGCAGGAATTTATCCTTGCTGAGTTGATCTTTTATGGCTAGATGATCTCAGGTTTTGGTTGGGACTCTTCAAATTTGCTTAAAGATGCAGTACAATTTCAAGGTCCTGAATCACCTATTTCTGTTCTTGCATTCTTATTCCTAATTATATCCAAGCTTCCCCTTCTATTTTTTTAATTTTAGATTTTCTAATTTTATCACCTTTTCTACAGTTTTCTATAAATTATGAATAAAATCAAAAGTCAAGTTTTATATATATCTCCCCAGCTTTTCCGGCGTGTAGCTGCTGCCTTGCCTGGAATGGAAAGCACACAGGATAAGAGCAGAGAAGACAGTATCCTTTTCTTGGCTTGTATTAAATTTTCTTGCTTTTTTTAAAAAATATATCTGTTCAATACAGCAAAATTATACTAACTTGTTCAACTTGGATTAAAATTAAGCAATTTTAGCAGAACATTTGACTTTATTTGTTTTTCATGTTTGAATTGATTTTACGTTCTGCATATAATGCTGGTGTTTCCGTGCAAGCAAATGGGATTTCTTTGCTGTTGGAGTTATACCTGGAATAAAAGAGGACTGTTGGAGGTCAGTCATCTCAGCCCCAGCTCATCACTGCAGGAATTCCTCAGGGTATTGTTCTAGGCCCAACTACTTGGCTGAATAAATGCAACTCCCACAATGCTTGAAAATGTAATAGCTGCCATAAGGCATCCAGTTCATTACCTCCATCATTCTCTCCCTTCACTAATGCACATTGGCAATGGTATGTACCATCTACAAGATGCACTACAATAATTCATGAGGTTAATTTGATAATACATTCCCAGTCCAAGACCCCTACAAACAAGGGGTCCAAATTAATGGGAACAGCACCATCTGCAACTTCCTCTCCAACCTGCACAATGCTGTCTTGGAATTATCTTATTCATTCATGGTTGCTGGTCAATTTCCTGGAGTTCTGTTCCTAACACTGGGTATACCGTCACAGTGGGGCTGCAGGGTACAAGTAGTCGGCTCGCCACCAGCTTCGCCCAGATAATTCGAGATGGGCTGTAAATGGTGGCCTAGCCAACAATACTCAGATCCCACGGACAACAATTATTTAGGTAAACGCAAGGGAATAGTCAGTCTTCAACGATAGCTTGAAAGTGTCAGAAAACTAGAAAAGGGAGACTAGTTGAGGGAAGAGAAATCAGAGGAAAATTGAAATGAAGTGGATGTTCATCAGGCTTGTGTCAAATGTGCTACTTGTTCATTTCTTAAATTGTTTTTAGCACTAATGGAGGAGTTTAGTTCTGAGATTTGAATTGCTTTCATTTGGTACCATGTACTTAATTTGTTCTTGTAAAATTGATACATTTTGCAATTATGTTTTGGGGAAGTGTTCAAAACTGGATTTAATTTGAGGTTTCTTGTGTTAAAATCTTTCAAACTAGCAATTATGTTAATTTTTTAAACTTAGAAAGAGGCAGTGCATAGTAAGTTTCCTTAACACAGTTCAATTTCAGTGATCGATATAAAACTGGAAAAGACTCAAGAGCAACCAGTCAGTGAGGGAGGGTGCTCTTGCTAATATTGGCTCTATAAGCCACTGCTTATTTGTCATTACCATCCACCACAGTGTGAATATTGGCTAGTAATCTTACCCTGTTGGTAAAGTATTGCAATTCATCATTGCTGGCTGTCTTGTAATTGATCTATTAGCTTCACTAGCACAAACGTGGAGAAAATGTCAGTGTCTTCATTGGAAATAAATACAAAAATATGTAATTGCCAAAACTCAACTTGCATCAGTTTACTTTTAATCAGAAGACACATTTTGTTCTTTGCGTTGTATAATATTGCACTTTTAATGATGGAATTCTGTAACTGTTTAGTGTAAAGGACAGTTTATGCAGATAACATCTGAATGCTAAGTGGCTTTATGACAGTGACTACATTATCTGAACAATGAGACACCAGTGAATTAGACCTTTTTAATTGTTTTAAATGATAGGTTTCTCATTGTGATCTGTTGACAAAACTAAATTTCTCAAGGGTGCAAAGAGAACTAAAAAAACTTAATTTACACCAAACATCTCTTAAACTTTACAAAAATCTGTTAGTTTTAACAGTTCCAGTTTGTGATATAACACCCAAATCATTGTGTGCATGATTCATCTATAATGCAATGTTGAGTTCCTTTTTTAGCACGTTGAGTCCAGCATCTTTTATAAAATTCTGTCACATTGTTTGGTTGTGTACACTAACATGGTGATGGCCACTCAGATGTGCGTTTTCAAATAATTATGCACTGTTTCCAGCTAAATGAATTTGCATTGAATGGGCAGAAAAAGATCAAAATCAACCCTTTGTGTTGTGGATGGTGGAAAGTTCTCTTTGCTCACTTGCGCACACGTAAAATTAAAATGTCATCTAGCATACAGAGATCACTTCAATTGTGCATTTGAAGGAAGGAAAACTTTCACATGCAAGACTTGTAAAATTATGCATCGTTTATGCCTTTTTTGTTCTAGGGCTTCCATATTGGTTAGAAGTTTGTAATTCTGTGTGGTTTGACTAACACACCCAGAATATAATTTAGCATTTTTATTTAACTTGGATTATCTCCCCACTTTTTAATTTATTCTGTACTCCAGTTTTTAAATCTTTTAGATTTGTGTGACCAATTTTTTTTTTGTCATGTTAGGTTTTACTTCATGAACACACTAGCTTTATTTTACATGTAACATTCTTTCTGATCTAAGTATCTGAAGTATGTTTAGACTAACTGGTTGTGGGGTGGAGAAACTGTTTCCAGTTAATGCTGTACACCACTTATTCCTATCGGAGAAAGTATAAACAAATGGAACTGTCATGCCCTCCAGTTGGGATTTTTGCATCCTTTAAGTGCCTACACCCATACGTTGTTAAAGTAGGGCTGCAGGTATGGTTGGTCTCATCATTGCTAAGAATCATAATTCTGCCTTACTTTTGGTGTGGCATTCATGGGCATAGCGATGTCCTAGTTTTCATGAGACATCTATCAAAGTTTGGGATTTTGCCTGGAAATGGCTGCTTCCCAGCCTTGCATGCCAGAGCTGTAATGATTTGCTTATCCATTGTTAGGTTACTAATTTTTTCATAATTTTGCTACTGAAAATACTGTAAGATGGTGTGGCTTGGGTTATTTTTTTCTATGTTTTCCCATTTGTATTTTTTATGTAAAAACATTTTTCTTGGGAGTACAAGAAAATAACACTAAAATGAATTCTTTTTCACCAAAATATCTAAATAGCTAAATAAATAATTATTATTCAAGTTCAACTGAGGAAGTTCTTTGACCAAACAAGAGCATGCTGATTTTTATTAGAACTTCTTTATACACTGACAAAACTAACAAGCTTGTAAACACTGTTTCGAGAGCAGCATTTTTCTCAAGTATGATTTGAAAATTCTTTCACAAATTGAGCTATCAAAGCTTCTGTGGTGCAGTAGTGTGCAGTTTCAGTAGTACGGTTTTTGAACAGAATATGGCTTATTTGGCTTGACTGTTGTACCCATGCAACTGTATATTCATTACTACTTTTGCGTATGTATTGTTACTATGATAACCCTTGAAGTTACAGAAAAAATGGAAAAATTTTTGTCCAAAATATCACTAGTACCTCAGCTCTGTTTGATAATGTAAAATAAAAACCCAAAGCCTGAACAAAATAAAACACCTGCCTATTCAAAGTATTTTAACTGCTGGTTCTTTATTTGTTTTATATTTCTTACGGTCTAAACTGAGAATTGTGGATGTAAAATTGAGGGGAAGATGATGAGTGATGAGAAATGACCATATAATTTAAGTTCATTGAAAACATTATGGTCTGTTCAGTGTGCTAGTCAGACCATTGCATGTTCATGAGCACTTTTTTTTTCCATCTTTGACACAAGTGAGAGCCAAGATGCATTGTCTAATATTAGAACAAGCTTTTAGCATCAGACCATAGTGCAGATTGTTTTACTAAGTTTTTTTTGCAAGTAGTTAATGACTTCGTATAGTCACATTAAAGCACGTTTTTGATTTTGTACCATTTTTGTTGGTACCTTATTTTTTAATCTTCTTTCCTGTCAATTCCACAAATACCTGAATGCTACTGATTTTCATATTGAGCACCAAATCATTCCACATCATTCTTATTGGTAGTGTATTTTATTCATTTTTTTGAAAACCAGCTTTATTCTATTTCCAAGCTTGGTCCCTATTTAGAATCTAAATTTCTGTTCTACGATGCATTGTCTATTATGTCCTTCTGTCCTGTGGCAAACTACAATATGGAGCTGGTTATGTCTAGCCAGTGGCAAGTTTGTACATTCAGTGTTGAGAAAGTAAGTTGGTCCTTTTTCATATAAGCTTGATTTAACTGTTGCTATTAAGAGGATAATGAAATGTAGTGCACCTTTTGACCGGATTTCAGTGAATGCAAATAATATTTATCAGCCAGTGCCACATCACCTGCAGCTCAACAAGTTAGTTGAAGTTGAAGAAAAATATTGGCATTTTTGCAAACTATATCTTTAATATCATGGTTAAACAGTAAAATACTCATGCTCTTGATTTGCAATGGTCCCAGAAATAAATGTTTGTTCTAGGTTTGAAGTATTGTGCCCAATTGATTTTTGGAAATAGTCTTGGTTGTCATAACATAAGAATTAGGAGCAGAATAGACCATTGGGCTATCAAGTCTGCTACATTATTTGATAAGCTTATGGCTTATCTGGTTGTGGCCTTAACTGTGCTTTTCCTATCTCCCATAACCCTTGGACTAGCTTAATTGATCAAGGTAGAGTTGCATAGGTTTTTGAATATAGTCATTGACACATCCTTTAATGTTCTTTGGGAAAAAGCTCCAAAGTAGCAATCTTTCCTTATCTGTCTTAAAGCAAATGGCCTTCGCTTTGATTTCTGCACTAAAGTAAATGTCTTCTCAGCACCTTGCCTTTTAAGACCCTTCAAGAACCTTACGTTTCAGCAAAATACCTCATTCACCTTGACTACTGTGAATGTAAGCATGGTGGCTCAGTGGTTAGCACTGCTGCCTTACAGCACCAGTGACCGTGGCCCAGTTTGATTCCAGCCTCAGGTGACTGTCTGTGTGGAGTTTGCACATTCTGCCCATGTCTGAATGGGTTTCCTCTGGGTGATCCGGTTTCCTCCCACAGTCCAAAGATGTGCAGGTCAGGTGAATTGGCCATGTTATATTGCCCATAGTGTTAGGTGCATTAGTCAGAGGGAAAAGGGTCTGGGTGGGTTACTCTCCAGAAGGTCGGTGTGGACATGTTGGGCCGAATGGCCTGTTTCCGCACTGTAGGGGAATCTAATCTAATCTAAGACCATCCTGCCAAACCTTTCCTCAAATGCTCTTTGCAGATATAGTGAGAGATCCCTATGTTTATGTATTCAGTACAAAATAAGCCAATTACGGCATATGACTAAAGTTTTATACAATAGCAGTTGGTCGGGTTGCTCCAGCAGAATGTAGTGTAGTATTCTATTACTGCAAAGTTGTTACTTTGCTGGTATGCTTTAAATCTAATTGGTTAAAATTTAAATTTTATGTGCAGATGTATTTGTTTAATTTGAAAGGCATGAATTTAAATTGTGTTAGAGACACAATGTTATTGGCTATTTGGAATTGTTAAGAGCCATAAACCTGTGGCTCAAAGAGATCATTCAGCCCATAAAGTCTAAGATGATGAAAAAGATGCTAGATGAACATTCCAATCTCAGTTATTTGGTCCATAGGTTATAGGATCTTGGATGCAAATGAATTGAGGGTTTCTACAATCTAAATGAAACTGTGAATTGAATTCCAAATACCCACCACCCTCTAGGCAAAACTTCTTTTTTCTTTATGACACTTCTAATTCTTCTGTACGTCATGTTCGATCTGTGCCTTGATAACTGACCTCTCAGTTAAGGGAAAATAGTCTTTGCTGTCCACTCTATCCAAGCCCCTCATTATTTTGGTGCACCTACAGGTCAGCCCACAACCTCCTCTTTCTAAGAAAAGCAAGAGAGATGCTGATGTAGTGGCAATATCATAGGACTATCCCATGGCAGTTGGTGAAATTTGAATTGAATAAAAATCTGGAATGTTTAAAAAAAAAAGTCTAATGACTACCAATGTCCTTTAGGAAGGAAATGTGTTAGCCTTACCCAATCTAGCCTAAATGTGACTCCAGATAGCAATATGGTTGACTCTTTACTGCTGTCTAGGCATTTGAGGGTGGACATAAAATGGTGGCCTATCCAGCAGCGCCCACACTCCATAAACAAAAAAAAAACCGTAGTTTATCCCATCTTTCCTTAGATCTTCAATTTTCAAGTCCTGGCCATGTTTTTTGAATGTCTCCTCTACTCTTTTTTTTCAAGAGCAACTATATTCTTCCTGCAGTTCAGTGATCAGTATTGTATACATAATTCAGACTGTGGCCTTATTAGTGTTTTTATACAGTACCAACATTACATCAACATATCAATAATTTTAGGTCCTGAATGTCACCAGCTTCCATATTCTTACCTCAACCCCCATGCACCAGGTCTTGTCATCATATGGGCTACAACCACTAACAACCCATTGTCAACCACTAACGGTCCCCATTAGCAGCTGTTGATACCCCCAGGCGGACCCTTTGTCTGACTTTTTCTCTCTCCATGGGCTTCATTGCCACCTATCATTTGCACCCCCTAAAACCCCATCTTCAGCAATATATACCAAACGCTTCCTAGCTACAATCAGCCCTGAAGAAGGGTCACTGGACTTGAAACTAATTCTGTTTTCTCTCAACAGATGTCAGACCTGAGTTTCTTCAGCAATTTGATTGTTTCTGGTTTTCAACATCCACAGTTCTTTGGTTGTTTAATGTTTAACTCACTGCCACATCTTGTCCATGTATGCCCATCTTGAAGTTCTGCTCCTCTCTGACAGGATTTTCATTCCAATAATTTTTTTCTTGTTCAGTTATTACTTTCATTGTCGTTACCTTGTGTTTTGGCAAATATCTTATCAAACACACACTCATGGCTACATTGCATTCCTCAGTGACTACCTCTACTTCCATCCCTTCTCCTAACCCTGCCATCCCTTCTTTCTTTCTGCTCTCTGCTGAACAGTTTGTACTCAAAAGGTCTTGATTTTATCTCTGTGTCCCACCTTGATGGATTTTGGGGGCACGTTGTGACGTTGAACTTTTCTGTCACCTTTGCCTCTGTGCCCATTTCTTTGGGCAAGGGTCCTCAATCCATCCCACTGATCCATTCACCCACCTCCAACAATCTCCCTCCAACTGGACCCTTCCTTCTGGTCGACTTGATAATGGAGAACTGTTGTGATATCGGTCGCCTCAATTTCTCTGCCCCGCCCCCACATTTGAGCCTATCTCCCTCTGAGCTGACTGCACTGTGCTCTCAGATTCAGCCTTGACATTTTTATCAAGCTTGCCAACAAGGGTGGTACTGTTCTTATCAAATAACTGACTCCCACAGTTACCTTGACGATACATTCTCACACTGCTTTCTGTAAAGACTCTATTCCATTCTCTTCGTTTCTCCATCTCTATTGTACCTGTTTCATTGATGTCCGCTTCTAGAAGGAGGCCTCTGAAATATTTATCACCTTCCTCAACCCAGGGTTCCCCACCACTGTGATTGACAGGGCCCTTAGCCATCTCCTGCATTTTGGCCCTCACCCGTTCTCTTCCCCACAACAGCAATTTGGTTCCCCTGGTCCTCTCCACCACAGCATTCGCATCCAAAGGATCATTAACCACCATTTCCACCACCTCTAGTGAGATGTCACCATCAGACACATACTCCCTTCCTTTGTCAGTCTTCCACAGGGACCGTTCCCTCTGGGACAGCCTGGTCCTGTCTATCTCCACTCCCAACGTGTCCCCATCTTTTCATGGCACTTTCCTATGAAGACGTAGAAGGTGTAAAACCTACCTGTTTACCTCCTCCCTCTTCACTATCCAAAGCCCCAGTCACATTTTCCAGGTGAAGAGCAATTTACCTGCACTTCACTCAATTTAGTCTACTGTATTCTCTGTTCATGATGTGATCTGGGAGATGAAATGCAGACTGGGTGACCACTTTGCAGAACACCTATGTTCTGTCTGCAAAAATACATCAATCTTCCTTTTTACTTTCTCAATCTTATGACATCCAGACACCCTCTCCACACTGCACTGAAGTATTTTGAAGTTTCTCCCCATTTATATAAGTTGCATTTTTATTCTTCTGACCAAAATAGACAACCTCCCATTAATCCATTGTAAACTCCATCTGCCAAATTTTGTTCCATTCATTTAACTTATGCATATCCATTCATAAATTCCTTATTTTTTTTAATTGCAACTTACTTTTCCACCTATTTTGTGTCATCTGCAAATTTGGAATACAGTACATTCTATTCCTGCATCCAAGTCATTTAATATAGATTGTAAGTAGTTGGGTCCAAGGACCAAGTTGAATGGCAAATCACTAATTAACAGTCAGCCTGGTTTGCATTCTGGCTTTTGCTGTGTCCTACTATGGAACTATTGTTAGGGGACTTATAAATTGCCTCCACTAGGATTTTGATCCCTTGCAGTTCCTTATTTTGATTCAAGCTGATTCTATGTCTTCATCTCCAGTGCCAAAATCATTTCTCACTACACAGATCTCATACTTCACTTACAAAGCTTATACCACCACCTCTTTCATTCTGTCTATCCTTCCAAAATAGAGTACCCTTGTATATTCAATTACCAAACCTGATTTCCTTGCAATCACATCATACCCAATATACCGGCCACTACAGCGGACAGCTGAAACTGACAACCGGAAGCGGCAGGGACAGGCCACTATAAATGCCGGAGGAAACACCACAGAAGCGCTTCACAGGAGGCTCCAAAGCACTGCGGATGTCACCTAGACAGGGGACGAAACGTTTGCAACAAAAATTTCCAGCTCGGCGAACAGAACCACAACGAGCACCGAGCTACAAATCTTCACCCAAACTTTGAACCTATTTGTCTGTATTTGCACTGTAACTTGTTAAATTTTATTCTCAATGTTGTTCTGTCTCTTTTTTAAAAATTTCTGGTAACTGTCTGCTTTGTCATTTACTCTGTACTCCCTCCTGTGCTTCTTACAGTTTGATTTTTTTTAAAAAAATAATATTCCACATAACTGAACCCCCGCCACCCCCACTATTTAGTTTAAACCTAGTATCCTTTTTTAATTAATCCCTATAATCTTCTCAGCTTGCTACAATAATAAGGGTGGTACGTGTATGGAATGAGCTGCCAGAGGAAGTGGTGGAGGCTGGTACAATTGCAACATTTAAAAGGCATGTGGATGGGTATATGAATAGGAAGGATTTGGAGGGATATGGGCCGGGTGCTGGCAGGTGGGACTGGATTGGGTTGGGATATCTGGTCGGCATGTTTCCGTGCTCTACATCTCTATGACTCTAATACATTTTTTGACTGCCATTTTTTCTTTTATCGTTAGCATTAATCTTGATTTAGTTTGAACTCAATGTTATGAGAAAGGGATGACTTATCAGAAGTTCTATTGTAGAAAATTGAACCATTGGAACAGTTGTGATTGAGGCAAATGGGAGAACACACTGGAGTCCTTACAGGGAGCAAAGTGTGAGGAAGTGGAGTTGTAGCAGCTATGGGGTGGTGGTTGTGGGGGGGGGGAACTTGGTGATTTGTAATCAATATCAGTGGACAGCCTGTCTGTCAAAATGGAGATAGAGAGAAGTCCAGGGAAGGAAGGAGTCTGAGATGAACCAAGTGCAGGTCAGATGGGTGAAAAGAAAAGGATGAGAAGAGATTTGACAGGTGTTCAGAATTAGAGAGATTAAAACTCTTCCCACTGTGGAAGAGTTAAAACCAGCAGACACCAATTACGCAGCCAGTGATTCAGATCTGGGATATATTACCTGAGTGTGTGGCAGAGACAGATTTGACTGGGGATCATTTCAAAATGGAATTGAATAATTATCATCACGAGCAAAAATATTTGTTGGGTTGCGATGAAAGGTCTGGGAAGTGTGACTAGCTAAGTTACTGTGCAGAGTACTGGTATGGCCATGGGCCAACTGTGCTGTAACCATTCTAGAATTATTTGGGAGCAAGCAGATGGTGCTGCATTAGCATTTTGGCTGCTCATGCAGTACAGCTATTTTAAACTACATCTTGAGGAATCCATTAGTGTGATGGTCGGTACATTCTGTCAGGTCTGTAAAGTCTTGAATTATGTATCATTTTGTCTGTTATGATCTTATGAAGACTGCAGTGAGGTCTAGTTAGGAGCTGGATTTAGTGCCAGCACCATTTTATACATGCAGTTTGGGTAGTGCTGTCATTTTGCAGGTCTGCAAAAGAGGTTTAACCCAGATCTAAAAGGAATGCAAATTCAAGCCCCATTGATCTCCGCTCTTTCATGTAATTGGTTCAAGCAATTTCTCTTGTCCTACAATGATTAATGAAGCTCAGTCAGGTGACCAGTCAAAAATGGGCCACAAATTAACTCAATGGAGATTTCACTGATAATACCACATTTAAGAAATCCCTTCAAATATTTGTTGATACTGTTCTGTGCAGAAAGTCATTATGTAAATCGGTTAAATTACAGGTGATGTTTAGTTATGAGAACATACTGAAAAGTTCTACGTCAATACGTGGAAAGTAACTGCAAAACAATTTTTTTTTCAGAAAAGTGGGATAAAATTATCATATCCACAATCTCACACTTACCTTGAACTGTATGTATGCCTACCACTAAACGTCTCGAATCTTTCTGTAAAGCCACAGCATTGTCTAATTCCCGGATATACTTAATTTCAGATAATAAGACCATAGCATAGGACATAGGCTGAATGGCCTAATTTCTGCACCTATCGAGTTTGCTCTGCCATTCATGGCTGATAAATTTCTCAATCCCATTCTCTCTTTCTCCCTGTAACCCTTGGAGATTAATAGTTTATTAATTGTCATCTTAAATACACTCAATGACCTGGCCTCCACAGCCTTCTGTGGCAGTGAACTCCATAGATTCACCACTCTCTGGCTGAAGATGTTTCTCCTTATCTCTGTTCTAAGAGGTCTTCCCTTTACTCTAAAGGCTGTGCCCTCAGGTCCTGGTGTCTCCTACCAATGAATAGATCTTCTCAACAGCCACTCTGTCTAGGCCATTCAGTATTCTGTAAGTTTCAATTAGGTCCTCCCCCCATCCCCACCCAATCCTTCTAAACTCCATTGAGTATAGATCAAGAATCTTCAAACGTTCCTCGTATGTTCAGCTTTTCATTCCTGGACCATTCTCATGAACGTTCTCTGAATTCACTCCAGAGCCAATACGTCCTTCCTGAGAAATGGGGCCCAAAACTGCGCACGATACTCCCAATGTGGTCTGACTAGAGGCTTTTTGAGCCTCAGAAATACATCCCTGCTTTTATAATCAAGTCCTCTCAAAATAAATGTCAACGTTGCATTTGCCTTCCTAACTACTGACTCAATGTGCAAGTTTACCTTGAGAAAATCCTGGACCAGAACTCTCAAGTCTCTTTGCACTTCAGACTTCTGTATTTTCTCCCCATTTATAATATATTCCATGTTTCTATTCTTCTTACCAAAGTGCATCACCTCACACTTCCTCACGTAATCCATTTGCCCCCTCTTTGCCCACTGTCTTAACCTGTCCAAATCCTTCTGCAGCCTCCCTGTCTCCTCAATACTACCTGTCCCCATCCTATGTATTGTCTGTAAACGTAGCCAGAATGCCTTCAATTCCTTCATCTAGATCACTAATGTATAAATGAAAAGTTGTGCTCCCAACACTGAGCCCTTTTGAACACTAATTGTCATCGGCTGCCATCCTGAGAAAAGCCCTTTTATCCCCACTCTCTGCTTTCTGCCAGACAACCAATTTTGTATCCATTGCTAGCACCTTGCCTCTAACACCATAGGTCCTTAACCTAATCTTCAGCCTCCTGTGTGGCACATTCTTAAAGGCCTTCCTGAAGTCCAGGTAGATAACATTCATAGGCTGTCCTTGGTCTAACCTGCTTGATATTTCCTCAAAGAATTCTAGCAGATTTGTCAGCCATGACCTCCCCTTGATGAAACCATGCTGACTTTGTGCTATTTTACTATACAATTCTAAGTATTCAGAAATCTCATCCTTCACAGTGGACTCCCAAAATCTAACCTGTGACTGAGGTTAGACTAATATGCCTATAATTTTCAGTCTTTTGCCTTGTTCCTTTTTTTAAATTGGTGTCACATTAGCAAATTTCCAATCTTCTGGGACCCGCCCTGACTCTAGCAATTCCTGAAAGATCACCACTAACACCTCTACTATCTCTTCAGCTATCTCCTTTCGAACTCTGGGGTGTAGTCCATCTGGTCCAGGTAATTTATTCATGTTCAGGCCATTCAGTTTTTCTAGTACCTTCTCCTTGCTGATGGTCACCATACTCAGCTCTGCCCCACCACCACCCCCCTCACTCTCCTGAATTGTTGGGATATTACTTGTATCTTCCATCATGAATACTGATGTGAAGTAATTATTCAGTTCCTCAGCCATTTCCTTGTTCCCCACTACTATCCCTCCAGCGTCATTTTCCGGTGGTCCAATGTCTACTTTTCCCTCTCTTTTGCACGTTATGTATCTAAGGAAACTCTTTCCAGTTCTCCTTATGTTAATGGCTGGCTTACTCTCATATTTAATCTTCTCCCTCCTTATTGTTTTTGGTTGCCCTCTGTTGGTCTTTGCATGGTTCCCAATTCTCTGGTTTCCCACTGCCCTTCGCCACATTATATACTTTCTCTTTTGATTTTATGCTATCCCTGACTTCCGTAGCCAGCCATGGTTGCCTCAGATCTGATATATCAGATTCAGAATGTGCATCTAAATTGTGCAGTAATTTGCAACTCTCTGAACTCTTATGCATTTTGTCTAACTTGTTTTCCTCTGGGAGCACAATAGAGTCCCTACTGCCAACAGGATTCTAAGTAGATCTGCTCTAATTTTCTTTTATAATTCTGTCTAAATCACATTATTGGATTTGTCAGAATGAAATGATAGGATGCCTTCATGAATGATGTCAGGATTTTCATAGGCTGTCATTTTTTCAGATAGCGATCACTTACAGCACTGCCTGCAAGGCAGAGAAACCTTCCAAGATATTGATGTAAAAGTGAGACAGCCTCAATTACCTTGACATGACCTGTCAGTTGCTGCACATTTTGGAATGAAATTAGGAAACAATTTTTCACGGAAAGGATGATGAAAATCTGGACCTTTCTAAAGTTGTGGATGCTGAGACAACAGAATTTTTTTACAACCTACTCCCCTGTTGTCTGTCTTCCCTGCTGTCTGCGTTGTTGTTCAGTGGATGTAGGTGCCATCTGGTGTTGACTTTGGATACATCAATGGGTAAGGAATGTGAAAAGATTTGAGCAGACCTGATCCACAAAAGATTCGTACTGCAACTTTACCTATTATTTTCCTGCAGTTCTATTGTGCAATTTACTGCTTAGCAGTCTGGCCATTTTGACATTTAAGTTTGCTGGTTTCAGCTGCTCACGCCTTTAAACAATTACATACCTAATATGATCATATGCCCTGTCAGTGGTGCTATTTTGTCTCACTTTAACTACGTTACAGGCACTGATGAAGTTAAAGGCCAAATGATATTTGTAGCAATTTTAGAGCTTGTTATTATGATTCACCATTATTTGGTTATGGGTGCTGTTATCATCTTTCGGGGTACTAGTTCATGCATTTCTCAGAATGTATTTCCATCTAAGTTTGATCTTCTGCCTCTGCAATGCAGTAATAGCTTTAAAGAGATATCTCTAATGGATGGTTATCAAAGTTTCATTAATTGCAATGCATCTCATGCTGCATCACTGGCACCATATCAACCCCTGGATCAATAGCAGCAGTGTGCCCCATCTACAAGATGCACTGTAGAAATTCACAAAGGCTCACAAGTCTGCAACTTCCAAATACTGGTTCACCATAGTCTAGAAGGACTAGGGAAGCAGATACGTGGGAGTGCCACCTTAAATTCCCCTCCAAGCCACTCATAATCCAGACTTGGAAATATATTGCTGTTTTTTCAGTGTCAGAGTTAAAATCCTGGAACTTCTTCCCTTACAGCATTATTAGTATACCTACATCAAATAGACATCAGCAATTCAAAAAGGCAGCTCACCATCACATTCCCATGGGCAACTAACAATGGGCAATAAATCCCATCAGTGAATTAAAAAAAGAGATCTTTCCATGGAAAAGGGGCTCAAAAACTTCCAGCTGTAGTCCGACTAGTGCCTTGTATAGTTTTAGCAAGACACGCTTATTTTTATGCTCTGTTCCTTTTGAAATAAAGGCCATCATTCCATTTTCCTTTTCCTATTAGCTTTTTCTGGTTTATGCATGAGGATTCCCAAAACTTTTCCTGTTGCTTTCTCCAGTTTTTCTCGGCTTAAATAATATTCATCTTCTCTATTCTTCCTACCAAAATGTATAACCTCACAGATCCCCATATTAAATTCTATCGGCTAAGCTTTTGCCCACTCACTGAACCTGTACGTATCCCTATGCAGACTCTGTGCATCGTCCTTATCAGCTAACTATTCACATGTCGAGAGACTATATGGAACATATCCTGGCAGAGTGGAGAAGCTAGGCCTTCCTCCAGGGCACTGAGTGCTGTAACCCACATGGTAACCACTAACTGGCATAGTGTGTGGTCATGGCCTCCACTGCTGGTCCTGGGGAGGATGATGTCTTGCCTGTGTATCACCCCCTCCAGCAGGACTTCCAAGACCCTGTTTGCAAAGTGGGGTGCCCATGTCCCTCTGCTTGCCTTGTCTGGGTCAAAGGCCAGCAGAGCATGGTCCTTTCCTGGGTGTACACCCGGCTTTTAAAGAAGCTGCAGGTACAAGGGGTGCCAGTGTTTTGACGCATATCTGTTGTTCCAAGAATGGCACGTGGTAGGATGGGATGGAATTTTGCCTTGAGAAATATCATAAAGGCATGGGAGGTAATTGATGACATGAGTTCAGTAAGATAAAGCAAGAGAACTTGCCAAACCCTCCAAAAACAACTCTGCAATTCAGGCTTAGCCAAAAAAAGTAAGAATCTGCCCCAAGTGTAATCTACAGTAATTGCATTCTTGGCTGTTTTTGTGTTTTTCACAAACTTTGTGATAGTACATTCACTTCTGCCAAACAAATCACTAACATAAATTGTAGATAATTGTAACCCCAGCACTCATCCCTGTGGTACTCCACTAGATTCAGGCTGTCATCCTAAAAATTACCCTTTATCCCAATACTCTGTCTATGATTTAACCAATTGTCTATCCATGCTAACATTCTATTTCCAACACCATTGGCCATTATTAAGTTGTCTAATGTGTGGTACAGAATGTTTTCTGGAAATTTAAATAAGTTACATCCACTGCTTTCCTTTATCTATCCTACTCTTTCACTCCTTAAAGAATTGTGAGAAGTTGGATAGTCTGATTTCCTCTTCGTGAAGCTATGCTGACTGTTCATTTCTAAATGCTCTGCTATTACATCTTTTATAATACACCAACATTTTCCCAATACCAGATGTTAAGCCAATTGGCCTGCCCTTTTTAAATAAAAGTATTCTGTTGGCAGTTTACCAATCTTCTAGAAGCATTCCCAAAATCTATTCTACCAGTGCATCCACTATCTCTGTGACTATTTCTTTTAATATATCCTCAGGTCATCAGGTCCAGGGGACTTTTGCACCTTCCTTTGTCTAGCATATTTTCTCTCCTCCTTTTGTCCCTTTCATATTTAGTAATTTTGGAATGGTATTAGTGTCTTCTACTGTGAGGACTGATACAAAATATATATTCAGTACCAATAACTATCCCCCATTTTATTTTCCCAACCTTGTTTTTTTTAAGGAACCTGTGTCAACTTTGTCCTTTCTTTTCATATGTATTTAAAGAAACTCTTCCTGTCCACTTTGATACTATTTGCACATTTAACCTCAAATTTCTCCCTCTTTATTATTTTTGGTGGTCTTTTGATGGTATTTAAAGCATTCCCCAGCTGCAACATTTTACTGAAAAGAAACACTCCTTCCCCTTCATCCCCTCCTCACTTCCCAGCATCCCATCCTAGCCCCAAAACACTGATCTTTCTATATTTTCTCTCCTATCTCATCTATACGCTATTCCAACTGGGTACGTGCCACTTCCACAGTCCTTGAACAAAAAGGTAAGATAATAAAGGGCATCTTCACTGATTTTGATCCTGGTGCATTGTCTCTCCCTCTCCTTCTTGACCTGACTGAGCCTCTGACATGGTTCACCATGCCACCCTCTTCCAATGCCTTTCCTTCATTGTCTGTTTGAACAGGACTGTACTTGTTGGTTTCCACTCTTATCTCCTCATCAGCTCACAAAAGCATAACTGAGCAGAAAGAAGCCTTTTTGCCCATTATGCTTGAACTGGCCCTCTAAATGATCGGAGTACACTGTCTCTATTTTAATCCCTTGCTTGTCTCCATTTTATCAAAGGTTAAAGTTGGCTGTTCTGTTTAAGTGTTACATTGCAAAGGTACATTCTCTCTTTAACTTAACTGATTGTTAGAATGGTTATATGTTTACAGTTGGTTTCCAACTCATGACAGATTGAGGATTATTGAGATCTTGAAATACTAGTATCACAAATTCTGGATATGGCAGTGATACAAGGGCCATCAGTCGAGGGAGGAATGGAAATCGTTAACTGCCATACTTCAGTCAACTCATTACAAATCAACCCAGAATCATACAGCATACACAAACATTCAGCCTATCTCTGTGACAGGAAAAGGAAACTGCTAAAACCTGATTAATCCTCGTAGCTGAGGCATAGCATATTCCTGTGGAAATAGGCACAAGTGTAAATAAAGCACCTTACGAATTGGAGAAAAAAGACTAATTGCTCATAATCTGTTGAATGACAAGAAATTAGATCATAGTCCAACAGCTTTATTTGAAACAGATAAACCTGTTGGACTATGACCTGGTATCGTGTGATTTTTGACTTTGACCACCCAGTCCAACACCAGCACCTCCATAGAAATTAGATGCAAGCTGTGTAGCTGGAGGAAGGATTGCTATGGCACATATGGTCTACCAGGAATCTCCAAATATCAATACAAACTACACCTTCATCGAATCCTCTCTGACAATTATTCTAAGTTCCCTTTGGATGAAACAAAATTTATTGATTTGTGTGTCAACAGTTTTCAAAATGAGAACCTTTAAAAAAGCATTAAGTTTGGAATACATATGATGAATATTGTTGCACCATATCAAACTGCTACACAGACCATTTTCCACTGAGGTGTTTGAATATTCAGTTAATTCTTGATTTGGAGGTGCTGGTGTTGGACTGGGGTGGACAAAGTTAAAAATCACGCCACACCAAGTTATAGTCCGACAGGTTCATTTGAAAGCACTAACTTTCGGAGAGCTGATCCTTCAGGTGGTTGTGGAGCAGAATTATAAGACACAGAATTTATAGCAACAGGATTGCAGTGTCATGGAATGTAATATTAAACAAATTTAGCTTAAGTGTTTCTTCTTTTAGAATGATCATGTTAGTTTTGGTTCTTTCATATGTAAATCCCAGAACTTTTTTAAAGTTCCATTTTCAAGATAGCTTTCACAATAGTTGCCATCTCAGCTCAGATAATGCATTGAAGGTGTGAAGTTAAAGTCTGTCTGTGTCTCAATGTTAGGTCAGACTGATTCTATTTCTTAAGTGGGATTTACAGAATCTTACATGGATTTATGCAGTTTCTGAGCAAAATAAAATGTAATTCTGCAAGTACAAGTTCACCCCGCAAACTTTTATGTGTGCGCGTGCGTGTGTGTGGGGTGTGAATGTCTGTGAGAGAGTGTGTGTTCGTGTGAGTGTAATGGGATATAAGTGTGAGAAAGTGCATGTGGGTGGTGTGTGTGTGTGTGAGCGTATGAGAGAGAGCTTTTGTATAAGAGAGAGTCTGCGGGAGATCTAAGATTGTGGCGACCCAGCAAGTCTGAGTCTATAGTGCTCTGCCCAAGACTCAGGCAAAGTGGGCTGCCCGCTTCCACCACACCTGCCAAATCATTTAAAATAACTTTTATTCAATACAGTTCGTCGTTTTGCATCAAACTTGGGTAGTTTAGTGCTTTGCTAAAATGTCTAAAGGAAAGAATGCTCGCAGCAGGCAGGAACCCCTCCCCCACGCTCCCCAGCTGCAGCAGAGATGTCCGCAGCCACCGCGGGGGACTTACCTACAGTGGCGAGCCTTGTTGCAGTGATTTCCAAGCTCGAAGAGAAGATCGACGCCTTCATAGAAGAGTCTAGGAGCAGGTGGGAATCGTTGTCGGTCGCGCTGCTAAAGCACGACCGAGATGTTGAAAAAATCGAACATTGCATCGGAGGGGCGGAGCTAAAGGCCGCGACCACTGAGGCTGCTGCAGAATCGGCCGTGGGTCGGGTCCGGACTCTCGAACAGCAAGTCCGGGCCTTAGAAGATCACATTGACGATCTCGAGGATCGGGGTTGTCTAAAAAATATTCGTTTGCTGGGCCTTCCTGAACGGGAAGAGGAAGGCCAGCTTGCAGTGTTTTTAGAGCAGTGGCTCCCTCAGATGTTGAAGCTGGAGTATGGATCAGGCCAGGTGCAGGTAGAATGGGCCCACTGGGTTGCAATACGCAGGCCCGGGTCGGACCAGCGCCCCAGCCCGGTACTGTTCCGGCTTCAGTGCTACAGAGAGAAGCAAATGTTCCTGGAGGCCTCCAGAAATCTTGGGAAAGATCCCCAGGCCATGATTTACAAAGGATGCAAGATTATACTGTTTCAGGATTTTTCCCCAGCTTTGGTCCGCAAGAGGAGGGCGTTTGATGAAACGAAGAAGCATTTAAGGGATTTAAACATTCAATACTCCCTGCGCTACCCAGTGACGCTAAGTTTTAGGCATGACTTCGGATCGCGGGAGAAGGCCAAGGAATTTTTGGACTCTCTTTAAAAAAATTGTAAGAGTTAATTCGTGTGGTGAATGAAGTTGTTCCGACTCCCATCCCCAGTTTACCCTTTTTTTTTTCTCTTATTACTTTATTGCTTAATATTATCTCCGGGGGATAGGGTGGGGGGCTTATTTGTTCTCCAGTTTGCGATTTTCTTTTTTTTTAATATATACATATAGGCCGGGTGGTCTAGTTGATTCAGGTGAGGAGGGGTGTCTACCTTGTTCTACCTTATCTCTTTCATTTAGAGCGGGGTTGTTTCCCCCTATTATTTTGTGTTACTATACTTAATTATCTGCTAAGACTGTAATGTTATATTTTTATATGTTTATACATGGTATCAACATTACCAAATATATCTAGGTGTTGGTGTGGGTGGGTGGGGGGTAGAGTACTCACTGTTAACTTGAGCTTTGTAGTACACTTGAATTTTCTTTATTTTATTATGGGGTGCCTGAGTCGAGGGTGGGGCACTGGTTGGGAGAGGATATGATGGGTTTATGGAAAGGAAGTATTGCTCCCTGGAAACAAGGGGGAAAATCTGCATTTAAATATGTTTTATATTTTTTCTATTTAGAAATAGTTTTTATTATATTGGTGTGAGTGTATTAAAGAATCTCTCTTTTTGTGAATTTTCTATGGTCTATGCTTGGGGTGTTTTGGATAGGGTTTCTCCTCCCGGGGGGGTCTCGGACTTGCCTGGACGATTATGGTTAGTCATTCGATTAAATGGTGCGCCTGGAATGTCAAGGGGAGTAATTAACCAGTCAAAATGAAGAAAATACTTTCAAACCTCAAAAAAGAAAGGGTTGATATAGCTCTCCTACAGGAGACACATTTACTGGATAAAGAACACTTGAAATTACAACAGGGTGGATTTGATCAGGCCTTCTTTTCTTCTTTCAGCTCAAAAGGTAGGGGAGTAGTCATTCTTATTCGGAAGAAGCTCCCTTTCAAAATCCTAAGTCAGATAAAAGATGAATCTGGACGATATATACTCATTAAAGCCCTTATAAATGGAGAGAAATATGGGATTTTAAATCTGTATTGTCCCCTGGCGCATCCTTTCAAATTTATAACGGAAGCCTTCTCCAAACTGATGGCTCTTGGGGCTCGTCATACAATTATAGGGGGAGACTTTAATTGCATTATGGACCCGGAGATAGACACGATACCCAAGAGTACTGCGGATGTATCCCCCAGATCTAGACAATTGGCAGATTTGAATAAAGAGTTAGGATTAGGAAATGTGTGGAGGTGCCCCCATCTGCAAGGCAGAGATTTCTCTTTTTACTCTAATCCACATAAATGTCACACTAGAATTGATATGTTTTTTGCCCCCTCGACCTTTTTGAATTCCATATCATCCTGCAAAATAGGTAATATCATTATTTCTGATCACGCTGCTGTGTATATGGAAATCAAGGCTAGGAACAATGAGGCATCCCCCCGACATTGGCATATGGATTCCTTCTTAATGAAGGATAGTAAATTTGTAACATATTTTTCTCAAGAATTTAAAACTTTTTTGGAAATTAATTCAGGTACGGCTAGTAACCCATCAATAATGTGGGAGACCATTAAGGCTTGTGCGTGAGGTCTGATCATTTCATACTCGGCGACCCAGAAAAAACTAAAGGGAGAACAACAGAATCTACTTGAGACTAGATTAGATTAGATTAGATTACTTACAGTGTGGAAACAGGCATTTCGGCCCAACAAGTCCACACTGCCCCGCCAAAGCGCAAACCACCCATACCCCTGCATTTACCCCTTACCTAACACCACGGGCAATTTAGCATGGCCAATTCACCTGACCTGCACATCTTTGGACTGTGGGAGGAAACTGGAGCACCCGGAGGAAACCCACGCAGACACGGGGAGAACGTGCAAACTCCACACAGTGTGTGTCGCCCGAGGCGGGAATTGAACCCGGTTCTCTGGCGCTGTGAGGCAGCAGTGCTAACCACTGTGCCACCGTGCCGCCCAAAAGCAGCTGAAACAGCGTATGTTGATAGACCTTCTATTGCTAAATTACAAAGGATTACGGCCATTAGGACAGCCCTGAATACCGCGCTTGCCCAAATGCCAAAGAGGGAAATATTATTTGCAAAGCAAAGATTATATGAGTTTGGCGATAAACTTGATAGATACTTAGCATTTCTCACAAGGGAAAAAAAGGCCCCTCAAGCTATCAGGTCCATCAGGGAAAGTGCTGGTACTCTGACTCACGATCATAAAAGGATCTGTATAAATCACAGGATTGTGAAGATAGAGCCAGGAGGATGCAGCCCTTTTTTAAAAGTCTGGCCTTTCCGGACTTAACCCCGGAACAGGATCCTGAATGCTCCCCTGACAACCCAGGAAATACTTGACGCAATCAGGCAGCTTCAGAGCGGTAAGACACCTGGCCCAGATGGATTTCAGGTTGAATTTTACAAAGAGTTTACAGGAGTATTAGCTGGTCCACTTATGGACATGTATAACTACTCATAGTCAGGGCTGCCTCTCGCCTTCGCTGAAAGAGGCGAATATCTCCCTTATTCTCAAAAAAGGAAAGGACCCAGAAGATTGCGCATCATACAGACCAATATCCTTGCTAATTGTAGATTTTAAAATTCTTTTTAAAACATTAGCAAATTATGAGGGGCTTGGATAGGATAAATAGACAAAGTCTTCCCTGGGGTCGGGGAGTCCAGAACGAGAGGGCATAGGTTTAAGGCGAGAGGGGAAAGATTTAAAAGAGACCTAAGGGGCAACTTTTTCACGCAGAGGGTAGTACGTGTATGGAATGAGCTGCCAGAGGATGTGGTGGAGGCTGGTACAATTGCAACATTTAAGAGGCATTTGGATGGGTATATGAATAGGAAGGGTTTGGAGGGATATGGACCGGGTGCTGGCAGGTGGGACTAGATTGGATTGGGATATCTGGTTGGCATGGATGGGTTGGACCGAAGGGTCTGTTTCCATGCTGTACATCTCTATGATTCTATTAGCATTGAGGCTGGTGAGGGTATTGCCATATATCATAAAAGAGGATCAGACGGGGTTTATCAAGGGCCATAGATCATCTAATAATATTAGAACGGTTTTAAATGTGATTAAAGTCTGTCATCAGAAAAAAATACCAGGAATAGTAGTCTCATTGGACGCAGAGAAGGCATTCAACAGGGTTGAAAGGTCATACCTGTCCTATACATTGGAAAGGTTTGGCGTTGGAAAGGTATTTGCTAAATGGGTCTCAACTTTGTATAATGATCCCAAAGCAGTTGTGATCACCAATGGATTAGGCTTGGATAGCTTCAGTGTGGGTAGGGGCTGCCGTCAGAGATGTCTCCTCTCACTGTTGCTATTCACGCTAATTATTGAGCCACTAGCGGAAGCTACACGGGCTGGCTCTAATATAACGGCCCAGAGAGTTAGTACAAGTAAACATAAAATTACCCTTTATGCAGCTGATGTTCTCCTTTTTCTTAGTAATCCTCTGATGTCCGTGCCTTGCTTAATCCAAATTATTAATATATTTAGTGCATTCTCAGGTTACAAAATTAATTTCTCAAAATCGGAGGCCATGCCGATGGGTGGTCTCGCTAGTATGTCCCACTTATTGGACGGATCTCCTTTTCCCTTTCGGTTGTCTCTGGAGGGTTTTTTATATTTAGGTATTTTTATCACCCCAGTATTTGGTCAGCTGTACAAGGTCAATTTTGTGCATCTACTGGAAAGGATAAGGCAGGACCTTCAACGTTGGGGAGATCTTCCAATTTCTTAGCTCGGTAGAATAACTCTAATTAAAATGAATGTCTTGCCCCGTCTCTTATAGCCAATGAGAATGCTCCAGGTGATGCTGCCGAGGCTGGCACTGCGCAAATTGTATGATTGGCTGGGTTCTTTCATCTGGAACCATAGACTGCCCCTCATTAAGTTAAGGAAGCTACAGCAGGAAGCTACAGCTTCCACAGGCAAGGGGAGGGCTGGATTTTCCAGACTTTAGGAAGTATCAGTTGAGTTCTCTGTTAAGCTACATAGCCGATTGGGTCTCGTCTGACCCACAATCAATCTGGCTGGACATCGAGGCTTCTCAAGTAAAGTACCCACTTATTAACCTCTTATTTTTAGATAAGATGAAAATCATTATGGACCAATGTAAAAACCCCATAGTATTAAACACAATTAAAACCTGGAATATAATGCGACAAAATGAGGGTAATTCACATAAAACATCCCCCTATACTCCTATAGTGAGGCATGGGGTTTTCAACTGGGGCTCACAGACGCCACATTTAAATCCTGGAGGTGCAGGGGTATCTCCTGTTTAGGGGATCCGTTTGAGGAGGGGCTCCTGATGTCTTTTGAACAGCTGCATCAGAAATTTGGACTACCTAACGGAGACCTCTTTCAATACTTCCAAATTCGAGATTACATAGAGAAGAAGACTACGCTATTAGATAGCCTTTATAAATCAGAGAGAGAACGTAGAGTGTTGTGCCAATGGGTATACCCTTGGTCAGCACTCTTTATCATTTATTACATAATGAAGTGTCGGAAGACATGGACCGTCTGCTTAGAACATGGGATCAGGAATTGGGGCTGGAAATTTCTATAGAAATGTGGGATGACATCTGGGAAAATGCCAGAAAAATCTCCACCTGTAATAGAACCCAGGCCATTCATTTAAAGATACTTCATAGGACTCATATAGCACCGGAACGATTGGCAAAATTTAGGGGAAGAGCATCTCCAATGTGTGCCAAATGTAAAACAGAGGTGGGCACTGCTTATGGACATGTCATAAGATCCGCAAATACTGGGTCAGAGTAGAAAATGCCTTGACAGAAATCTTGGGAACAGAAATTAGAGTAGATCCAGTATCTCTTCTCCTGGGCTTCTCGAGCTTACCTTCTCTGGATGTGCACAGGAGGAAATTATTTTCCATTCTCTCGTTTTGTGCAAGGAAAAATATCTTTGTAAACTGGGTGGCTGAGGGCCCTCCAGGACATCCGAATTGGCACAGATTAATTATGGAATGCGTTCCCCTTGACTTTCTTACAAATATGGTGCACCAAAAAACTGAATTATTCTATAAAATATGGCAGCCCTTTCTGAACTATATGGATACAGATATTTTGGCCATTTTGTCAAGGGCTTTCATCTAGTTGAGGTAATGGTTCTGGCTGGTCCGGGGCCCCTTGGGGGAGGAGTCCCGCATGAATACTGGTTTTATTACGATTTGATGTTAATTCATTCCAAGCATGTACTTCACTATTTAATTACTATGTTATCCTTTTTTTTCTCTTGAGTAATGTAAGATATTTGATCATACGCTCTGGTTAGTTATAGGTTAGATTAGTAGTTAGTTGAGTTTTGTCTTTTTTTTTCTCTGTATCTCTTGTTTTTGTTTGACAGATTTTGGCTATTATTTATTTAAGATTTTATTGTATATTAGTGTTTGTATTTGTTTTTCTTATTTGTAAGCTTGTAAAAACATGTTAAATTTTCAATAAAAATATCTATTAAAAAAAAGAGGGTCTGTGTGCGTGCATGTGCGCGCGAGAGAGTGTATAGTGCAGTAGAGTCACCGGTAGTGTGACGTGAACCCAAGGTCCTGGTTAAGGCCATCCCCATGGATACCAAACTTGACTATCAGCTTCTGCTCGGCCACTTTGTATTCTTGCCTATCCCAAAGTTCACCTTGGAGGATGATCACTCAAAGCTCTGAGGCCAAATGTCCCAGTCAGCTGAGGTGTTCCCCGACTGGGAGGGAACACTCCTGTCTGTTGATTGTTGTGAGGTGTTCATTTATCTGTTGCTGTAGCCTCTGCTCGGTCTCGCCAATGTACCATGCCTCAGGGCATCCTTCCCTGCAGCATCTGAGATAGACAACGTTGGCCAAGTCACATGAGTACCTGCCACATATATGGTGGGTGGTGTCCCCATGTGTAATAGTGTCCGTGTTGACACTCTGACACATCTTGCAGCCTCTGCCGTGACAGGATTGTATGGTGTTATCCTGAAGGTTGGTGTACTAAATATCACGGAGATCTGGACGGAGAAAATAGGGAGAAACATTTCTCACTTGTGTAAAGTTCAAGAGGACACAGATTTAAAATATTAGCAAAATAAGCAAAAGTAATTGGAGGATAAACAGTTTGACGCAGCAAGTGACTTGGGTCTGGAAAGCACCCAAGATTTTAGAAGAGACCAATCGAGGCATTTAAAAGGGAATTACATAGATATTTGAAATTGAAGACTTTGCAGGCTTTCACAGAGAAGGAATGACTATGGAACTAGGTGTGATGCTCATTTGGAAAGGAGGATAGATATGATGGGCCAAATGTACCTTTGCTGTGAACAATTATCTCTTTGAGGTTTGGTGGTTGTTTAAAGGCAAGCAGTGAAGGTATGGGGAAGGTCTTGGCGAGGTGCTCATCCTCATCGATAATGTGTTGCAGGCTGCGAAGAACACGGTATAGTTTTTCGGCTCCCGGGAAGTACTGGACAATAAAGTTAATTCATATAGTTTAAGCAGTGTGTATGTATTGCTTTGCCTCGACAAACACTGCACCAGGTTAAATTAATAGCTATGGCTTATATTTTAAGTTTAATCAAGAGACTTATCTCCAAAAACATATAATCAAGAAAGAACCCACCGTACTCACTACTGCAGCTTTTCTCTTGGACAGACTTAAAACAACAATTAAGTTATCTGATTCTGTGTTGTGAACTTCGCCCAAACCGGTTCCTCCAAGATTAGTTGTGAATTTCACTGTTTGTTAATTTTCCCAGATGCACTCCGATGTCCAGTGACACATGAATTCAGACGGCGAAGGCAGTAACTGTGCAGGTTCTTTCTTTCTTTCTTTCTTTCTTTCTTTCTTTCTTTCTTTCTTTCTTTCTTTCTTTCTTTCTTTCTTTCTTTCTTTCTTTCTTTCTTTCTTTCTTTCTTTCTTTCTTTCTTTCTTTCTTTCTTTCTTTCTTTCTTTCTTTCTTTCTTTCTTTCTTTCTTTCTTTCTTTCTTTCTTTCTTTCTTTCTTTCTTTCTTTCTTTCTTTCTTTCTTTCTTTCTTTCTTTCTTTCTTTCTTTCTTTCTTTCTTTCTTTCTTTCTTTCTTTCTTTCTTTCTTTCTTTCTTTCTTTCTTTCTTTCTTTCTTTCTTTCTTTCTTTCTTTCTTTCTTTCTTTCTTTCTTTCTTTCTTTCTTTCTTTCTTTCTTTCTTTCTTTCTTTCTTTCTTTCTTTCTTTCTTTCTTTCTTTCTTTCTTTCTTTCTTTCTTTCTTTCTTTCTTTCTTTCTTTCTTTCTTTCTTTCTTTCTTTCTTTCTTTCTTTCTTTCTTTCTTTCTTTCTTTCTTTCTTTCTTTCTTTCT
>NC_057715.1:97000306-97007241 GCF_004010195.1 Chiloscyllium plagiosum | reverse complement strand
TGACTTTTTTTTCCAAAGTTCCAAAACAATGCAACAGCATATAAAACAGTAATTGCTGCTCCTGGAATTCGAGGAAATCACTTCCAGCTCCTAAAATACCTCAAAAAAAGGAGCAGCTCTTACAGCCAGACATTTTTCCCGTCCTCCATATTGGATTACCCAGAATCCTTATCTTGTCAAAAGTCTTCTGAAAGTCCACATAGGTACCGTTCATTGGCTCTCCCTTGTATAACTTGCTCATTGACTCCTCAAAAGAATCCTAACAGATTTGTCAGGCATGACCTTCGTTTGATGAAGAGGAGCTGAGTCAATTTTACCATGCACTTCCAAGTACTCCACAATCTCATCTCATCTCATAATTATGGACACTAAAATCTTACCAACAACCAAAGTCATGGACCACGATAGCTGGGTCTTTCCCTTCCCACTCCCAAGTTCCTCTGCAGACCAGATGCGATATCCTGAACCTGGGCACTAGGCAGGCTACACAGCCTTTGGGACTCTCACTCTGCTCACAGAGAACAGTATTCTATTCATAGAGACATACAGCACGGAAACAGACCCTTCAGTCCAACTCATCCATGCCAGCCAAGTTTCCCAAACTAAACTAGTCCTACTTGTCTGCATTTGGCCCATATCCCTCTAAACCTTTCCTATTCATATGCCTGTTTAAATGTCTTTTAATACTATAACTGTACCTGTATCTACCACTTCCTCTGGCAGTTCATTCCACATATGAACCACTTCAGTGTGAAAAAGCTGCCCCTCAGGTCCCTTTTAAATTTTCCATTTATCAATTTAAAAATATGCCCCCTTGTTTTGAATTCCCCCACCTCAGGGAAAAAAAACACCTTTGCTATTCACCTTATCTGTGCCTCTCATGATTTTATAAGCCTCTATAAGGTCACCCCTCAACCTCCTGTGCTCCAGTGAAAAACGTTTCAGACTATCCAGCCTCTCCTTATAACCCAAACCCTCCACTCCTGGAAACATCCTGGAGTTGTTCTGAACCCTCTCCAATTTAATAATATCTTTCTTATAGCAGAATGACCAGAACTGTACACAGTACTCCAAAAGTGGCCTCACCAACATTCCATACAACCCCATCACAATGCCCCAACTCCTATATTCAATGGTCTGAGCAATTAAGGCAAGCTTGCTAAACACCTTCTTAGCCATCCTAAGGGTGGCACAGTGGCTCAGTGGTTAGCATTGCAACCTCACAGCACCAGGGTCCCAGGTTCAATTCTAGCTTCAGGTGATTGCCAGTGTGGAGTTTGCACATTCTACCCGTGTCTGCATGGGTTTCCCCCAGGTGCTCCGGTTTCCTCCCGCAGTCCAAAGATGTGCAGGTCAGGTGAATTGGCCATGCTAAATTGTCCTTAGTATTAGGTGCATTAGTCAGAGGGAAATGGGTCTGGGTGGGTTACTCTTCAGAGGGTTGGTGTGGTCTGGTTGGGCCGAAGGGCTTGTTTCCACGAAGTAGGGAATCTAATCTACCTGTGATGCAACTTTCAAAGAACTATGTGCCTGAATCCCAAGGTCCCTGTTTGACTCGCTGCCCGCCCTTGTTTATTTTACCAAAATGCAATACCTTGCATTTAGCCAAATCAAACTCCATCTGCCACTCTTAAGTCCATTGATCCAATTGATCACAATCACATTGTAATCTTAGATAACCTTATCACTGTTGACTATGCCACCAGTTTTAGTGTCCTCTGCAACTTACTAACCATGTCTCCTAAATTCTCATCCAAATTGTTTATGTAAATGACAAAAAGTGGACCCAGCATCGATCCCTGTGGAACACCAGTTCACAAAAAACACCCTTCACCACTACCCTCTGTACCCTGCTGTCAAGCTAATTTTGTATCCAATTGGCAGGAGCTCCCTGAATCCCACGTGATCTAACTATACTAACCAACCTGCCATGCGTAATCTTGTCAAAGGCTTTACTAAAGTCCATGTAGATATCTAAGACTCTGCCCTCAATCCTTTTGATTACATCCTCAAAAAAAACTCAATCATATTCCCATGACTATTCTACACCTGTTAACAACACCTTTCTCTTTTCTCTTCCCTATGCCACGGTGCTATGGTCAATTTGCATATCCTTCCTGCAGCACTCCCCTCTCATCCACAGAGGGAACAAGAATCTCAAACCTGTTAGACAAGCTCAAGGGCTGAGGCTCCTTCAGCACTACCTCCTAGATGTCTCTAACTACCTCGCTTGTAGTCACACCCTCGTGTCCCTAACCATTGACTGAATTCAAAGTAGTTAATCTCAGGGGTGTGACTGCTTCCTGAAACAACGTCCAGGTAACTCTCTCCCTCCCTGATGTGTTGCTGTGTTTGACGCTCAGATTCCAGTTCATCAACTCTTAACAGGAGTTCCTCAAGCTAAACATTTGCTACAAATGTGATCTCTACGAACCACAATGGGGTCCATCAACTCCTGCATTTAAAAATAATTCATTTGTGGGATGTGGGTGTTGCTAACTGAGTCAGCATTTGTTGCCCATCCCTAATTGGCCTTGATGGTGGGGGTGCGCTACCTTTTGAACATCATGCAGCTGCAACACATCATCTGGCCCAGCACCTCTATTTTATTTATTTCTTAAATTGAATTGTACAAATTTCCTACTGGTCTTTTAGTTTGTAACCTCTAAATATTTCCACTATTTGCCTTCAAACTGAAAGTAGTCTATAATCAATAGTCAAATAGGCAACCAATGAACTAACCCTGGGGAATACCACCATTCCCCCAACCCCCAAAAAATCATTAACTGTTATTGTTACCTATCATTCAGTGAATGTTGGATCCATGTTGCTACTGTGCCTTTTATTTCATGCCCTATCACTTTGCCCACAAGTTTGTTGTGCAGCACTGTATCAAACGTAATCTGGCAGTCCAAAAACACCACATCAATAGCATTACGCTCATCAACCCTCTCTGGTGACTTGATCAATAAACATCAGTGAATTTTATTAAATATGATTTTGTCATTTGGCTCTCCTTAATTACTTGTCTATACACCTGTTAACTTATTCCAAATTCTTGTTTCTAACAGTTTCCCGCCAGTTTGTAACTACTGGGCTTTTCCTTACACCCTTCTTGAGTAATGCAAAGATTACTACTTTTGAGGACCTGCTTGCGAGTTTTCTTCCAAACTCCTTAAATTCTGACTGAAGAACCACATCCCTTTGCAATCCATGTTGTTGGTTTCAATGTGGATCATGATTATGTCCCCACCCCTATTAGTGTGCTTTGTCGCCACACCGTGATACCTTTAGGCGCCAGGAGGCAATGCATCATCCTGAATTGTAATTCTTCGATCTCTCCTCACCTAACTATTGAATCACTTATCACTACAGCTTTTCCAGTTTTCCTGGTGCATTTGAGCCATCCATGGCATGATGTACTGGACTGTTGCTGAGTCATCAATGATAAAACCAGATGAACCATTGACCTTGTCAGTAAAGAGAACTGAATACTGAGCGGACAGTAGGCTGTGGGTCAGGAGACTCTTACCTGCATGTATGTGCCTATCGGTCACTCATTCTTAAGCTACAAACTGGCCACATCTATAACAATGCTGCCCATTTAGCTCTCAGCCTCACAGATGCACCACAGGGTCAGAGCTGCTGCTCAAGTTCCAGATATTGTTTAATCAACCCGTTTTTCACATTATGACACATATCCAGTAGGGGTAGGACTTGAATCCAGGCCTCCTAGCTCAGAGGTAAGGACACCACCCTGTGCCACGAGAGTGCCACCCTGCTCAAGTTCCAGCTATTTTCTATTTAACCCATCCAGGGATGTTATATACATTTTCGGAACACGTGGGACTTGAACCTGGGCCTCTGCTTCAGAGGTAGGGACATCCAACTCTAGCACAGGAGGCCTTCCTGGACAAGTTCTAAAATCCAGAACTAGCACTGTTGTAGCTGACAAATTGTTATCTCAGACTCCGTCCCAGAATTCCCACATAACCCAGGATGTAGATTCGCAATGGTGAAGCAACCTGCCAATCCCTTATTTATTCTTTGCTCCTAATTATATATTTTTTCAATACCCTTAAACTTTACCAGTACTGATAATCCGTCCATTACTTAAAACACTTTACTAGTTGCAATGATTCTTTTTTGATTATTCAGGATGCAGTGAATTCCCAGATGAGCAAAATTTGGTACTACACCTCTCACTCAGGTGTAACCTCCTGACTATATGCCAATTATAAACCATGAGGTCTGAAGAACCTGTCACTTGTAGTTGTTTTAATCAGGAGCAGCATAGTGGTTCAGTGGTTAGCACAACTGCCTCACAGCACCAGCGAACTGGGTTCAATTTCAGCCTCGGGTGCCTGTCTGCATGGAATTTGCACATTTTCCCTGCATCTGCATAGATTTCCTCTGGGAGCTTTGTTTTTTTTTCCCCTGTGTCCAAAGATGCACAGGGTAGATGGATTGGCTGTGCTGAATTGTCCATAATGTTCAGGCTAGATGAGTTATCCATGGGACATGTGAGATTACAGGGACCGGATACGTCTGGGTGGATGCTGCTCAGAGGGTCATTCTGACTTAATGGGCCAAATGGCCTGTTTGCCCACTGTAGGGATTTTATTCAAATCAAATCTGTTCAAACATGTTATGATGCCCCTCAGGGGCAGATGGGACTTGAACTCAAACCTGTGGGCCCGGAAATAGAAACAGTACTTTTGCCCTACTACTACTTATATAGAGTCTCTGCTGAGTCATTAGCCAGTTATGATTCCTGCTACACCAATAAAGATATTTTCTAATCAACCCTTTCAGAGATGTTCTCACACACCTTTGGATCACTTAAGACCGGAACCTGGGTCTTCTGCCTCAGAAATATGGACAGCATCACTATGCCCCTACCATTACAACACCATATAGCAATTGAACTGACAATTTTCAGCTGATTGACAGACAACTTTACTAACCAGGTATTTCCTGTTTAATTTACCTTCCTTGTTTGTTTTATGTCAGAGCTTCAGTTTTACTTTGTAATTAAATTTGAGAAGACTGATCAGAATTTAGCCTATGAATTAAATTTGTACTCGCTCCATCTATTTCTCAGTTAGTTATGACCTCTTTAGTGCAGCCTGTAGTGAAGTCCCTCTGAAAGTTCAAAGGGATTGCATCCTGAGTATTATCAAAAAAAATGAAAAGCAATTGAAAATCTCAAATTGAAAAAAAGAAGAGCTTGCATTTATGAAATGTGATTTCAAGTAAGTTGGGTTCCCAAGCTGCTTGCCGTAACAGAGGAGTATCGTTAAATGCAGTCTTTGTTTTAAAATTCGTTATTGAAATTTATGGCCCATCCCCAGCTGCCATTTTGGAAAGTTGTGGGGTTCATGAAGTACTGCCGTCCATTATTGTAAAGGTAAACACAGCAGCACATCTCAAACAGCAGCAGCATGATTGAGCAGATGATTTATTCTTAATGATATCAATAGATGGAGAAATACCTGGCAGGCTTTAGCATGTCTTCTAACAGAGCCATGTGATCTGTAAAGTCTGGTTGAGCTACTTGAGTTCACAAATACAAAGCTGATTTTGGTAGGACCACAACGGGGAGCAGAGGCAGGCAGGCTCAAGAAATGGCACTGCCGATCAATGTGCCTATTTTCTCTGTCTCTATGATTTTTAGAACAGAATCGGGAAGCAGCAAGTGGCCTGAAAATAACAGACTTTTAATTTGGCAATCAGCCTGTCAGCCTTTTGAAGGGCAGTTTGCAAATCTCACAAGGAATGCCTGAGAGTTAATTAGATTAGATTACTTATAGTGTGGAAACAGGCCCTTTGGCCCAACAAGTCCACAACAACCCACCGGAGCGCAACCCACCTAGACATATTCCCCTACATTTACCCCTTTACCTAACACTATGGGCAATTTAACGTGGCCAATTCACCTAACCTGCACATTCTTGGATTGTGGGAAGAAACCAGAGCACCCAGAGGAAACCCGGGGAGAATGTGCAAACTCCACACAGATAGTCGCCTGAGGCGGGAATTGAACCCGGGTCTCTGGCGCTGTGAGGCAGCAGTGCTAACCACTGTGCCACCGTGCCGCCCAGGATCTCAAGCCTATCCAGAAGGGGAAGGTGCCACTCCAGTGAGAAACCAGTCATGAACTTGGGTGCCCTTCAGAACATCATATCAGAGGCGATAGCTCAGGTATCACTTCATGTATTGGCACAATGCGGTCAGTGCTTTCTGTTTTCTGGGGGAGTGCTGGGGCAGTTGGTGGCAAGGGATCCAACAGGAGAGGTAAACTTGTGGGGAGGTGGTGCCATAGCAAGTAAATGACTTTGAGTCGTAGAGCTGTACAGCATGGAACAGTCAAACTCATTTTTGGCTGACCAGATATCATAAATTTATCTAATCCCATTTGTCAACATTTCGTCTATTTCCCTCTAAACCCTTCCTATTCATATGCCAAACTAGATGCCTTTTAAATGTTCTAATTGTATCAGCCTTCACCACATCCTCTGGCAGCTCATTCCATAACCGCACCAACCTCTGCGTGAAAAAGTTCCTCCTGCAGTCCCATTTAAGTCTTTCCCCTCTCACCTTAAACCTATGGCCTCTAGTTTTGGTCTGCCCTACCCTGGGGGAAAAGACCTTTGCTGTTCACCTTACCCATGCCCCTCGTGATTTTATAAACCTCGATAAGGTCACCCCTCAACCTCCGACGTTCCAGGAAAAACAGCCCCAACCTATTCAGTCTCTCCCTATAGCTCAAACCTCCAACCCTGGCAACATCCTTATAAATCTTTTCTGAACCCTTTCAGTTTTGACAACATTTTTCCTATAGCATGGAGACCAGAGTTGAATGCAGTATTCCAAAAGTGGCCTCACCAATATCCTGTACAGCCACAACATGACCTCCCAACTCCTATATTCTG
>NC_057715.1:96957032-96999806 GCF_004010195.1 Chiloscyllium plagiosum | reverse complement strand
GGAGTGGCGATACCTGACAATCTTCCCTGAACGTCCCATGTAGATGCAACAGTTAAGAAGGCACGACATGCCTCTTCTTCCTCAGGTGACTTAGAAAATTCAAGATGTCCATAAGGACCTTCATAAACATTTACAGATGCACCTTAGAAAACATTCTATCCAGGTGCATAACGGCCTAGTACGGCAATTGCACTGTCCAGGGCCAGAAGAAACGACAGAAAATTGTGTGCACAACCCAAACATCACAGAAGCCAATCTTCCATCCATGGACTCCAATTATACTTCTTGTTTCCGTGGAAAGGCTGCCAACATCATCAAAGCCCCCTCCCATCCCAGCAATGCTCTCTTCCAACCACTTCTGTCAGGCAGAAGATACAGAAGCTGGAACACATGCACCAAGAGGTTCAAGAACAGCTTCACCCCTGTCGTTATTAGAGTGATGAATGGACCTCCATAACTTCAAAAAGTGTTGATCTTGCTTTGTGCACCTCCTGTGCAGCCATAACCCTATCTGCCTCCCTCCGTCTAAACACCCTATCATTTGTATGTCCTTGTTTGCTATGATCTGCCTGTACTGCTCGCAAAACCAAGCTTTTCACTATACGTAATTACTTTTGACTACAATAAATCAAATCAAATCAAATCAGCATGTGGCTCTACAGTCCGAGAACAGCGGGGATTTGAGAAGGCAGGTCAACATCTTCACCGGGGCAAATGATATTGGGCAATAAATGCTGGCCTTGCAAGTGATACCCACATTCGATGAACACATTTTGAAAAACGATATTAATGCAATATATTTCTGACAGTACCACTGTTTAGAATGTGTGATACATTTTGAGCGTGACAGCGTGTTACCTGAATGTACAGTCAGAACATAGCTGCACATGCAATGCCATAAGGTTGGCTAATTTTTCTGCAGAGGAGCTGATATGCTTTCTTTGTGAGTTTTATGAAGCTAATTACGCAAAAACACTTCTGTCAGCAGCTGCTACTGCAAGCTGAAACAGGCTATTGTTGGTGAATGCTAACTCGAAGGGAACTAGGGTGAAGGAAGATTTATTTCCATCACTATAGAAGTCTCAAATTTTCCACCCTATCTTATACAGACTCCCATCTCTCCAGCACCCATTCCGTCATGTATTGTCTCCATGGCCACCCTGGTCAAGAGCCAACTCATTTATGGCCATCAGAACAGATAGATGGGGTATGTCACCATTTGACTAAATTCTTTTTATTTTCTAATGAAAGCAAAATACTGTAAATGCTAGAGATCCAAAATAAAAACAGAAATACTGCAGAAATCCAGCAGGTCTGGCAGCATTATGTAGAGAGAAAAAAGAATTAATGCTTCCTGTCTGGTATGACTCTTCTTCAGGAAAGACTTCAATTACTTCATCGCCAACTTTGTTCTCCTGCAAAGTCAAGAAGGTGAGAGTTCGGACCAAAATTCTCTCATCACTACTTCTAGCTGCTGTTTGCTGGTACAGACTTGAGGACTGCTGAAAGAAGACACATTTTGTCAAAGCTCTTTGAATTGCACTCATCAGGATGTTGCACAAGTCTCTCAATTCAAGGGGAAACTAACATTTATACTGCAGGAGTAGATTGGCTGGCAAGTGGACTCTGATTGTAGGCAATTGGGAGAGACAGTTAGTCAAGCAGTATTAATGTGTGCTTTCTAATGACAACACCTCTACCTCAGTTTACAGACATAGAGACTGGTCATCAATGACATATTTTCAGATTGAGATACTTTTGACGATCATTGTTTAGGAATAAAAAGGTTTGCTAAGCTCAGTTATAGAGAGAGAATAACAGCCAACTGTGGATATTAGAAATTAAGATGCCAATGGACTTTTCCTGTCAACAATTACAGGAGAAGTTGAGAGTATAAATAGAAAAGGAAGAAGAAAATCCAGATGTTGGAAAACATTGAGCTGTGACTGAGGGTGGCCTGAAGAAAGCCAGAAAAGAAGCAAGGTGATGCCAGCTACTACTTATACACTGCTGAGTATGAATGAACAAAAATGTAACTTTCATAAAAGTCATCAGGAGAAATTATACTTGTCATTCAACTGAAATATTTCACTGATCCTAAATGATGGTATTATCTCTGGTAAAGAAAGATAGTTTCAGTCAATGCATTTTTCTTAGATGTAATATTGGGAGGGTAACTGTACAAAGTAGTTCAGCATCAGGTGTCATTGTTTTGTAGCCAGCTTGAAAGAAGCAGGAGCAAACCGTTTTTGGGTACACTCCCAAACTAATTTCCTGGGCTTCATATCATAGAGATGGAATACAGATTTTGGTTACCAGTACACTGGCTGATGAAGTTACAACTCAAAAGAACTTGCTACTTAAAAACCAGAGCTACAAATCCTCAGTCAAATTCTTGGAAGAGTCCAAGTATCTAAATTCACAATTGCTCACTTTGTTTAATGGAGGTTTGTAACATTGCTTCTTTTAAAGTGTTCTTGCTTTCCTTTCTTCCATTGTTGTGACTGACTTCCTGGTTTCATTTCTGGTTCCAACAGACATTTCGGGTATGAAATCTCCACAAAATAGAACATAAAATGTGAATGCGTGGCTGAGATGCAAATCCTTCTGAGATATGAAGGCTGAGGTTGCTTTTGTTTTTTCTTTTTCTGATTGATCTGACAAATTTCTCATAAGTGATTATTCAAACAGTGTGGGATCACATCTGACCATGTTAAGATATTACAAGAGCGCATCTGAGTTTACACCATCCAGATCAAAGCACTTGGCTTGCTCCAGCTTGTACCAATCTATGTTCACACCCAATCAATTGTTGCTTGATGCTGGTTTGCAGGTGGGAATGCATGTCTTTTGTGGAGCTTTGATTTTTATTTCTTTTAATATTCCCTGAGGTGGACTCTTCCACCGTTAGTATATTCAGAAACACAGTACATTGTGGTCTCCTTTTCATTATTTTAAAATTAAATACTTAACCAAATTAAACAAACTGAGTGTGAATAGCTCTAAAGAGCACTGTAACAGAAATCGAAATTCCAAGCAAATCGAAATTAAAATCTCATGTTGATTATGTACCCTGTGGCACCCAGACCCGAGGTGAATTAGTGGACACCGTGGGCTCTCTCACCAAGGACACCCAGGAGTGAGGTAACTAGTGAAGAGGGGCAGACAGTCAGGTGTAACCATCTCATCCATAGGCCACTGCCTGGACCTGTTAATAATCACCTCAGTCAAGCCCAGAAACAGACCTCTGATCCACTTCTCCCTCTCCTCTGCATTTTTAAAAATTCATTCATAGCAAATGGGCAGTTAACAGCATCCCAAGTTGCCCAGAGGGCAGTTAAGAGTCAACCACATCACTGTGGGCCTGGAGTCACATATAGGCCAGACCAGGTAAGAATGGTAGTTTCTTTAATTTCTGACAATTGGCAATGGATTCATGGTCTTCGTTAGACTCTTCATCCAGGTATTTATTGAATTTATGGTGGATTTGCACCCGGGTCTCCAGAACATTATCTGGGTCTCTGGATTAACAGTCCAGTGTTAATACCACTAGGCCATCGCCTCACCCTTCATGATGATCAGAAGCATGGGGGCTGAAGAGCAACCAGAAATTTAGACATCGCCCTTTTTAATAATTAAAGAGGGCCTGAGACCTCTAACAATTTATATGCACAAGATCCACAGATTCCAAAAGGCTGCGAAAATTAGGTGGCCTCGCAGATGTCAGATTTCTATGGCAACATGATTCTTTCAAAGATGTAAAAGCGTTATACTAAGATTGACAGCCCCGGTGATGAATAGCTGGATTCAGGGGAGGGGCAATTGAAGGTAGGCAGTCATGTGATAGCATCTCCTGGAATAATACCAACCAGATAGCTCCACATGACTTCCTCCTGAGGTAGGAGCAGAAGTCTTGCCTTAAAGCAATAAATGCTGCTCCCTATATCTACACGTTTGCCCTAGATAAATATGTCATGCAAGCTTTTTATTTTGTATTACTTGTGTAGATTAGGCAGTGAACTTTGGAGCATTACTTAAACACATCAAAGTCCTAACCTATGTCCTCACACCCTAACTATCCTTGTACAGCTGCATTGACAATTTATTAGAGTAATTATAATTGGGAGCTCTGCTTGATTGGGAAGAGAGAGATTCAAGATCAATTGTAGTTCCCCAGCGATTGCTCAATAATCTAGTTCTACCCTGGCAGTGATTAAATTTACTTTATTCACAATATCAGATCTGCTGTAAAGCTAATGCCACGTTAAAGGGCCAATAAATCTATATGAATACGATATCTTCTGTCCTCACCTCCAGGCAAATACATATTTCAAATGTTTCTTTGTGGCCCCCAAATGACACGATATCAGTCCAACCGTGGTTCGCTGGAGGAGCTGAGGGATTTGAGAGTGAGAATCTCAATACTTTAAAAGCACCAAATCAGGTTGAAAGGGCTCTTTAAAAAAGTCCAATAATTCTAAACTTTATCACGATGCATGGAATATAAAAATCGGGAAGTAATGAAGAGTATATATTAGACCTAAGCGGATATCTTGGTCACAATGACTACAGTTTTCAATTGTGAGTATCTCTAAATTTAAAGAGAACATGATCATCAAATAATGATTTAAAATTCATAAAAGAATAAGCACTTTATATTAATAACATTTGTGTTATTTTCTTGTTTCATTTTTAGATATGTCTTGCCACATTTATTCCAGGCAAATGAAACCTTTAAAAGAGGATCCCCTCTTTAGCAATTTCAGAACATCTCAAAATGAACAATGTACACTTTAAAGTATAGTCACTGTTGTAATTACAACCACTTGGAATGGTCTTATAAAAGCAAAATATTGTAGATGCTGGAGTAGGCTGGAAAAGCTCAGCAGATCAGGAAACATCGATGGAGAGAAACTGATGTACCTTTCCTTCAGAACTTTCATTAGATGGCTAAATGTGATTGAGTATGGCAACAAGGAAGCCTAGCAAAATTGGAATCGATGGGTACTGGGGGAAACTCTCCACTGGTATGTGTCACACCAGGTACATAGGAAGATGATTATGGTTGTTGGAGGTCAGTCATCTCTGCAGGAATTCCTCAGGGTAATTTCCTAGGCCCAACCATTTTCAGCTGCTTCATCAATGACCTTCCCTCCATCATAATATCAGAAGTGGGGATGTTCGCTGATGATTGCACAATGTTCAGTACCATTTGTTACTCCTCAGATACTGAAGCAGTATTTGAGTGCAACAAGATCTGAACAATATCCAAACTTTGGCTGACAAGTAGCAAATAATATTCACACCACACAAATGGCAGGCAGTTACCCTCCCTAAAAAGAGAGAATCTAACCATTGCTGAAACTTTATTGCTGGAACAGCACAGCAGGTCAGGCAGCATCCAGGGAACAGGAGATTCGACGTTTCGGGCACAGGCCCTTCTTCAGTCATTCCTGAAGAAGGGCCTGTGCCCGAAACGTCGAATCTCCTGTTCCCTGGATGCTGCCTGACCTGCTGTGCTGTTCCAGCAATAAAGTTTCAACTTTGATCTCCAGCATCTGCAGACCTCACTTTCTCCAATCTAACCATTGCCCCTTGCATTTGTATGGTATTATCATTGATGAATCCCCAACCCTGTTAACTCCCTAATGGTTACCATTAAGTAGAAACTGAACCGACTAGTCATATAAACACAGTAGCTATTAAAGCAGATCAGAGGAAAGGAATGCTGCAGTGACTACATACCTCCTGACTCCTCAAGGCCTATTCACCACCTACATGGCACAAGTCAGGATTGAAATGGAATAATCCCCACTTACCTGGATGAGTGCAGCTCCAACAACACTCAAGAAGCTTGACATCATCCTGGACAAAACAGGTCCCTTGATTGGCACCACAGCCCCCAACATTCATTCCATCCACTACCAACAGCATGTCCAAGGTACATCACAGAAATTCACCAGAGATCCTCAGGCAGTACCTTCCAAACCACCAACCCTGACTTGGAAATATATCACCATTCCCTCTGTGTTGATGGGGTAAAGTCCTGGAGCTCTTTATGTGTAGAACCACAGTAAGTGGTGAGATCCTAAACAAATATTTCATGTCAGTATTTAATGTGGAGAAAGACGTGGAAGCTAGGAAACTTGGGGAAATAGTGATGTCTTGAAAATAGTTCATATTACAGAAGAGGTGTTGGAGGTCTTAAAATGCATTAAGGTAAATGAATCCCAGGACCTAATCAAATGCATCCCAGGACATTGTGGGAAGCTAGGGAAGAAATTATGGGGCCCCTAGCAGAGATATTTGTGTCATTGAAAGCCATGGGTGACTGCCAGAAGACTGAAGGGTGGCTAATGTTGTGCCACTATATAAGGATGGCTGCAAGGAAAAGCTAGGGAACTAGAGACCGGTGAGCATTATTTCAGTGGTAGGTAAGTTGTTGAAGGGAATTCTGTGAGAAAGGCAAGGACTGACTAGGGATAGTCAACATGACTTTGAACTTAAGAAATTGTCTCTCACAAACTTGATTGAGTTTTTGGAAGAGGTGACCTAGAAGATGGATGAAGGCAGAGCGATAGGTGTTGTCTACATGGTAGACTGGTTAGTAAGGTTAAATCATATGGGATCCAGGGAGAACTAGCCAACTGGATAAAAAGCAAACATGATGGTAGGGACTAGAAGGTGGTAGAGGGTTGTTGTTCAGATTTGAGGCCTGTGACCAGTGGTGCGCTGCAAGGATTGGTGCTGGGTCCACTGTTGTTTGTCATTTATATGAACAACTTGGATGAGAATATAGGAGACATGGTTAGTAAGTTTGTGGAAGACACTAAAATTGGTGACATAGTGGACAGTTAAGAAGATTATCTCAGAGTAAAACAGGATCTTGATCAACTGCACCAGTGGGTTGGGGAATGGCAGATGGAGTTTAATTTATATAAGTATGAGGTATTGCATTTTGGTAAGACAAACTAGGGCAGGACTTCCACAGCTAATGGTAGAAATCTGGGGAGTGTTGTCAAACAGACAGACCTAGGGGTGCAGGTATATAGTTCCTTGAAAGTGACGTCACAGGTAGACAGGATGGTGAAGAAGGCATTTGGCATGCTTGACTTCTTCAGTCAGAGCCTTGAGTACCTGAGTTGGGATGTCATGTTACGGCTGGACAAGATATTGGTAAAGCCACAGTTGGAGTACTGAGTACAATCTGGCCACTCTGCTATAGGAAGGATGCAAAAAAGGGTGCAAAAAAGATTTACAATGATAGTTCTGAATCTGGAGGGTTTGAATTATAAGTAGAGGCTGGATAGGCCAGGGCTATTTGTCCAGGAGGGTAGGAGGCTGTGGAGTGATTTTTTTCAAGGTTTATAAAATCATGAAGGGCATAGATAAGGTGAATAGCCAAGATCTTTTCCCCAGGGTAGGGGAGTCCAAAACTGGAGGGCATAGGTTTAATATACCTCACTGGGCTCTTTTCAAACAGTCACTGTGATGGATTTTGAATCTCACTCTAAAAGATAGGCCTTTAAAATCCTACACTACATAGATGTTGTTGCTGTTGTTGCTGGTATTCCTGCCAAGAGATCTGCTGCTGTGGTTAACCAGGTTCACATCTATCTGCAGATATTGAACTTTAGTTGCTGCACCAAAATGAAAAATAGCTGATACGTGAATCAGCTTTCCAGATTAGAAGTGGGATTCTGCAACTGTATTAACAACTTGTCGTAATGATTCCTTCTTTTCTTGTAAGATAGCTAAAAGAGAGTTGCCATGGAAAATATTTAACCATAACACTTTCCATTACAACTGATAAATGCAAGAAAAAGAACCATTACAGCATCTGCCATCTGCTTTGTGGAACTATTTCACTTCTTTCACTATATTTATGAGATGAATTCAACTTCTATTTTGTGTGGGAAGATGCTCACTGTGTTGCAATAATGAGGATTATAGACATATGTTTTGGAATGGTATCTTTAATTTTTGAGGATATGAAGTGGGTCACGTGACCTGTTCCACAGGCTGCCTAACAACCGGTTTAGAGATGTGTCTGTTACTGACTAAATGGAAGTTCAGGTTGGTTCACTGGAAAGAAGGTGTAAGTGTTCCCAATGGGAGACAATTGCAGCAGCATCGATGATAACAATAGTTAAACTATTAATCTCCAAAATTGCAGGAAGGTGTTGAGAATGCCAAGTTATAAAATTATATTTTAAACTGGCCATTTACTTCCAAATGAAAGAGGAGCAGGGATTCTCATTGGTGGTTAATCAATATTTTTGTCTGGATATAAGGTTTACGTCATTCACATTACCATAGAGATGAATAGAGGAGTGGGGTTCCAAGAGTTACCTGAAATTCATGGACAAATTCATCTGCTGTGGTTCTGGACAGAGAGCAATGAGAAGCTGAAAGTCTCTAAAGTTCGCTGCACAACAGTATGGGTGGGACCTCACGTTGGGTTGAAAAAGCAAAATTCATGATGATTGAAGAGAAGGCTTGAAAATTCACCGAGCTTAGTCTCGAGTGAGGATTGCTAGGAAAAATCCTAACTGTGAAGTGAATTCTGGGCTTAAAAGTTATTAGACTGGGAAAGGAAATAAATTATTTCTGTTCTGGTTAGATGTATTCTAAACTTAAAATTAATGTAGAAAGTTAAAGGATTCAACAACTATACTGAGGGAATTATCATAACTTACAAATGATCATTTCTGCTAATATTTTCCAAATGGATTGATTTTGGCTGTAGACAGATTGGCAATAAATGTGATTTACGTGAAAAATGCTTCATAGGTGAATTGAATTTTTAGCATCAAGCTAAGAGAATATGTAACTAAATGAAGTGAATGTTTCCTGACAGTCATTCTACTTTAAGCATTACTGAACAAAGACAAATTTTGTTAACATCTTTAGTCTTGCACTCATTAGGACAATTCACAGAATTTCAACTAAAGAAAAAAACCCATGTATAAAAGGAGAGTGTAATACGTAATATGGAATATGAAAGGAGAATCTGGTCTCTGACTGGTAGAGGTATTGCCATCGAGAATACACCAGGTAATAATGTTTCACTGTGAATTGTGAAGCTTTGTTTAAATTTTAATTCAGGTAAGTTGCCTTTGAGTGGTCAAGACATTGCCCTGAGAAATAAACTAATGAATAGCTGTAACTTACTTTGATGAGTTGCAACAGGTGTAATGCACACACATTCTTCCTGCTACAACAACAGACCCCTGTATATTAACATATTTTTGCAGATGGCAGAGCATTTCAAACAACATAGCCCTTTAGCTGCTCTTAACAAACATGGTATTGACCATATCTAATCAGCCTACACATGTAAAACTCACAACACGGTGTCGAACGTTAGATGTGGTTCTGCAATTGGACAACATTTGCTGGAAAATCCCAAGAATGCAAAGAAATATGCTGATAACCAATCTAGGAATATCAGTCAGGCCCACAGTGTGGTGCACTGCAAGTTACACATGCTTTTACACAAAGTCCTATTTAAACATGTAGACATACTGTGTCTGTGTCAACTAGGTGACAACCATTTAGAATCACAGAAATGTACAGCAGAGATGCAAACCCTTTGGTCCAACCCGTCCATGACGACCAGATATCCTAAATTAATCTAGTCCCATATGCCAGCATTTGGTCCATATTCCTCTAACCTTCCTATTCATATACACATTCAGATGCCTTTTTAAATATAATTGTATCAGCCTCCACCACTTTATCTGGCAGCTTGTTCCATACATGCACTAGCCTTGAAAAAGTTGCCTCTTAGGACCCTTTTAAATCATTCCCCTCTCACCGTAAACTTATGCCCTCTAGTTTTGGACTCCCTTACCTTGTGAAAGACTTTGGTTATTCACTCTATCGGTGCCTCTCATGATTTAATAAAACTTTATAAGGTCACCCCTCAACCTCTGATGCTCCTGGGAAAATAGCCCCAGCCTGTTCAGCCTTGCTGACTCATTTCTCAAGGTACTGCCTTGAACAATCAGAGTCAACCTGCCTGGTATAACTTTAACAAAGTCTTGCACTTAACTGTCAATTATCATTAATTGATGCATTTCACAGAATTGTTACAGTGTGGAAAGAGGCTTATCTTGTCTGCATTAGATTTTTGAGCATTTTCTGAATGCAATTTGCTGCCTTTCCTCATACTGCTGCACATTGTTTCTCTTTCAATAATCATCTAGAGCCTTCTTGAATGCCTCAATTGAACCTGCTGTCCCCACATTTCCAGACAGTGCATTTCAGAACCTAACTACTCATTGTGTGAAAGATTGTCCTCACATCACATTGCCTCTAATCTTTAAGGGTGTGCAAATCTCCAAGGTCTGTGTATGGCATCGACTTTCAGAACCATTAGTTAATGTATGCACACTCTGATTGGCATGAAGGACCTCAAAGGAAACTCAGTGCAGCCACATAACTGCACAGCTTAGAGGTGTGCTGCTTACAATCACTTTTTTTGTAAAACACTTTAAAAACCTGCCCCCTAGTTTGCAATCCTTTTACAAGTGGGAACAATTTCTCCCTATCTGCTATTTGCAGGTCCCTCCTGGTTTTGAAAGCTCATATCAAATCTCCTCTTAGCCTCCTCCTTTCCAAGGACAACAGCCTTAACTTCTCTAATGTTTCCTCCTGACTGAAGTTTCTCATTCCTGGAATTATTCTCATAAGCATTTTCTGCACTCCCTCCAATGCATTCACATCTTTCCTATATTGTCATGGCCAAACCATACATAATAATCCAGCTGAGGTCTAATCAGCGTCTTAAAGACGTTCATCATAATTTCCCTTCTCGTGTCCCTATTAATGTACTATTTAGTAACAGCTCTCTCCATCTGTCTTACCATCTTTAATGACACATGTACAGACACACCCAGGTCTCGCTGCACCTTCAAACCCTTTTGAAAGAATATTCTTTATTTTATATTGTCTCTCAATGACCTTTGTACCAAATGCATCCATACACTTTTCTTAATTGAATTTCAGCTGCAACCTATCTATCCATCCACCAACTTGTCAATGTCCTTTTGAAGTTCTACACTCTCCTACTCAGTGTTTACAATTCTCTCAGGTTTTGCCACTATGAGTCAGAGTCCACTTGCCAAACAATCACCATTCCCCTCTCATATAGTTTAAATGCTAATTTTATGCTTAAATTGATATTCTTACTAACTGTCCTGATTACTGTGAGATTATGAATTTTGAAAAATGTATCTTTTTTCAGCAATTAAGTTATTTTACTACCAACAACAATCCAATTTAATTGTAAAAGATACAGTTCCCTTTCAAGAGTTGATAAACTCATTGTCAAACAAGTATTAGTGAAGATTCTGAAAAGTCAAGGTGAAACATAGTAATTAGAGACCATGAACATTTCAAGATTAAAGTATCACATAATTGAAAAAAACAGCTGAAATTCCCATTGGCAATTGCACAGAACAAGAGAAATAGCAAAAATAAAACATCTGTGGCTTTCTCATCTCTTATATTTTCTCCCTTTACTTTAGTTCCCTGTGCTGGTTACTGACAAAGAGACAGGCGGGAATCACTGGGTTTGTGACTTGCCTGAAAGAGGGAACAACGCTCTGTGTGACTTGCTCAAAGAGTGTCTAGGTCAATAGCTGTTTCATGTTGATTTGTTAAACATTACTACCAACCCAGTCAATAATCAAACTTTCCAATGAAATCACCTGCAGCAAACCTTTCAGTTTCAAATTCTTTCTGATGAAATGTTAAATTGAGTTATTTGCATTGCCAGGAGGACATAAGCAATCATGTGGCACTATTTTGAAGATTTAGCCCTCCCTCAGTCAATATCACAAAAACAGAGCATCTGGTCATTAACATGCTGCTGCTTGCAGGTACTTGTGTGTAAATTTCTACATTATAACTGTGACTGCACTACAAACAATTGGCTGTAAAGCACCTTGGGACTCTTTTCAAACCACTTGTTAAATCTATTGGTACAACAACCCAAGTCTTGTTAATTAGACTATGGAAAATAGAACTTGTATACAGGGGTCCCTGATTTATGAACGTCTGACTTATGGGCACTCTTACTTACAAACGTGATCTCATATAGTGATGTGATTTTAAAGATCTGACATATGAACATTTCCTGCACTTATGAATGGCCACATCATAATATCCAGAATTGTGTTATAGCTTGCATACATATTGATTTACAAGTGGATTCAAGAATGGAACCTTTTTACAACCTGGGACTGCCTGTAATATGAATAGAGTCATATCTCACAAAGTTCTGAACACCTTCATTCAATGAACTGTCTACTTTTAGCTCAGCTATTTTCAGTATACAGATTTCTGGGTTCATAAATGGGTTATAGGTACGCAGAATGATTTGTGTCCTAGTCTCGTGGGTTGTAGATCTTACTCAAATTCATTTACACTACCTCTCCAGTAGATGGAAATATTTAACTTCACATCATGCCTGGAGGTTCTTATTCCTGTTTGAGTCGTCATCAATTTACACCCTAAGTACTAAACTCTTTCTGATGAAATGTTAAATTGAGTTATTTGCATTGCCAGGAGGACATAAGCAATCATGTGGCACTATTTTGAAGATTTAGCCCTCCCTCAGTCAATATCCAAGCACATAGCATGGTGTTACTGTGGAGGATCTTTCAAAGGAAGAGTCAAAGGATGGTGTGAATTGTAAATCCCCAAATGGGCTAGAACAAGGCTGCAGTTTCATCTGTAGGCATGGGATGAAACAAGTAACTATACATTGAGACAAAATGATTATATTAAGCTGCTACTGGGAAGTCTAATGGTGAATTCATTATTGGAAATGACAAAAACAGAAATATTTTTAAGAATTCATTCTGCACAAATTTTTGGAATGCATTTTTTTTACATAGCTGTTGTAAAATAAAGATTGTTCTGACATTTGTTCATAATATCATAGAATAAATTTTTCTGAAATCGTTTATTCTTGTGTGAACAATGGGAGAGATCAGTGTCGTGGCCCCTTTATGCAAATAATCTATCTCTGGAGTTTGGGATCCGGTCAAAAGTCATACAATTTTTCTAGGAAAAATGGGATGATCTCGAATAAAGTGGGCTAAAATTTAAAAATTGTTAACATTGAAATATTGTCAATTAAAATAAAGAAATGATGAACATGTTGAACAATTACATTGTTTCAGTATTTACAGTAAAGGAAGAGGTTAGCATGCTAAGGAAAATAATAAGGACAGTAATTTGTCAAAATTAACCTAAGCAACAAAACGACAATGAAGAAAATATTGGTGCTAAAGATGGACATGACGCTGGGATCAGATGGTTTCCAACGCAGGACTTAAAAGGAAATGTGGACATTGAAGATGATCTATCCACAATATTTAAATGTTCTCTTGATTTAAAATCAGAATGTCTCCGTACTTGCCTAGGTGGGAGCAGCTCCAACATCAAGAGGTTTGGCACCGTCCGGGACAAGGCAGCCTGCTTGACTGGCTCCCCATCCATCACCTTCAACAGTCACTCCCTTCCCCACTGACACACAATGAGAGCCGGTTGGAGCATCCACGAGATACATTGCAGAAACTCACCAAGGCTCCTTCAACAGCATCTTCCAAACTCATGACTTCTACCATTTCGGACACGAGGAGCAATTGTATGGAAAAATCATCACTTACAAGTTCCTCTCCAAACCATTCACATCCTGACTTGGAAACATAACGCTGTTCCTTCAGTGTTGTTGGGGGAGTATCCTGGAACTCCCTCTCTAACAGCATTGTGAGTGTCCCTATGATTTCATGTAATTCAGTGGTTCAAGAACACAGCTTAACATCATCAATCACTACCAAGGATAATTTAGGATGGGCAAAAAAGTTGACCTAGCTATGTATGCCCCTATCCTTTGAATAAACTTCTAAAAAATATATTTCTTTGGATTGAAGAATTGAAGAAAGAGAAGTGACTAAGGAAAGCCACAAAGTTATGGACCAATGAGCCTAACAACTTTAATTACAAAATTGCTAGAGTTTGCGGATAAGGATGGCAAGCCTGAATATCTTGAACCCATTTTCAGCTGATCAACTTGGACTTCTAAGGTGTTGGTCATTCTTGCAAATATATTTTAATTCAGTTAAGATACAACTGATCTAGTGAACAGTGTGATTACAGGAAGCATTTGTTAAAGACCCTCAGAAGAAGTTGGTAGTTAAGGTTGAAGTGCATGGTTTTTAAAGGCAAACTATTGTCCTGCCTGGGAATCTTGCTGAATATAGAGAGTAAGGAAAATCAGCTGGCTCTCTAGTTGTCAGGATTTAATTGGTGGTGTCCTACAGGATCTGTATTCAGGCCATTCAATAAGGACTCAGATGTCAAAACTGAAAGCCATGAATATAAATCTGTTGATGGCACAAAGATATATGGCATTCTCACCATTGCAGATGGAAGTATAACATTGCCAAGAAATATTGAAAGTTTAATTAAGTGGGCAAATTCATTTTAAGGCAGGCAAATATGAATTATTTGCCTCAAACCTAAAAGGGATTAGAACAGAGTACTTAAATGGAGATTAGGTTGAAACAGTGAAATGATAAAGTGATTTTGAAATCCACAAATCATAAAAGTACCATGAACATATGCAAAAAAATCAAAAAGGTTAAAGGAATATTGGTTTAATATCATGTGAGCTAGATTTCAAAGGGGTTGAAGTCATGATTCAGCCATAGAAAGCCATAGATTTCACATGGAATATTGTGAGCAGTTCTGGACATCACAGCTTAGGAAGGACACCTCACCCTATGAGGGAGCATAATGTAGTTTTGATGCCTCAACTCCATGGATTAAATTGTAAGAAACAATTAAACAACTGGAGTTGTATTTCCCAGAATTTAGGAGGTTGAAGGGTGATTTGATTGAAGTTTTCAAGATATTGAGGGAACAGATAAGATTGATAGAGAGAAACTCTTTGTGCTGGTTGGACAGTCTGAGGCAGTGGTAGCATGTTAAAAAAAAGGAACGCGATCTTTCGTGAGTAAAATTAGGTGACACTTCTTCACCCAAAAGACTATGGAAGTTTGAAATTCTGTTTTGCATATGTTAATTAATGCTAGATCAGTTCTGAAATCTGAAATGATTCAATTTTTGTTAACTAAAGATATTAACAGTATGGAGCAAAGGCAATTGTCTGGTGTTAGCCTGGAGATCAGCCATGATCTACTAAAGTTTGGAACACGTATGAGGGACTAAATGGCCCTCCTTCTCCTATGCCAGCACAACCTCTTCTTCAACTGTTTTACCTCTCAATACTTCCATAATTTCTTTCAATAACTCAACAAGTACAATCTGACCTTAATCTTTGGGTTCATACATGGCTGTAGTTCTCCATTAGAGAATTACTTTTTCATTTACATTTATTTTGCTGCATTGTTTAATAACCTGCAGCTACCAGACAAGCAGAGGGTGCTATAGGAATGTAAACTAGGGAGATGGTGGTGCAATGGTAATGCAATTGCACCTGTCAACCACAGGCTAGGGCTGATATAGGAACACAGGAACAGGAATAGGTTATTCAGGCATTGAGCCTGCCCAGGCATCCATTACAATCCAAACAGATCAATGGTGTTTTAGTCACCCCATCCCCATGACTCTATATACCATTGGTAATCTGTAATCTGTCAATCTCTACCTTAAACATAATCAAAGGCTAAGTTTCCACCACTCTCTCTGGTAGAGAATTCCAAAGGCTCACAAAAAACCAAATTCTCATTTCGGATCCCAATGGCATCTCCCTTGTTTTTAAATTTTGCCCCTGTATCTAGACTCCCCAACAAGGGGAAACATCTTACCTGCCTTTACCCTGCCTATCCATTTTAAATATTAAGTAAGTTTACAAAGGGTGAAATTATTAAACATTTAAGTACATTTCAATGAAATCAGCTCTCATTCTTCAAATCCCGAGAGAAAACCTGTCCATATTGCCCAATCTCTCTTCATAAGACAGTCCCAGCATCTAGGGAACAACTTTGTTGCACGCTCTCTATGGCAAAAATATCTTTTTTGAAATAAGTAGATCAAAACAGCTCTAGTCTCAATGTCATAAGTCAACCATTTTTTCATTGAGAATGACGACATTTGCTGATGACACTAAAATAGACTGTGGACAGTGAGGAAGCTTATCAGAAATTGCAGCAGGATCTTGATCAGCTGGGAAAGTGGCTAGAAATGGCAAATAGATTTTAATATAAATAAGTGTGAGGTCTTGCATTTTGGAACATCAAGTTAAGGTAGGAGTGTCATGGTGAATGTTCGGGCCTTAAGGAGTATAGTGAAACAGAGGGATCTTGGAGTTCAGGTTCACAGTTCTCTGAAAGTGGAATCACAGGTAGACATGGCAATGAAGAAGGCTTTTGGCACACTGGCTTCATCAGTCAGGGCATTGAGTTTAGAAGTTGGGAAGTTCTGTTGTAATTATACAGGACGTTGGTGAGGCTGCACTTGGAGCATTGTGTTCAGCTTTGGTCACCTTGTTATAGGAAGGATGTTATTAAACTGGAAAAAGTGCAGAAGAAATTTACAAGGATGGTGCCTGGACTCAATGATCTGTGTTATGGGGAGAGATTAACAAGCTAGGGCTTTTCTTTTTAGAGTGTATAGGCAACTGAGGGGGGAGTTTATAGAAGTGTATAAGATCATGAGAGGCATGGATAGAGTAAATCCACTCAGACTTTTTCCCAGGCTTGGGGAATTGAGGACTAGAAGGCATCAGTTTAGGGTGAGCGGGAAAACAACATAAGGGAACCAGAGGGGTAACATTTTTACATAGAGGGTGGTACGCATGCGAAATGAGCTGCCAGCAAAAATGGTTGAGGTGGGTACATTAATAACATTTAAAAGGCATTTGGACAAATATATAGATAGGAAAGGATTAGAAAGATATTGGCCAAGTGCAGGAAAATGGGGTTAGAGTGGACGGACATTTTTGATTGGCAGGGACCAGTCTAGGCCAAAGGGCCTGTCTTGGTGCTGTAGGAGTCTATCACTCTATGACATTAAGATATATCTCTTTTAAGGGATAAAATCTTGCCCAGTCTGGCCTACATGAGAATCCTGACCCACAGTAATGTGGTTAACTCTTAACTGTCTTCTGAAATGTCCAAGCAAGCTCCTCAGTTCAAGGGATAAGTAATAAGTGAAGGCCTAGCCAGCAATATTAACATAACCATGAATGAATAAAAAAAGGTTGCAACTGAAGATAGTTAAAAGCTACAAAGTGATAATGTGCTAAGTAAAAGCAATTATTCTAATAATTAATCATGTGCAGTCAAATTATGTCATTAAACTGTAGAGAATATACAAGGTTTAATGCATTGTTTACAAATGTCCTTGTAAAAAATATGAGTGCCAGTCATTAATGTCATATCTGTTCAGAAATCTGATCTCAGGTCTCAGTGGTTCAGACTTGTCAATGCAGAAATCCTACTGTAATTCCCAATGGTCTGGCACTGTCAGCACAGAAACAATTCATTAATTCTCAATGGTTCAGTGCTGTTGTACTGAAACCCCACTGCTATCCTCAATGGTCCAGAACTGTCAACGCTTTTAATTGCCTAGCACTGATATTAGGGAAATGTTACTGCTCAATGATTCAGCACTGTCAGTACAGAAATCCTACTGCAGCTCCCAATGGTCAGCACTGTCAGTATATAAACCCAACTGCAGCTCTCTATGGTCAGTTCAGTCAGTACAGAAATCCTACTGCAGCTCTCTATGGTCAGCACTGTCAATACAGAAATCCTACTGCAGCTCTCTATGGTGAGCACTGACAGTACAGAAATCCTAGTGCAGCTCCCTATGGCCAGCACTGTCTGTACAGAAATCCTGTTGCAGCTCTCTATGGTCAGCACTGTCAGTGCAGAAATCCTACTGCTGCTCACTGTGGTCAGCACTGTCAGTACATTAATCCTACTGTATCTCTCTATGGTCAGCACTGTATATACAGAAATCCTACTGCAGCTCTCTATGGTCAGCACTGTCAGTACAGAAATCCTTCTGCAGCTCTCTATGGTCAGCACTGTCAGTACAGAAATCCTACTGTAGCTCTCTATGGTCAGCACTGTCAGTACAGAAATCTTATTGCAGCTCTCAATGGTTCAGTATTGTCTGTGCTGAAATCCTACTGCAATCTGAGATTTAACCACTCTGTTCAGAAACTTCATGTCTTATCTGACCCACTTTGGCTTCTGAAGCTGATGTCCTCTTCTTCCCAAAGTGAGGCTATCTCCTGCTCCATAATATTACCAAGCTCTGTCATTACCAATTAATCTCAGCTCACCTGCTGCAGAAACCCTCATCATGTCTTCGTCCCTTCTAAACTCATTTCCAATACTGTCCTCAAGCTGTTCAGCTCATTCTAAAGTTCTGTTTCCTATCCATAAAGCAATCTGGATCTTACACTACTCTGATGACATGTGCTAATAAAATCTGGCCTACCGTCTCTCTCAACCACCCTGATCTTGCTGATTTTCATTTGATTTAGCCAGCAATACCTCTCATTTCAAATTTTCAGCATGTTTATATCATTTGGCCTCTTCCTATTTTTTAAAACTTCCTCCAGCCTCTCAAACTGCATCTAAACTAATCGTGTCTCAATCTGACACTTAGCTATTTTGCACTCTTCAATCTGTCCCCCTATCTACAGTTGTGTATTCAGCTACCTAGACCCCTCACACTGAAAATGCAATTATTAACACACCCATCTCTCCTTTAGTTTACCCATCCCAACAGCTACATACTGTTGGCTTGCATTGATTTTTACCTTTCGCTTATGCTTCTGTGATATACGTTGGCATGTTTCGCAATACCCATAGGCCGATGTTCTAAAAACAATCCATCAACTGTTTAAGAAGTATTTAAGAGGGAATCGGATTATTATCTGAAAGAAAAAGAATTTGCAGGGCTACGAGGAGAAGGCTGGTGAATGGCATTGAGTAAGTTAGTCCTTTAGAGAGACAGAACAGAAGTGATGGGCCAAATGGCTGCTTGTTGTGTTGTAACCATCCTGATTCTAAGCACTATAAAACAAAATGGAATGGTCAAAGTTAATAGCTTTGTATTATCTAAATCCACACATTATAATATCATTCTCATTCTGGTACAGAGGCTACCATACAGAATAAGGGATCATTCAGACCAGTACGTCTGTGCTAATGTGTTGAATAAAGCTCAACATTCTTACTCTTGTTGATATTCTGTACACGTTAAGACTTGTTTCTTGACAGGCTTTCTGAAAATGTCTCTTGTGATTGGACATTCTAGGATGGAGAAACCACTTTGAATAATTTAACAACATACAGATAAAAGAGTGTTGGAATTAAATATTTACATTACTTGCCTTAACCTAAGGTTGCAAGGCAGCTCTGTCATGCTTCTTTCAAATGCTGATAGTTTTGCATCATCTCTGCTTTAACATTGATGTGGGATCAAAAGTGAGAATCAGGATTGCTGTAAACATTATTGATGAACTCTTTGTGCTATCTTTTGACAACCAGATAATATGGAATTTCTTTTACTGTACTTATTACAAATGTCTGATCGATGCTCAAATCAACTAATCAATTTTGTGGATAAGAATACATCAAAGTAAAGTACTCATTGATTAAAAAAAACTGGAATGGATTATTGCAACAAAAGCATTGTGACAAAACTGTTAGAAACCTCACACTAAAAATACTTTGAGAACATTAGCCTTACTCTGATTAAAGACAGCACTAATGGCAGATCTCCTTCTTGAAGGCTCTATGCAAAAAGAAGTGAGCCTCTATATTAAGTTGTTATAATAACTTATTATCCACAATCCATAAAGCATATAATATGTTATTTTCCAATGTTGTTGTATCTGTGCAACTTGCTCCTCCAAAAAGACAACAATTCAAAATAATTCTGATACAGGTTAATAATGTGAAAAGAATTGGCCTTCCGAAAATAGCAGAAGTACTCAAGCTTGTCCTAACTTCATCTGCAATAGTGCACTTTCTGTGATACAAATTTAGTTTATTTTCTAAGAGGCCTACAGGGATGGTTACATTGGTGCCTGATTCACAATATCCTGATGAATCAAAGTCAACCAGCCTGGTTTAAAATTTAATAAGCCTAGCTGTCAACTCTCAAACAGTGTTAATGGGTTCATTCTCCACAGCCACTACCAGTCACAGTCCACTTGCCAACCAACTCACTCTCCCCTCATGCAGTACAAATGTTGATTTCCCTCTTGCTATTCTTGTAAAATGTCCTGATGAGTGCAATACAAAAAGCTTTGACAACATGCATCTTTTTTAAAAAATACTCATGCCTTTACATTCTTCATCTTCCCAGGAATGAATGGGAAAGTGCTGACCAGGAATGAAAATTTACACGAGCAAAATAAAGGCCAAAAATTAATCAAATAACACTTCACTCTTATTTTTTCTGGTTATTTCTACATAGTTTGTGTAGCTTCATCAGAGATAGGGGTATGTTGCTCACATCCCTACTCTGACTGCTGTGATCCACTTCAATGAGGCCTTCAACAATGACTTCTTTACTTAAACAGGGTTAAAAAAATCCCACAACACCAGGTTATAGTCCAACAAGTTTAATTGGAAGCACACTAGCTTTCGGAGCGTCGCACCTTCATCAAGTGATAGTGCCGACTGATGAAGGAGCGACGCTGCGAAAGCTAGTGTGCTTCCAATTAAACCTGTTGGACTATAACCTGGTGTTGCGTGATTTTTAACTTTGTACACCCCAGTCAAACACCAGCATCTCCAAATCGTACTTTAACAGGGGCAGACTTGGCCATTGGGAGGCAGACCAGCAGGTGGCATATGAACATCCTGTTCTGTTTCCAATGTTCTGTTTATTGAACAATTTGCTCTTTATTTAACAATATATCTCCTCTAGCTCATAAAAGGTATGAAAGGTCTTGTCTGGCACCCTGGCAATGATCTAGTTGCATATTCATTCTGCCTTCAATCCTTCATTAGTGCAATTCTCTGTCAGCCTATAAACATCATTAAGAAGAAATCTTTGCTTTTGCCAAGTCTCTGCTTCCTTCACCGTCTGATAATGAAACTTCAATGAAATTTTTTAAACACCAATAATATCTCTTTGCACAATGCTGCATTCTCATCAATGCCCGATCTACTAATGGGCACTATTAGCAATGCTTCCCAAAGTTTAAAGCAATGCTCTAAGCTTGACCTTCGAATCGTGAAGAGTTCTGAATCTGATAAACCTTTTCTTTCCCTTCTCCAATTCGTGAACCTGAAACAGTCCCTTAATAGCCTTGAAAGCTTGCAGGAGTAGCAGGCTGGTTTCCATGCTTAACATTATTCCTAGAGCTGTTCCTGTGTGTGTCCTGCTGCTCCTGCTTCAGGTTGATGCTCATTGCTCTCTGGTCTCTCGTTCTATATTTAAGCCTTTTCTGCTGTTTCCATGTTGTTCCAACAACCTGGTGAGTCTTCAAAATATTCTTGGATCTTCTTGACCACAAGGTTCACTACAGTTGCTGAGTTTGATGTTTCTTTTTGCTTTGTCTGGGTCCATCATGTTTGGATTTGTATTTGGGGTCTAACTTTGTTTAGTCTCCCAAAGTAATATTGTTGGTGGAACTTTCTGTGAGTACTCTGTCTTTACAGCTTGATCTTCATACAGATATGCTCTTCACACTTGAAAGGAGCTTCTGTCACCTTCCAGCTTTAGCTGTCTACTGAATCATGTGACTCATCATCACTACATCATCATGATTATTGATGATTGTGATGTTAAGTTCAATATTCTGCAGGGAGATGTGCTCAGGAATGTTGGTTAATGTGTTACTGTGTTTTCCTGCCTTGGCTGGTCTCAGTCATTAAACTATTTTCTATACAAAATCCAGGAGTGCAGCACTATATTCTTCCTACTGATCTCCTTGGTAACCACTCACCATACTGTTGAGTAAATCGCCACAAGCTACAATTAATTCAGCTACCTATTAAGAAATCTCACAGATAATCATGCATTGAAACAATTATTTAAACTTTATTGGATGTAGCAACCAAAATAAACCCCTCAAGCAAGTAAGTTAAGCCTAACAGCCCAACCTGCCTCTTACCTGGTCAATAGTGGAACTTGGCCATATTCCTGCTAACAGTCATCTCTGGAAGTGTCTAGGGTTTGATCCTTACGTAAAGTTATTCTCCAGAGTTTTGCTAATGGTGGAGTTCTGGTGTTGGATTCTTATACAAATTTTTGTCCTTCAAGTTTATGAGGTAATAGATTGATGATTTCTTAAAGTCCTTTCATCCAAATTACTGCAAAGGTCTGCAGCTTGCCTTATCAAAAGTAGCTTTGCTGTTCCATGTTACATTTGGCATTGACTGTCTGTTTGAATAAACAGCTTTCCTGTGATTAACTCCTTAAAATCTTCTGCAGACAGTTCTTGTCCTTCGTGGCAATAAGGCATCTAGTTTATCCAGAAGGTGTCAAAGCAGTTTTGTTTGTGTAATCTTGCAAACACGTAGCTAATTGCTTTCAGTCTCAGTGTGTCTTTGTCCCTTAACAGCTTATTCCAGACAGTTATTGCTGCTTCTTTTTGTTTATCTTTTGCTGATTCCTTCAGTCCATGAACCATTATTAAAGTTCTGAAGTCTATAATATCACATTATCTTCTGGTCTCAGCTACAAGTTTTTTCCTCTAAGAAAGACTATTTCTCTCTTACTCCTGCAGCAGCGCATCCAAGGAAGGGTCAATGCACAACCCTTGCCCATTTGGACTCAGAAATTATTCTGACACTTGTTCCTCTCTTCACCTCAACGTGAAACTCTGTCAATGTGCATTGTTCTTTTATATACTGGAGATGAGTTTTTTTTAGATTAGATTAGATTACTTACAGTGTGGAAACAGGCCTTGAATGGATGCAAAAAGTAGAAGTAAAATTATTATAAGGTGTGCTGAATGTACTTATGGGCTTCCCACATAACCATTGCATTCACCTCTGCACACCCCCACAAAGCTCCTACACCACCATTCTCAGCATGTCAGAAACCTATATCATATTAATTTTTGAATTTGTTTTATAAAATGTATACAAGTCAAAATCAACAGACTTAGAGTTGTGTTAGATCTGCCAAATCAGATTAGAAATGAAAGAAAGCTTTTGCATGAACGTATATGTTGGTGAATGCTCCTAAGTAATCTGTCCTTTTGTCACTCTGCAGTGCTTTTTATCGCAGTACCTGCGGGCACCACAAATATATCAAGCAGTCGACACAAGTAGTGAAAACTCACATCTGCAACTCGCATCACACCAAGTTGCACCTTGCAGCAATTAATCAATAGACCTGTAGGACAGTTTTAACCAAACAGAGCATTAGATTTATTTAATTTTGGTATGTTTTCATATTATACTAATTTACAAATTGATCAATACACCAGCTTTAATTGTAATGTTTTAGCACTGATGTCTAGTTGTTAGCTTTTAATTCAGCTATTTCATGCCTTGGAAAAAGGCAGAAAGGGATACATAAACTGACATTTTAATGAATAGTTTCCTATTCCCAGTGCAGTTGGAATGTTTTTTTAGTTCTGTGGCAATACATTTATGAAGACCAATATTGTTATATAAAGGAATTTGACCTCAGTATAACTGTCACAGGATTCTCCATAATATTTTGCTGGAGAAACAACTATTTGACTTAAAAATTGCATTGGAGACAAAATGGAGGCTCACTCTTTGATATGTATGGGCCTAGTGATGTAACGTAGCTTTCCTGTGTACCACCAGAAGAAGTTACTGTTATTGTATGATGTTGTTGATTTCTTAAATAGTTCTTTACTTAATGCATTTTTAGCTGTTAGCCAGATCATTCTCGAAATGATTATTTTCACGATGTTAATTTAGAGGGTGACAATAAGCTGAGTGATCATGATCCTTGCATATTGTTACGTGGGCACTAGGTGGCCCTCATCAGAAGCAGGAACCTTGTATAATTAAACTCCAATGTTGTTTCTTATAATACTTGTTATTCTTTGACAGAACAAACTAGAAGATCCAGAAATAAAACAGCACCTAATTATTATCACATACAGGATTACTTGGACACATAACCCTTTGTTAAAGTGTAAAAGGTAGAAAGGTCATTTGTGAAATAATTGAAGACCCTGTAGAGTGAGAGAGATATACACCCCAATTTAATAGTAGCTTTCCAGACTGTTTGATACCTTTCCAGAGGCAAACAAGTACATTTAATGGCAACATTATTGTCAATAGCAGCTCCTGAAGCCAAAAGCTCCATTCCGATTAATCTCAGCTAATAAAACACCTTCGCCTATACTTGGCGCACAATGTAAGAGTCAAAAAGTGTAGTGCTGGAAAAGCATCTGAAGAGCAAGAGTGTCAACATTTCGGGCACAAGCTCTTCATCAGGAATGCAAGATGCTGTCAGTACCAATGCAAAGAACCTCCTTTTGCAAATAGCTGGATGTTAGGGAAGATGCTGGAAATATAGTGAGGGAAGCTGTCAGGAGGGGATCCTCATGCCTTTCCACTTTCATGACACATTACCACTGGACAGAACTTGAGTGATACAGCTACCCTCTAGGCAGCCAATTGATCCAATTAACAGCCCAATTAAGCAGAACTGGCATCCCTGCCAGTATGCCTCATGGTAAACACCTTTCCAGAATCTTCCCAGTTAGGCAGTAGGGAAGAAGGGAGCTCCTCACCATGGCAATAATGGGTGATCCTGAAGCTGAGGCTGTGGGCTTAGAGCAAGCCCCCAAAAATTGATCACCAGTGCTTCTGTCAGGCTCCAACCAAGTCAAACAAATGCTGGTTGTCACCATGGAGAAACCCTCTCCTTGCTCTTGCAATCTTGGCAATAACCACCTCTATCCTCTGGTGCACTGTGGTAGGAGATATGGCTGGACCACCAACAGTGAGCAAACTGCAACAATAAATCACACAGATGAAAAACAACAAAGCCTGTGGCCCTAATAGCTCAGGTCTTCAAAGATCGTGGACATTTGCTCACATCAAAACTCTATTTACTTATCCTTTAGATTTAGGAAGAAAAATAAATCCCCTGGACTTCAGGAATGTGACAACTACAACTATCTTCAAAAAGATAAAACAGGCTGTGGAAACGTTTGTCCAAACCAGAGAAAATCCGAGCACACATTCTCCTAAATTGCCTGTGTCCTGTGATTAAGGAAATCCTGCCAGAGTTATGGTGGATTCTGTAATCAGTGGGGAGAAATTCACATTTCATTAAGGTCTGAAAATCTATTGGATCTTCTAGTAATCAGGCACCAAATTGGTCCCAGTGGGTATTGACTGGGATAAGGACCCTGATTGATGATGTACTGCATGCCAGAGGTTTTTGGCCAATTGGAGTCCAGCAGCTCTAGCACTCAGCTATGCCATCGAGGTGGCTGTGTCTGTTGCCAGGACAACATCTCCTGGTCTCCACATTGACAAGCTGCCTGCACTGCTCAACAAATTGGGTGGCTGCCTGTATTTTCAGTCACACCCGGAGCTGAGGCAATTATGGCCTAGTGGAAATAGGCCCTAAAGTGGTCATTAATTGAAAAGCTTACAAAGATACTTTGATGCTCCCCATTATTAATTAATCACTGAAAAATCTTAATTAGTGACAGGATGGGAAGCTTAAGCTTGGGCATTCCTAGCACACAATCCACTGGAAGCTGGAAGCTGGCAGTATCCTGGGATACCACCACCCAACCTAATTAAGTTACTACCCTGTCTCCAGACTTGCTGGTTGTGGGATTGGAAGATTCTGGTCACATTGCAGCTTTAGATCTTCTGGAGGAACCTCTGACATGGCCTAGGTTGCCAGGAAAATCTAAGAAAAATGTCCAGCACAACATCAGGGACTCATCATTGTATTCATTGACCTGATCAAAGCATGTGGTTTGGTAATCATAAGGCTCTGCAGACAGTTCTCCAGGGTTTTGGATGACCAACAATCTTTCTTATGATCCAGCAATATGGTGATATGAATGCAATCATCATGAGTGGGACGTCTAAAACAGATGTCTGCAAAATCCAGACAACTGTCAAGTCAGGTTGTGTGATAGCCCTTATACTATTAACAGCTGAAAATGTGTTGCTGGAGAAGCGCAGCAGGTCAGGCAGCATCCAGGGAACAGGAGAATCGACGTTTCGGGCATTTTCAGCTCTGATCTCCAGCATCTGCAGACCTCACTTTCTCCTTATACTATTTACAGTCTATCTGGCTGTACATACTCACCTCATCAATGATCAACTACCCTCTGGTGTTTTAAATAATGCTTAAATGGACAACTCTTTTACCGCAGTTGCCTCTGTGCCAAAACTAAACTGACCACCATGGTTAGACATGACCTCTGGTACCCAGGTGGCTACTGTGTCATTGCCCACTTTGCAACAGCTTTCCAAGCCACTTTTAATCTCTTCAATTCACCTGCATACAAAACACTTTGCCTGTATTGGAATGTTCTTGTAGTTGAAAAGTGTGGCGAAAGGAAAGCACAGCAGGTTAGGCAGCATCTGAGAAGCAAGAGAGTCGATGTTTCGGGCATAAGCTCTTCATCAGGAATGTGGAGGGAAGGGGGTGAGATAAATAGAGGGGTGGGGTAGGGTGGGACTTGGGAGGAGGTAGCTGGGTCTCCCGGACCTGTCCTTGAATGGTGCCGAAAGAAAGCCCATATGTCAATCCAAACCTTGTCAGCCAAATATTCTACCTCTTCTATGTGCTGAAGTAAAGACTTTGGAATATGAGGCGCACTTTTTGTAACTGCTGAGCCACCTCTCTCAAAGGGCCACCACTGATGAGGAGATCTAATAGTTACGGTGACACATGTTTGATGCCAAAGCCCTCACAAATCTATGAAAGTCCCATTAAAGAGGTGGGGTCACCATGATATCATCACTGCAATGAGACCTGGGCTTTGTATCAGCAACACATAAGAACATGAGGGAAATTCCATCAGCAGTGCCTTTGCTACATTTTCAAGTTTTGATGGAAGGACAGTCAAACAAATACTGGTGTTCATTTGAAAGCTATCACTGCAAGCATTCAGATAAAACTTGTGCAAAAACCCTTCACAATGGACTGGACAATGTTGTCTGGATGGGCAAAATGCATCCCCCAGTGAGACTCTGTTTTTTCACATTTTAAATGGCAAATGTTTCAGAAGAGGACAAAGAAAGTTAAAGACACTCTGAAGCTCCCCATTAAACATTTAGCACTGACATTAATGACTGGAAGGAATTTGCTCCCATTTGTTCAGAATGTAACAACCTGTCAATCAAGCTGTACTGTGCTTTTGAGTCCAAAAGCCGGAATGATGAAGCAGTGTGGTGGCAGAGAAGGAAAGAAAAGGAAGCAACTCCTGCTCTTCGGATCGCACTGCCCCATGCAACATCATGCCCCAAGTGTACAAAGATTTGGGGGTTGAGAATGGGCCTGTTCAGCAGAAACGCACAACCCCAAGTAGACGTCATCCTAGAATTGAAGGACAGCCATGACGACAATGATGGTCATGTCTAGTGGTGACATTGCAGAAACTGCTCTCTCTTCTGAGTAAATGACAGCCAGGAGTGTACAGTTACAAAGTGAATGCTACAAAAGGTATTTGAAGGGAAAATAAATGCATTGATTGTAAACAAATAAATTGTCTGTGATTTTGGCTGTCACTTGTAGCTCAACCCATTATTTGACCCCAGTTTAATTCTAAACGGCAGGGCCCAGGGGATCACAGTGTTAATAGTGAGTCACAAACATACTTAATAATGTAATTTATTATAACATGAATGTAAGGATGTCAGTTTGATTAGAACATGTTTTATTTAGTTTGCATTTAATGGTTTACAAAAGGGAAATCCATAATAGATTAATTTGTGTTTCTTGCAGATAATAATAGAGAATAATTTTCAGAAATAGCTCAGTCAATTAAAAGGCTGTCCTTAACTGTTACCCTTTTCACACAGAGTATAGGTGATCCACCTCACCTACTGTCAGATCTACAATTTGCTAGCAATCAGGGCTGACCTATCTTTTCATACATAATAACATGTGCATGGTGATTTAACCTCTTTCCTTCCTGAATATACAAGTTGACAGGTACCTCCCTTAGTGATTGTACATTTCTGAGATACTGAGTTTCAGTCTACAATGCCTGCGTCATAAGCACACTGCCGTATGGCAGTGAAACATGGACTACATATGCAAGACAGGAGAGAAGGCTGAACACCTTCCACTTGAGGAATGTCTGCTGTATTCTGGAAATATCCTAGCAAGATAGAGTGTCCAATGCAGCGGTCCTATCTTGCGCTGGCCTTCCCAGCATGTACACTTTTCTCAGGCAGGATGGCCACATCCCAAAGGATATCCTCCATGGAGAGCTCGCATCCGGGAAGAGACCTTCAGGGTGACTCCAGCTGCGTTACGAGGATGTCTGCATGAGGGACATGAAGGCACTTGCTATTGTTTTGGAGTCCTAGGAATGACTTGCAGCTGATTGCATGAGATGGAGAAGCACCCTGAGCCAACACCTCAAAACAGGGGAAAAGAAGCTGATGAGTGCTGCAGCAAACAAGCGGGCACGCAGGAAGGAGTGCAGCAGTTCGAGCAGCTCAACAACCACATACAGATGTGACCTCTGCGACTGGGAGTGTCACTCCGGTATTAGTCTCTTCAGTCACAAGCAACATTGCTTCAGGGAAGCAGAAAGCTAGAACAATGAGGATACAACCCATGGTCAGCCATGACCGAAAGGGGCCTCACGAGTTTCGGAACCTGCAATCAACAGCCAGAGATGCTAAACTGAGGTTATTGCGCTTCTCCACAAGGAATGAAGGGAAAAGTTGGAGAGAAGCCTTATTCAAGCTCTTTTATACAAAACCAACTATGGAAATAGCCTGCAGCTGGTTACTTGCCTGACTTCTTAGCTGGAAAAATGGCATGCGGTGGGAAGGGAATTTAATCAGGAAAAAAATGAAAGGAAAATCAGGATTAATGTTATATTTTATAAATTTTATAAATTCAAATGTATAGGTCAATACAGCCCTGAGAACTTACCATCCATCACTAAGTTATATCATAATAAGGTTGAGATGCTTTACTTATAATAGACTGATAGTGCTGTCCGGTTATCTAGGATGCATAAAAATCATGGAATAGTACAATATGGAAGAAGGCAGTTTGTCTCATTGAGTCTCTTTTGAAAAGCAATCAGTTAACAGAACTTTCTGCACTTTCCCAATATCCCTGCAAATTTGGCTTCTTCAAGTATCTCAATTACCTTTCTAAGTTGGTATTAAATCTGCATCCATTACCCTATAAGGTAAGATATTCAAAATCCTAGGTGCCATCCATAGCTAAACCACATTGAGAAGACAAAAGAATCTGAGACAGCCTGACAAAAAAAATCACTCCAGGGCAACAGATCCCAGGGTTCTCTGATATCCTTCTCAGTTTAGTTAGGTTGATGCAAGTAGAGACCTGAAAATGAGACTGGTACGTTGCTCTTTTACGTTGCTCCAAATGAACGGGTCAACAATTTTCTGTTGACTTGGAAGTCCTTTCATGAAATGAGTTGCCCAAACAGATTCTAGTGATATTTTTGCTGTCACTGTCCACAGTGTGGGTCATGAAAAAAAATTCACAGCAGAAATTACCTGAAAATGGTCAAACATGGGAATATAGTGGATAAGAAGTAATAATTCAGAAGAGCCAAACAGCCAAACAAGATATGTATTAGGGAACTGAAATAGCTAAAGACGAAGCTGAAAGAAACAAATATTTTACAATCCCCAATGATCAGAATCATTTGTGAAGCATTGGCACCACTCTTCTTGGATGAATTGTTTGATGAAGCTGCATCCATGGGGCTGGGAAACTATGACTTAATTTTATAGCTGTTAAATGTCTCAAGCCATGACTTCTGCTGCCATCTTGGTGGATGTCTCAATTCAGAGTGCTGGATACCAATCATTAGAAGCACTGGCCACTACTGGACTGTAGGCAGTCTCCGACAATGGATTATTCTATAGGCTGGACTCTACAAGGTTAAGAGAAGTGGTTTTGCTGAGCCCAGTCAGACAGGCCCCAGCGAAATGAGCGAGTCTGGGGTGAAGGGGAAAGAGGAGGAGGTAGTAATTATCTTTGGAGGGGAGCTTCTGAATAGAAGGGAGATCCTTTTCTGAACCCAGACCACCAAAGTTTACTAGCAGCTTCAGGAAGCAGCCCTTAAGTGGCCAGTAAATAGCCTATGGGATGGTAGACCGCTTGCCAATTGCCTCACCATTGGTAAAATTCCAATGCAGGTGAGTAGGTGATAGACATAGTGACCCTGCCCCATCTCCCACTTTTAATTCTCCCCACCGCCTGCCAACTCATTTCCAGCTTGATGATTGAGGCAGAAGCCTTCATAACATTAAAAAAAAACCTGGATGTGGACAGAGATTGCTGTAACGTGCAAGGCTATGGGCTAGGTGCTGGTAAATGGGGTTAGAATGGGCAGCTAGTTATTCAGCCTGTTGCAGACACGATGGACTGAATAGCCTCTTTTGATGCTGTAAATTCCTATGGGTCTTTCTAACAGCCCTCCTTGGTAACTGTTTTGTTATGAGGTAAATTAATATCATATTTGCAGTGTTAAACCCTGGAATGCCTAATGCAGCAGAATTGTAGGAACAGTTACAAGGTTTTTGCACACTATGTGGATATGAGTGGAGACTGGGGGAAGATGAGCAAATTGACCACAACTCCCTGCTACAGCGAGTCATTCAAATGGAAGAATAAGAATGTAGTAGTGTTGGTGATAGTAAAATTAGGGAGAATAAATGTTGTTCTCTGCACCTGTGAGCAGGAGTCCCGAAGTGCTGTGTTGTCCAGGCTAAGAAGATTTGCCTAGGGCTGAAGAGTAACTTGGAATGGGAGGAAAGGAGTCCAGTTGTTGTCCTTTATGTTGGTACCAATGACATTAGTAGGACTAGAAAGGAAGTTTTGCTGAAAGATTTTGAGCAGTTAGGAGCTAAACTAAAATGTGGAACATCCAAAGCAAGAATTTCAGGATTACCTGAGCCACAGGCAAACTGGTGTAGGGTAAAGCCAAGACATTAAATGCATGGCTCCAAGATTGATGTGCGTAGAATGGGTTTCTGTTCATGGGGCACTGATACTGGCATTGGGTAGGAAGGAACTGTTCTGGTTGGACAGGCTTCACATGAACTAAGCTGGGACCTGTGTCCGAGTGAATCAAATAACTAGGGCTGTAGAGAGGACTTTAAATTAATTAGATGAGTGAGCATTCGGGAGAATAGACATGCAGGCTTACAAAGCAAAAAGATATGGTAGCATTACTGGACAGCTGTTTCAATGGTGATATTCAGAGTGGGAATGTGTGAACAAACTCAGAAAAACAACAGCAAATATGGTTAAGGGAGAAGAAATGATTAAAAAGGTCAAGTAAATGGATCATTATTTGAATGCACGCAGTGTTGAGAGAAACATAAACAAGCTAACAACACAAATACAGGTTAATGTCGATGATCTTATGTGACTTTTTGAAAGGACAAACAGGGAGGAAAATGTTTTGTTTATTCATTCACAAGATGAGGGTGTTGCTGGCTCGGCTGACATTTATTGCCCATCCCTAATTGCACAGATGGCAGCTAAGAGTCAACCATATTGTTGTGAGTCTGAAGTCACATGTAGGCCAGACCAGTTAAAGATGGCAGTTTTCTTCCACTGAAGACATTAGTGAACCAGTTAGGTTTTACTGGCCAATTGGCAATGGATTCACTATTAGACTGTTAATTCAAGACTTTGTTTGAATTTAGATTCCACCATCTGCCATGACAGGATTCGAATCTGGGTCCCCAGAACATTACCTGAGTCTCTGGATAAATTGTCCAGTGACAAGTTAATTGGGTGGTATGATAGCTTTGTTAGTACAGGATGGATTACTTCTAAGAGCAAAAATAGATCTGGGATTGTTGATGTAGAATCCATACGGGTAGAGGTAAAAATAAGAAGGTGAAGGAGATACCGGTGGCAATAATGTAGGACAGAGAACAAATTAGGAGTAAATGAGGGCAAGTAAAAAACAATGGCAGTACATTAATCATGGGTGACTTTCATCTTCATGTAGATTGAAAAAGTCGAATTAACAGAGAAAGCCATAAAGAATAACTCACAGCTTATATGCAGGTCAGTTTCCGAGAAAAATATGTTGTGAATCCAACTAAAGATCTGGCTATTTTGGATCCGGTGATGTGTCAAGTTTAATGAATTATCTCAGAGTAAAGTATCCCTAGAAAATAGTGATCATAACATGTTTGAATTTAGCATTCAGTTTGAAATTGCAAAACTTGAATCAGAGCCAACTGTGCTGAGCCTAAATAAGGGTAACAAAAAGGAATGAGGGCAGAACCGTCTGGAATGAATTGGGTAAGGAGTTTAGCAGCAAATACATTTCAGGAGGAATGCCAGATATTTAAGAAAATGGTTCATTGCTCACAACAGAGATGTGAGAAAGAAGGATTCTAGGAAAGAAATAAGCCAACCACAATTAGCTAAGGAAGTTAAAGATATCATCAGATTGAGAAAAAAAAATCAGTGTGCCAAAGATTAGTGAAAGCTGTAGGATTGGGAAAGTTTTAAAAAGCCAACCAAAGATAACTTATAAAAGGGGACAAAATAAACTTTGAGGATAAGCATGCAAGTAATGTCAAGATAGACAGCAAGAATTTCTTTACATATATAAAAAGGAAGACAAAAGCCAAAGTGAATATAGCTCTCTTAGAGAATGAGACTGGGACAATAATAATGGGGATGCAGAAATAGCAGAGGAGTTGAATAAATACTTTGCATCAGCATTCATGGTAGAAGACACTAATAGCATTCCAAAGTTACTAAATGTTCAAGGAGGCAAAAGGAGGAGAGGAAATAACTACAATAACCATCACTAAAAAGTCAGAGGGTTATAGAGTCATACAGCACAGAAACAGACCCTTTGGTCCAATGCTGACCAGATGTCCTATACTAAACTAATCCCATTTGCAAATAGCCCATATACTTCTTATTTATGCACCTGTTGAGATGTCTTTTAAATATGGTAATTCTACCCACTGCTACCACTTCCTCTAGTAGTTCATTCCATACACATGACCCTCTGTGTGAAAATATTACCTCTCAGGTCCCTTTTAAATCTTTCCCCTCACCTTAAACCTATGCCCGCTAGTTTAAGACTCCCTTATCTTTGGAAAAAGGCCATGGCTATTCAACTTATCTGTGCCCCTCATGAATTTATAAACCTCTATAAAGTCACCCCTTGGCCTCTGATAGTCCAGGGAATAAAGTCCCAGTCTATCCAGCCTCTCCTTACAACTCAAATCCTCCAGTACTGGCAACGTTCTTGTAATTTTTTCTGTACCCTTTCTAATTAACATCATCCTTCCAATAGCAGGGCAATCCCAGAATTGTACAGAATATTCTAAAAGTGGCCTCATCAACATCTTTACAGTTGCAAGATGATGTCCCAAATCCTACATTCAGTGCTCTGACCAATGAAGACAAGCATGCCAAATGCGTTCTTCACCAACCCGTCTACCTGCAATGCTACTTTCAAGGAACTACATATCTGCACTCCTTAGGTCTCCATTAATAGACCCTACCATTAACTGAGTAAGTCCTACCCTGGTATGCCTTACCAACATGCAATACCTTGCATTTATTTAAATTAAACTCTATCTGCCACTTCTTGACCCATTGACCTATCTGGTCAAGATCTTCTTGTACTCTTAAGCCCATATACCACCAAATTTGGTGTCACCCACAAGCTTATTAACCATGCCTCCTATATTCTCATCCAAATTGTTGATATAGATGATGAACAACAGTAGACCCAAGAATCAACCCTTGCAGCATACCACTGGTTACATGTCTCCAATCCAAATAACAACCCTCTACCAACTCCCTCTGTCTTCTACCATCAAGTCAATTTTGTATCCAATTGGCTATCTTTCCCTGGATCCGATGTGACCCAACCTTACCAATCAGTCAACCATGCAGGACCTTGTTGAAAACCTTGTTAAAGTCTATATAGATAATATCTACTGCTCTGCCGTTATCTACCTTCTTGGTAACCTCTTCAAAAAACTCAAACATGTTTGTGAGACATGATTTCTACAACACAAAGCCGTGCTGACTATCCTTAATCAGTCATACCACTTCAACACGTCACCTTGTTCCCTGGCCAACTTCTCTGTCTCAGGCTTGCTGCAGTGCTCCGGCGAAGCTCAGCACATACTGGAAGGACAGCACCTCATTTTCTGCTTGGGAACACTGCAGCCTTCTGGACTCAATATCGAGTTCAATAACTTTGGGGTTGAGCTGTCCTATGTCCTTATCTCTATCCACAAATGTCAGGCCTTATTAACACATTGCCTGCTAACTCATTGTTAGCCACTAATGGTCCCCATTAACAGCCATTCACCCTCCCAGTCTGATCGTTATCCACTTCTTTGTCTGTCCAACTGTTCTTGTCTGTCTTTGGGCTCTATCTCCATCTATTGTTTACTCCTTCCCCCACCCCCCACCCCCTCCACCCCCGAACTTCTGCATTAAAAATAACGTTTTCCTAGTTACCATCACTTCTGAGGAAGGGTCACTGGACCTGTTACATTAACTCTGATTTCTTTCCACAATGCTGCCAGACATGCTGAGCTCTTCCAGCAATTTCTGTTTTTGGTTCCAATCAGTCCTTGCTGTTCCAAATACATGTAAATCCTACCTTCCAAAATCTGCACCAACAACGTATCCATTAAGATGTGCTCACCGCTCTATAGCTTCCTCACTTTTCCTCACAGCCTTTCTTAAATAATGGCACAACATTAGCCACCCTAAAGTGCGAGGGAAATTACTCAATATCAGGTGCCTCATCCAGTTCCCTTTATGACTTTTAAGCCTTTTGATACATATGAGTGACTTACTGGGGCATTTCCAATGGTAGTTAAGAGTCAACAACATTGCTGAGAGACTGGAGTCACATGTAGGTGAGTCCAGGTAAATACTCTGGGATATTATAACAATCCTTTCATGGTCCTCATTAGACTATTAACTCCAGGTTTTTAAATTCTGTCATGGTGGGATTTGAACCCGGGACCTCTGAGCACGTCCTCAGTCTCTGATTGTTTGTAACTATGCAGTTGCCTGCCCTAGTATATTTTGATTATGGGCTTGCATCAAGTCAGTCATACTGTCAAGGTCATTTCAGACATGAGCCTTTGTCTCTAATATATCCCATGGAACACCGGCAACACTATTCAATTTGTAGTATATAAATGTGTCAAGCAGGTGACTGATGATTTATTTGCTCGAGCCAGCAACTCGCTCACTTTCCCTGTGGCTAACTGGCAATAGCAGCTTTTACAAATTACAGGTTTCCCCAGAGTATTCTTGTTGCATACATGTAGCAAGGCTCTCTTTTCACCCAAGCCAGTCCATGCCTATCCAGGACAGGATCATACAGTCATTGACAACTACATGTAAGAATAATAGAGGTCAGGGGTTATGCTTTGAAGTTGTGGAATTCAATATTGAGTCCTAGAATCTAAGTGGTTAAGCAGAAAACTAGGTGTTGTTCCTGCAGCTTACATTGTGCCTTGTTACCACATAACAGCAGGCAGGCCAAGGACAGAAATGTTACAATGGGAGCAGGGTGGTTTAGTGAAATGACGAGCAACTGGAAGGTCAGAGTGATTCCTACAGAAAGCATGAGATATTCCTCAAAAGGGTCACTCAGTCTGTATTCAGTCTTGCAAATATAAAGGACATCACATTGTGACAGCAAATACATTAGACTAGGTTGAAAGAAGTACAAGTAAAAGGTTGCTTCATCTGAAAGGACTGCTTGGGCCCACTGAGGAGGGAGGAGTTAAATGTAACAATCACTTTATCTAGTTTTACCTTGTGGAATATTAAACACATTCCATTCAGGTATTGTCTGATCAGAATTAAATTTCCTCCAAAACCACTGGACAATATTACATAATTTAATCGTAAACAGAACATTTGCTGGAATACAGACAGATCTGAAAATAATTATGATCCCTTGATATAAAACATGGAAAATACTGGCAATCTGAAAATAAGCAGAAGCTTCTGTAACTTATAAGTAGCTTTCCCAACACCTGGAAGAGAAATTCTGATTAAGCTCCAAATGTGTCCTTTTAATCAAATACATTTTATCTTAGGATAAATGTTTCATAGTTTAATTGCGTTCAGGAAATCTATGAAAACAAATGTAAACATGGCATGTATTAACAGAGCCTTGTATGCATTGAGAATTGAATTTAAAGCCTATTTGGTTGCAAGCCAAAAACACATTCAGTGTTGCCCCTATTTTGTCAATTTGAAGTAATGCCAAAGCATCCTTCCAATCGCATTTTGGATTATCTACAAATGTAAAAATTGTCTAACCTGGGGTAAATAATTGGTGCTGACCATTTGGTTCTCCTTTAAGTATGAAAAATTCAAATTTTAACTTTTCAACCATTATTCAAAAATAGCAGACAGAGTATGTTTCGGAATTGCAATCGGGGAAATTTTTCAATTACTGATATGAGTTATGCTGTAAAGAAATCCATTAATGGAATCAGAAAATACAGCATAAGTCAAACTGAGGTTGATTTTTCCTTAAAAGATGTTACAAAAAATGCAACCATACAAAGGAAGATTTATTTTCTTTCCGCTGTTTCTGAAACTTGGGCTGCATTGTTGAAACAAATGCAATTTGTAGAAGATTCCTTTGAGATTTAGGTGTGGGGGATACTTTTGTAGGCAGAGATTTATTTGGATGAAAGGAGTTTGGCGAAATGTAATCCTACTTAGTATACTTGCTGCCTTGCCATAGTTATATGATCGCTAACTTTGCTGTATCTACATCTATATGCAATATGTGGGAAATATTAAATACACACCATTTGAAACAAAGAGATTGGTTGAATGTAGAGTATTGAAGAAACTCAGGCGTTGGATATAATATGATTATTTTCTGGTGATGACTGCAAAGTGACAACATGGTCACAAAGCAACATGCAATGAAGATAAAAATCACTTAACAGCAGGTTATAGTCCAATAGGTTTATTTGGAAGCACTAGCTTTTGGAGTATTGCTCCTTCATCAGGTGGTTGTGGAGTATGAAGGAGCGCCTGATGAAGGAGCAGTGCTCCGAAAGCTAGTGCTTCCAAATAAACCTGTTGGACTATAACCTGGTGTTGTGTGATTTTTAACTTTGTACACCCCAGTCCAACATAGGTACCTCCAAGTAATGAAGGTGCATTGTTCAAAACTCCTTGTTATGTTCCCAATACAAGAAAGATTGTATCCTACAGAACAGTTTTCACTCTCGAGTTTTATCTACTCCTAGTGTGCTTACTGGGGACAATATTGATTTTTATCAAAATTTAAAATGAGTGATAGTGAACTAATGGCCTGTTTTACAGATCTCCCATTTTTAATATTACATTACAAGGACATCAAGGACAACCAGAAGCAGATGGTCAGTTTTACTTAAAAAAGAGTATTGTTGTGTTTCAAGGTTAGCAGATTTAGCATTAAAATTTTCACAAAGCTGAGGCCAGAAATTAATCCCTAGTAAACATATGACTGTAAACAGACTTCCCTTAACGACCAAGAGTATGATTGATTGTATTCCTCTGTTAACTAGAGATTGTCAAAGATATTCTTATTCCCAAATCACCAAGTCAAACGGGGGAATATTTCATCTCTCGGAACAAATTACTGCAGATGCTGGAATCTGTACTGAAAACAACCAGTGCTGGAGATCACAGTGGGTCAGACAGCACCATGGAGAGAGAACATTTCGAGTATAGATGACTCTTCATCAGAGCTGAAGTGAAGTGTAGAGGGACAGCATTTATGCTATAGCTTGGAGGGGAGGGGGTGAGTGGGTGTAGGGTGCTGATGGAGAAAAAATGTTGATAGATCCGATTAAGTGATCGGAATGTGAGAATGGAAGAATAAGGGCGTATCTCCTGCAAGACAGTCCTTATAAGAATGGGGGGAGGGGAGACAGGACATGATAACAAGCTAAAAGAAAGGGAAGAAATGGGAGTTAGTTCACAATTTGAAAGCATTGAATTCAGTATTCAGAGGAGGTGTAAGGGTAGGTGTTGTACCTTCTGCATAGAGTCATAGAGATGTACAGCATGGAAACAGACCCTTTGGTCCAACCCGTCCACACTAACCAGATATCCCAACCCAATTTAGTCCCACCTGCCAGCACCCGGCCCATATCCCTCCAAACCCTCCCTATTCATATACCCATCCAAAGGCCTTTTAAATGTTGCAATTGTACCAGCCATTTCTTCTGGCAGCTCATCCCATACATGGGAAGGTGCCGTGGAGAGGGGAAGTGGTGTTGATGGTTGCGGAATGGACTAGGTTGTTCCGGAGGGAACGATCCCTGTGAAATGCAGATGAGGGATGAGGGGAAGATGTGTTGGTGGTGGTGTCCTGTTGGAGTTGTCTGAAATGGCGGAGAATGATCCTTTGAACGCGGAGGCTGGTGGGATGAAAAGTGAGGACAAGGGGAATCCTGTCACACTGTTGTGAGTGATGGGAAGGGGTAAGGGCGGAAGCACGGGTGATATGTTGAATGCAGTTGAGGGCCCTGTCAACTACAGTGTCTGTGAAACCATGGTCATGAAAGAAGCAAGCCATGTCAGCAGTTCTGTTTTGGAAGGTGGCATCATCCAACAGTTGTGAAGGAGGTGAAGGAACTGGGAGAATGAGATGGAGTCCTTGCAGGATATAGGGTGTGCCGAACTGTAGTGAAGGTAGCTATGGGAGACCATGGCTTTGTAGTGGATTGCAGTGGATAGTTTATTCCATGAAATGGAGACAGAGAGGTCAAGAAAAGGAGGCGAAGCATCGGAAATGGATGATGTGAAAGGTTATATGTGATGGAAATTGGAGGCAAATAAATGGAGCTTTCAATGTCCTGGTGAGAGCTGAAGCGGCACCGAAGCAGTCATCAATGTACTAAGAAATGTACTGTTGGAGGAGGCCAGTGTAAGACTGGAACAAGATCATTCCATATATCCCATAAAGAGGCAGGCGTTACTGGGACCCATGCAGATACCCATCTCTATTCCACTATGAAATATGAATTCTGCAACGTCTCTCTTTGGAACAGATAGGATAGATTTCACTGCATTTGAGAAATTCCGTAAGTGTAGTTAAGAGAAAAAAACTTGGGAACCAGTTAAACCAGGAGTTTGCTGTGTTTGGATTGGGTGCATGTAATTCAGGGAAGAAGAATATTCCTGCTCTCCTGCCTCATGTTCTCTGTCAATGACTATTGGCTGTCCAGAGGGGAAGCACCTTTAAAAATCTGGTGCAAAGACCTGCCACAGGACCTCTGCAGGTTGGAGGATGGGAATCAAGAAGCAGGCCAAATCTTTGCAGCATGGCAACAATTCATATAACCAACCTCTCCTATTACTAGCCTCTTCACTAACGATCATCAATCTCAGTGGTAATAGCCAGGAAAAAACTGTCCCCGGACTTTGCTTTCACTATTCTCATCAATCATACATTAGTTATTCAGTTACGGATAAAGGTGACAAGATGTCGATATTTAATACAAACACCGAAAATTCTGGAGAAACTCAGCAGATTTGGCAGCATCTGTGGATACAGACACAGAATTAATGTTTCAAGTTCAATAGGACTCTTCTTCAGTCTGAAGAAGAAATCATACCAGGGTTGAAATGTTAACTCTGTTTCTCTCTTCAAAGATGCTGTCAGGCCTGCTGAGTTTCTCCAGTATTTTCTATGTTTGTTTCAGCATCTCTAGTATTTTGTTTCTATCTCACCAATAAATAGTCAAGAGTGCTTGAAAATAGAAAATGATGCTTTGCTCAGACAGAGGAATGGTTAGTGCTGTTGACATTTTATTTTAAGGAATAGACAAAGCTAACATTAAATTTGATTTACTGTAATCAGACAAAATCCAAATAGGTTAAATGACTACTTGTGTAACAAAGTTTGCATTCACACTGGTTGAAACATACTTTACATCTGAGCTGCTTCAATCTACTTTTTTTGTCTATCAAATGACAAAATGTTTTATTGTTGTATCTTCAAGCACAGCCTTGGACACCCTCCTACAGGGACTCAGTGTGCAATAACACTGAAATTGCAACCGACTGTATTGAGGGCTGATAGTACATGCATTTATGTCTGTAGCTGCTAACATGCTGTGCTGCCCATCATTGCCATCCCGATGTGAAGAATTTCTAAGCAGAGGTCAGTTGCTTAGCAACAGAGGCAGCCAGTAGAAAAATCATTTGACTCTCTCAGCCAAAGTTGTTCCATAGCCTTCAGGAATCAAGAAATTTGGATTTGTTTGTTGAGGAGGTTTGGTGGTGAGGGGGGGGGGGAGTAATTAGGGAAATGGGTTGGTAAAACATTGTATGCATCTACACCAAACAATCACAGATCATCATACTTTGAAGCAGAAACTGCAACTTACATCTTAACAGAAGAAATTACTTTTGTGTATAAAGAGTACGCTTTAGCTTTCACAATTTTTTGCAACAATGCTGCACTAATACATTATGTTTAAGTGTAGTATCTTTTGGTATAATTCCAAAGATAATACTCATTCTGTGCATTAAATCTTTGGTTATTCACTCAAGCTTACTTGAAACCAAAGTCTACGATAACTATTTCACGACTAATTATACTGATGGTCTATGTCATTCTTCTAAGTAGTAAGTAGAAGCTTACACAGCAACGCCATTGTAAAGCTTAAGTAAATGTAGCAATGGGAGGGTTACTGCCTTCACAGCAACATTATTTTAGAGCCAACATGGGGACCACATCAGTGACCTCAGCAAAGTGCCTGTGACAGCCCCAGCAAACATCCCCAGTGCAATTTGTCCACCTGTGCTGCAACATGGATTCTGATGAACCCAAACTTGGCTTGTCCCTGGCCCTGAGGGAGAAGAAAAACAGAAAACTTAATGTATAATTATCACATTCGTAAGTATCTAACCATTTGTTTCATTGTTTTATTTATTTCCAGGTTTCTGGATCGAGCTGGAACCCTGGATGTTCCGGTGATAAACATTGACTCTTTATATCGCCATTGTGTAGGAAGAGGCAGAAAAGCTGCCCTACAATGCCACAGTCAGTTTCCAAAGGACTGGATAATCAGATTGTAAGGGCTTGCCTCATTTGAATACTAATTTGGCTGCTTGTTTGTTCTGCTTGTCATTTCTTGCTGTTCAGGCATGCTGGATGCCTAGTGTAAACTAATATTAAAGTTATCCATATTTGGTAATTTTGGTGATTTTAAGTTCTCTTTAAGATTTGTGCCAAAGGTAATTTTTCTCCCCAGCACTATTGCGTACACCAAAAATTTCTCAATGAGAATTCCTCAATCTGTCAAGTTTAAACAAGAAGAACTGAAGGAGAGGAATAAGGTACGTCAGAATGAATGAGAAATACTTTGGATCATCTTGTAGGTATCATCTGTGGATGGAGATGAATTTAGCCTACATTGTCAGATGATTAGGTCAGGGAAAGTTTGAAGCCATCTCTACAATGTATGACTAACCATAAGCTTAGATGCCTCCTTGGAAACACTTCAGTCATTGTCAGTGGCATGCATGAAAAATACCTGCCAAGGTACCAGCCTGTACAACTTGACTGAAACTCTCCGTGCAATTAACAAGTTCAACAACCCTGGAATCAAAATGAATTGGAAATGATCTTGTGAAACATATCTACTCTGTGTCTATGTCAACAGAGAGCATGATTTAAAACAGTACCCTTTGCTGGAAGTGTGCTTGGAGGTATCATGCAACATGAGATGGATACTCTCAATGACAACAGTCACCCAAAACTGGGCTATACATCCTCATAGAGGTAAAAACAATGACTGCAGATGCTGGAAACCAGATTCTGGATCAGTGGTGCTGGAAGAGCACAGCAATACAGGCAGCATCCGACGAGCAGCAAAATCGACGTTTCGGGCAAAAGCCCTTTTATTCCTGATGAAGGGCTTTTGCCGGAAACATCGATTTTGCTGCTCGTCGGATGCTGTCTGAATTGCTGTGCTTTTCCAGCACCACTGATCCAGAATATACATCCTCATAGTTGTTTTGCAGTGCTAAGTGGAATGTAGCACCAAAAAGCATTATGTGGATAATACAACAAAGTTTATGTTCCCTGTTTGATATAAAGAGCTGGGTGAACATTTTGCTTGGAAGGATACTAACAATTATAGAAATTTAGCATAGATCTAGATCAGTGGTTTTTAACTTCTTTTGGGTTAAAGACTTGTATAATAAATATATTGTGAAATTCTGTGAAAGCCCGCCCAACCCTCTCTCTTTCCCCCCTCACACTCTATGTATTACAAAGCAAAAATAAAAACAAGTGAAAATTGGATAAATGAAAATGTAGATGCTTTAATGATAATTTTTTTTAAAAAAACTAAGAATAATATATTTTGAAATTTGAAAATATTTGATACAATATTCAAATGTCCTAAAGATTGTGCAGAATCTTCAGGAGTGCTTGTAAAATCTTAGATTCTGAACAAACGAACAAGAAGTAGGAGTTCTGGATTAGTGGTGCTGGAAGAGCACAGCAGTTCAGGCAGCATCCAAGCACCAGCGAAATCGACGTTTCGGGCAAAAGCCCTT
>NC_057715.1:96956616-96956933 GCF_004010195.1 Chiloscyllium plagiosum | reverse complement strand
GGTAGGACAAGTCCGGACAAGTCATGGGGACAGTGCTGAGCTGGGAGTTTGGAACCAAGGTGAGGTGGGGGAAGGGGAAATGAGGAAACTGTTGAAGTCCACATTGATGCCCTGGGGTTGAAGTGTTCTGAGGCGGAAGATAAGGCGTTCTCCCTCCAGGCGTCTGATGGTGAGGGAGCGGCAGTGAAGGAGGCCCAGGACCTCCATGTCCTTGGCAGAGTGGGAGGGGGAGTTGAAATGTTGGGCCACGGGGCGGTGTGGTTGATTGGTGCGGGTGTCCCGGAGATGTTCCTAAAGTGCTCTGCTGGAGGCGCCCA
>NC_057715.1:96949213-96954331 GCF_004010195.1 Chiloscyllium plagiosum | reverse complement strand
GGGCGGGGAGCTGGGAGCTGGGGTGGGTATAGAGCTGGGAGTGGGGGCGGAGCCAGTACCTGGAGTGGGTGTGATGGGGGGGGCAGTGGGGTTGGAGGCATGAGCAGGGGTAGTGTTCCCCTCGGGGGTTCTGGGGGGTGGAGATAGTGACAGTGGGGTCTGTGGGGGGCGTGTCAGCAGAATGCAGGTGAGTGGCGCTGGTGGGGGCGGAAGTGGTAGTGACCAAGGCAGTACGGGTGTCGGAAGTCACTGAGCGTGTGGCATCAGCGATGATATGAGGGGTGGAAGTGATGTCACGTGTGATGCATGAGGAATTGTGAGGGGTGGAAGTGGTTGTGGGAGTGGCCGTGATGGGGGTGGAAGTGACGTCATCAATCAGCGTCGGGGTGGCAGCTGCATCAGCCGCATGGCTAATGGCTTTTGAGTAGTTTCCGAGGCCAGGGGAATCTTCTGGAATGTATGAAGAGCGCTGGTTATGAAGTAGGAGTTGGCCATTCAAACCTATTCTGCCATTTAACATGATCATGGTTGATCTGATTGTAAATATAAGTGAACATGGCCACCTACTCCAAAATTTACACTCCCTCGCTTAAGAAGAATTTATCTACCTCCAACTTACAAATATTCAAGGCCATGGCATCCTTGCCTTTCAGGAAGGAGCTCCAAAAACTAACTTCATCTCCCATCGTTTTATTCTCCATTATCAATTTATAGATTCACGTTCTATTAGACCAATGCTCACTTTAACTCTTTTTAAATTATTTATAGAAACACTTACTATCTGTTTTATGTTTCTATCTAGTTTTCCCATAATTTGTTAACAATTTTTCAATTATGTGCTTTTTCTTTTACTTCAGTACTATCTTTAACCTTTCTAGTTGGATGATGGATTCATCCTTTGGAAATGTTGTTACCTCTTTGAATATAATTATTGTATGTTCTGGAATATGCCCTTTAATGTCTGTTACTGCATCTCTATTGACCTATTCTTCAAAGTAATCCCATCTGAAAAATACTGATCTGAAAACACTGGATAGAAACATGTACAAACTAAACTAATTTAATGATGTACTTGGAACCTAATGTTATTGTAAAGTAATGCAAAACCTGAAATACTATACCTAAATATGGATGGCTGCAGTTCCTTGGGTTGATGTAGATGGTGTTAAAAGCATTTGGAGTAACAGCCTGATAATGATTATCAGGATTATACTGTGTTACCTTTAAAAAGAACAATAAATGAAACATTAGAAAACATTACAATGCAGGAAGAAGAGGAAGAATTTTAATTCCAGAGACAGTATGTAGTTATTTCATTAAGAATGATAAATGTTTTCCCATTGATAATTGAGATGCAAGTCATGATATATGTTTACTCAATAAAATATAAGAACTTATAAATTAGCAAGCCTAAGAAGCAAAATGGCTGAATATTCATTTGCTGACAAGCAAAGATGGCTTCTGATTGAGCAGCTGCAATGCTGTAGTATGGGTTATTTTCTGGCATTCTCTTTAACAGTTTCTCTCTTTTTTCTTATATAATAAATTTTTATTAAGAAAAAATAGATTTTTAAATATTACAACAAATACAAAACAATGCAATTCAAAACAGTATAAAAATAGTACAAAACTAAACCCAAATAATAACCCACCCTCCTATACAAATGTATAAACATATATAGAGAAGTATAAAATTTTAAAAAAACCTAAACTAGCTATTTAACTATTTAACTAACTAACTAATTAAATACCTAACAACAAATAAATAGTAATAACTCAGCCCAGCCAAACAAAACACTCATACATTCACAGTTCCTCCTCCCTGATATTGGACACATGAAACACAATCGTTACGGCTATATAAAAGCCCTTGTTAGTGTGGCAGATAAATCTGTGTCCAGGTATTTCAAAAAGGGTTGCCATGTCTTGTAAGAATTCTCAGTTTAGTGGTGTACCATATTTGTGAGAAAATGCAGGGGAATATGCTCCATAACAATTTTCCGCCAACCCGACAGCTAGGGAATTCCTAGAGGCATGGCACTCATCCACAGATTCAATCAATAAGCACATCGACCTATATACTGCAGCGGACAGCTGGAACTGACAACTGGAAGCAGCAGATTCAAACCACTACAAATGCTAGGGGAAAGGTCACAGAAGCACTTCACAGGAGGCTCCCAAGCACTGAGGATGTCACCTAGACAGGGGACGAAACGTCTGCAACACAAATTCCCAGCTCGGCAAATAGAATGTAAACAAAAATGTTTTGCCAATATTACCTTCCCTTTGCGGAATTGCCCTCCATACTTTTACAATATTGATGACTAATGGGTTATGGCAATATTCCCCAACTGTCCTCACCTTGTCCAAAAACAGCAAACTGGTAAGGGGGCACCTTGCCTGGGAGACTTCGATATCTAGCCATATTGAAAGAGGGTCCCCACAAACCCAATCACTTACGTAGGTCAAAAGTGAGCTTAATTGGTAATTTTTAATGTCTGGAAGGTCTACTCCCCCAAAATCTGTGAGGCAATTGCAGTTTGGCTAATTAAATGAGGGGCCATTTACGATGCCAGATAAAGGAGCTGAACTAACTGTTCAGTCTCCTGAGTATTTGTTTATTGAAAATCAGGGGGAGCATCCGTATAGGGTATAGCAAACGAGAGAGAATATTCATCTTAATAAGCGCTATCCGACCCAACCATGAGACTGGAAGTGCCTCCCATCTTTGGAGATCTTGTTTAATTTTTTCAAATAATTGAGTTACATTGGCTTTGAACAGCCAATCCAGAACTGGAGTAATGAACATGCCCAAATACACAAAACCCCCCTGTGACCACCTAAATGGGATACTATAGTCACTCTCAAGATCCAACTCTTTCGTAAAACCACCCATAGGCATAGCCTCTGATTTAGCAAAATTAATCTTATACCCTGAAAAAGCGCCAAACGCGTGTATCAGGCAAGACACTGAGACTGCTGGATTTGTCAAGAAAATTAGAACATCATCTGCATACAGCGAGATCTTATGTAATTTTGACCCCACTTCTGGAGCTGATATATTGAGATCCCCACGAATGGCCTCTGCCAACGGTTCAATCACCAACGTAAAAAGTAATGGTGAAAGGGGACAGCCCTGCCGGCTGCTCCTAGAAATATTAAAATTGCTTGATCATACCCCGTTGGTAATGACCGCAGCGAGAGGTACACTGTAGAGAACCTTTACCCATCTTATGAAAACTTCGCCCAGACCAAACCGGTCTAGAGTATAGAAAAGGTACGGCCACTCAACTCGGTCAAATGCCTTCTCTGCATCTAAAGAAATCACCAATCCCTGTATTGACTGCTGTTTTGGCATGCTTGAATTACGTTAAGCAGCTTCCTAACGTTATTGGAGGATCTGCGACCCTTTATGAAGCCCGTCTGATCCTCTTTAATAATAGAAGGTAACACAGTCTCCAGCCTTAACGCAAGAGCCTTAGAGAAGAACTTAAAGTCCACATTTAAGAGCGAGATGGGCCTGTATGAAGCACAGTCTTCCAGATCCTTCCCTTTTTAAGGATAAATGAAATATTGTCCTCTCTCAGAGAGGGTGGGAGACAAACATGACTGTATGAATCATTAAATATATTCAGCATCGGGCCTGACAGTATACTTATAAATTCCTTATAGAATTCACTGGGAAGTCCATCAGGACCAGGCGCCTTTCGACTCTGAAGCTGCCTCACAGCTTCTTGCACTTCTTGCTCTGATAATGGGGCATTGAGAAAGGACTGTTGTTTGGGAGTCACACCGGGAGCTTCAGATCTCTAAAAAAGGATTCCATTTTGGCCTGCCCCTCCTCACAATTCTCAAACTGATATAACTTAGAGTAGAATCTCTGGAACGCCACATTAATCTTTTTAGAATCACATGCCCCAGAGGGCAGTGGAGGCCCAGTCTCTGGATTCATTTAAGAAAGAGTTGGATAGAGCTCTCAAAGATAGTGGAATCAAGGGTTATGGAGATAAGGCAGGAACAGGATATTGATTAGGAATGATCGGCCATGATCATATTGAATGGCGGTGCAGGCTCGAAGGGCTGAATGGCCTACTCCTGCACCTATTGTCTATTGTTAGGTTCCCAGACCCTTCCCTAATCGCTGTAATGGTTTGTGGGGCACTTCTCTTTCTGGCAAGGTATGCTAAGTATTTGCCTGGCTTGTCACCATGCTCATATAACCTCTGCTTTGCAAAAGCCAGCTCCTTCTTTGCCGTCTGTGTGAGCACAGAATTTAGTGCAGACTGCAGTGCCGTAATCCTCTATAGTTTTACCAACGAGGGTCTGTCAAAATAGGCCTTCTCGGCTGCTTTCAACTGTGCTTCAAGGAGTCATTGCTGTTCACCCTTCTGCTGCTTCCTACTTGTGGAATATGAAATAGCTAACCCTCTGGCATAAGCTTTGGCAGTTTCCCAGAGAACAGATGAGCTACCAACCGAGCCTATGTTGATGTCTAGGAATGCCCGAAATTCCCTAGAGAAATACTCCACAAACTTGCTGTCCATGAGAATAAAGGGGTCCATTCGCCAGTACCTTGAATCCACTGTAACATCCTTAATTTTAACCATGAGGTACACTGGAGGATGATCAGAGATGGCAATATTACCAATCGTATAGGATGCCACCAGATCCAGGGTTACCGCAGGGGTCAGAAAAAAATCAATCCTCGAGTGATATCTGTGCGGATTGGAGAAAAACGTGAAATCCCTACCTGTAGGGTGGAGACATCTCCAGACGTCCACCAATCCTAATTCCCCACACAAACCCAATAACTGTTTAGTTTGTGCAGAGGGTATCGAGAGACCTTTAGGCAACCTGTCTACTGTGGGGTCCATGAGGCAGTTAAATCTCCCCCTATAATGATGTGCCAAGACTTGAGACTTATCAGTTTAAAAAAAGCATCTACCAAGAATTTAAGAGGATGAGCTGGGGGACAATAAACATTTAAAACACCATATTCTTCCCCATTTATCAAGGCTTTAAGAATTACAAACCTCCCGTATGTGTCTTTAACACATTTCAACAATTTAAATGAGAGATCTTTTCTAACCAATATAGCCACTCCCCTACTTCTGGTAT
>NC_057715.1:96931974-96948260 GCF_004010195.1 Chiloscyllium plagiosum | reverse complement strand
GCCTCAGATGCTTCTCCTCCCTTTTTAGGCATTTCTGGACAGCTGAAAATGCAGGTAAGTCAATTTTTAAATGTTTCTTGGGGCTCCACAATCTTTCCAACGCCCCAAGAAATCCTGATGACCTGGGTTGGGTGGGTTAAAGGACCGTCCTGCTCCTGTTGCGATGCGAAGCTCTGCAGTGTGATCTTCTCAGATCGCCGCCATCTTAGATCCCCCAACAGTTTCTCTCTTTAACGTTACTTTCATTTCTGAGATTTTTGGACCTCTGGCTTGCAGAATATCTTCATTGGCAATAAAACTTAGGTATGTTTCACTGATATGGCCAAAGACCAAAAATAAACCATGGATGCGATGCGAAGCTCTGCAGTGTGATCTTCTCAGATCGCCGCCATCTTAGATCCCCCAACAGTTTCTCTCTTTAACGTTACTTTCATTTCTGAGATTTTTGGACCTCTGGCTTGCAGAATATCTTCATTGGCAATAAAACTTAGGTATGTTTCACTGATATGGCCAAAGACCAAAAATCAAACCATGGAAATCAAGCTTCGCTGAAGCAGTATATCAACACCTTCGCTATAACAATGATTATAACAGTAGGGGAGAAGGTAGATGTTCTGCAATGAGTGGCTCATGTCCTGTCCTGCTCATCCATAAGGTTCAGATAGAGTCTGATGGAATACTTGCTTAGATGATTACAGCTGCAACAGTATTCAAGAAGTTCAACATTATCTCGAACAAATCAATTATCCTTGCCACTGGACAAAATACTCATTTTCTCCACCACTGGTGCTGTGCATTTGATCTAAATAATGTACTGAGGAATGATATTGAGAATTATAATATCAGCAATGTCATTGGCACTGAAGTGGGAATTGACATAGGGCATGTTTTCAGCTCTGATCTCCAGCATCTGCAGACCTCACTTTCTCCATGCTGACACAAGGCACACAGGCATAAGATGGCCGCTGAGCAATAAATTGGTCTCTTCAAACACAAGATGGCTGCTGAGCCATTACATTGAAAAATACAGTAAACCATACACAAATACTGCCTCAGGCTAACAGGATACCAGCATAATAGACACAGGGCATAGATGATTAGTTTAAAGTGGGTGGGAGAGAGAATACACTCTGTTACGTCTGCTGCCGCCGAAGTGTCTGAGTCCAGCCACCACCTTCAATAGAAATGTTAACTACCTGAGACTGCTTGTATACAGTGTTAATGCTTCAGATCTGCAGTAATGGAAAATGATCTTCCTTCTCAGGAAGAACGATCACGATCACTCAAACTGACAATGATTTGGCAATGTTTTGTGTAAACAAACCATGCTGTACAAACAAAGACTCGATACTTGAACTATTGTACCACAAAATGTATAAAATATCATGACGTGCTCTGAGAGTGAGAGGAGGCTCGCAGCTGACAGCTGTGCTCACGAACGGCTCTCTCTCCCCGGAGCCCCAGTTTCTTTGAACAATAAACTCTGTCGTTGAATCCCGATTCTGACTCTGAGACTGGTTATTTTCCCACAACAGCACTCTACCATCTTCAGGCCATGTATATCCTACTTGGACATGTTTTACCATTTCGTCATTAATGTCAGTCAATAGCCAGAAATTTCCCACTGTTGAGTCAGCATCAGAATAGTAGCTGTTTAAAAAGACACATCACCATCTTTTCAAGTAAACAAGAGATGGATAGTAAATGCAATAATTATGAATTTCACGTTCCAATAAATAATAAAGAAAACAAAATTCTTTTCTTTAGCTATTAGAAATATGCAACTTCTCACATCTTTGAAAAAATTCTGGTAATCACAATGTTGTTTTACACTTTAAACCAAAATTAATTAATTGAAAATTAAATGGACATGCAAATATACAGCAATAATCTATAAGACCATAAGACCATAAGACCATAAGACCATAAGACATAGGCGTGGAAGTAAGGCCATCCGGCCCATCGAGTCCACTCCGCCATTCAATAGCCATCCTGAAGGCATTCCATGAATTCTCTTTCTTTAGGTCCACTAGCAACATTATTTACCCAGTCCACCTGCATATTTAAGTCTCCCATGATCAATGTAACCTTGCCTTTCAGACATGCCTTCTCTATTTCCCGGTACATGTTGCGTCCCTGGTCCTGACCACTGTTAGGAGGTCTATACACAACTCTAATTATGTTTTTTTTGCCTTTAATCTAACTGTAATAGTTGACAATCTCTAACTATATTGCTGTAAAGAAACTTTTGCATAACATCTATTAAAAATACTACATTTAGCTAAATTCAAAGAACATAAGGTCTCAGAGATTAGCATTACAATTGAGATGAAATAATTGAACACTGTGGTGGGGACAATGGAAGATAATTAAACATTCCAGTAATTATTCCAATGTCTGGTCATCCACCTTTATTCATTTGAACTAAACAGGTCATCAGTTCGACTGAAAACTCACATTGTAAATTGGCTGCTGGAAGAAATTGAGCAACATCCATTTCTATAGTACAGTTTATGATTTCAGGAGATCTTACTGCATCATCCAGTTAATGAACAAAAATGAAAGACAGTAGAGAAAGGACATGCTGCACTGAGTTAAAAATAAAAATGGGTTTCTTGCATTGCATGAAACTATAAGATCATTTTGAAATAACAAGCAAGGTAATCTACCAGCAAGGAACATAGTGTTGTGTATTCATTATTTTCTGTACCTAAGGGAAAGAAAGTGAAATTGGGTGGAATAAATGGGTTTGGATTACAACTGGTGCTCTGTGACCTACTTGTTTTGTGGAAAATAAAGCAGGTAAAATTATTTAAACTTGGCTTCACCTTCCCAAGTGGGAAAAATTGGAGGGCTATTCGAGGGCACATTTAAATGATATAAATCTTGAGCTCTGGTCACAAAGGGATATAACTGTTATATTTCAGGATTATATTATTGTCACCGTATATATTAGGTGGGGCAATTCTTTTAAATTAAAACCTGTTCAGTGCTTATGGTAGTGACTGAACTCAAGACATACCAATGCCTGATCAGAATTTGCAACAATAATAGCCAAAATGTTGCAGTTCTCAAGATAGAAAAGCACTCACCATTAGCTGTCATTACTCTGTGGAAGTGTCAACAACTTCTGATATCAACAAATATGCAGGTAAATATAAAAATCCAGAAAGTGCTGTTCATGAGTTCCTGTTCCTCCACTAAGATGCTGCTGAGCTTGTAAAAATGGAAATCAGCTAACTTTCATTGAATTGATGTGAACGGATACTTTTGATGCAATTACTCTCATTGTAAAAATGTTTAAAGAAGTTGTGCTCTGTTGAATGAGGTGTAACTACAATTTTAACAGTGTACAAAGTTATAATTACTGAAAAACATCTTATCTGACCTTGAAATCTAATTGTATATTTGTCAATGTAAAATTTCTCCATTTCATGATTAACAAAACTCACCTTCCTTAAATTAGTGAAAAACATTAGTTTTTAATACTTTATCAAAGTTAACAATAATTCAATATCCACCTTAATCCCATGTATATATCCCATTCTTCCATTTGCTTTGTGTAAAATGATATAAAAGAATTGAAAGAAAAGATTTATTTATAAATTCTTGGTTGTGTCTGTGAGACACAATGTGATAACTGGCAACAATTAGCAATCTAGCTGTGTGAAGTCCCTTGGAGAAAGGTCACCATATTTATGCACATTTCTGTGTGGCACACGTTTAATGGGAAAAGTTGCCTGCCCATGGCTAACAAGAGTTAGAGACAGGTTAGATCCAAGGAAGAGGCATATAAATTGATCAAAAATGCAGCAGATCTGAGGATTGAGAGCAATTTAGACTTCAGTAAAAAAACAGAGGGATTGATTAAAGGGGGGATGAATAGAATACAAGAATAAACTTGCATGGAGTGTACGAACTGATATGATAACCTTCACCAGTTTCCTCATTTCCCCTTCCCCCACCTTATCTCAGTACCTTATCCCAACTCAGCACCGGCCTCAGCATCCTAACTGTCCTACCTGTCCATCTTCCTTCCCACCTATCCACTCCACCCCCCCTTTCCGACCTATCACCTTCACCCCCCACCTACATCTACCTATCGCATTCCCAGCCACCTTGCCCCAGCTCCACCCCCCTCCCATTTATCTCTCAGCCCCCTTGGGTAACAAGCCTCATTCCTAATGAAGAGCTTATGCATGAAACATTGACTGTCCTGCTTCTTGGATGCTGCCTGACTAGCTGTGCTTTTCCAGCACCACACTCTTCGACTCCTTCCATTGATACATGAAGAGAAAAAGATTATCGAAGACAAATGTAGGTTCGTTACAGAAAGAAACAGTGGAAATTCTAATGGGGAAAAAACTGGATAGAAAATGAATTAAATACATATTTTGGTTCTGTCTTCACAAAGGAGCTTATAAATACACCTCAACAATGTTGGTGAACACAGCATCCAGTGTGTGTTGGAAATAAATATTATAGCCAAGGAAATAGTGTTGGGGAAATTGATGGGATGAAAGGTAGTTAAATCCCCAGCGTACTTCAGGAAGTGGCCTTAGAAGTAGTGAGTGCATTGCTGGTCACCTTTCAAAATGATATAGATTCTAGAATTCCTACAGATTAGAGGGTAGCTAATGTGATGCCACTATTAAAAAGGGTACATAGAGAGAAAACAGAGAATTGGGGGATGATTAACCTGACATCAGTATTAAGGAACAAGCTAGAGACCATTATAATAGTTGAGCACTTGGAAACAGAATTGGACAGCATCAGTATGGATTTATGAATGGGAAATCATGCTTGACAATTCTACTAGAATTCTTCAAGGATTTAACTGGGAAAATTCATAAGAAGAAGCTAGTGGATGTGATTTACTTGGACTATCAGAAGGCTTTTGACAAAAATCTACATAAGAGAATAGAAATTAAAATGTGTGGGATTGGGGTAGACAGACAGGAAACAAAGAGCAGGAATAAACTAGTCTTTTTCTGAGGAGTAGGCAGTGATTAGTGGGATATCACTGGAATCAGTGCTTGGATCTCAGGTATTTAAAATATATATTAATCACTGAGATGAGGGAACTAAATGTGATATCTCCAAATTTGCAGACAACACAAAGTTGGATGGGAGGGTGAGCTGCGAGGAGGATGCAGGAATGTAATTTAGACAAGTTCAGTGAGTAGGCAAATGCATGGCAGATGATGTATAATGCAAGTAAATGTGACATTATCCGTTTTAGAAGCAAAAGCAGGAAGGCAAATTATTATCTGAATGACAATAGATTGGGAAAGGGAAGATGCAACAAGATCTGTGTGTCCTTCTACACCAGTATCTAAAAGTAAGCATTAAGATAAAGCATGCAGTGAAGAAGATAAATGGTATGTTGGTCTCATAGCAAGAAAATTCAAGTACGGGAACAGGGATCTCTTGCTGTAGGGACACATGGGATATTGTATGCAGATTTCATCTCCTTACCTGAGAAAGGATGTTCTGGCTATGGAAAGAGTCCAACAAAGGGATCTCATAGAAACTTATAAAATTCTAACATAACTAAACAGGGTAAACACAACAAGGGTGTTACTGATGACCAGGGAGTCCAGAACTGGAGGCCACAGTCTAAGGTGACAGGGTAAGCAATTTAGGACAGAGATGAGAAGAAAAATCTTCATTCAGAGAGTGGTGAGTCCGGCGAATTCTCTGTCCAGAAAGCAATTGAGGCCAAATCATGAAATGTTTTCACGAAGGATTTTGATGTAGTTCTTAGGGCTGAAAGGATCGAAGCTTACGGAGAGAAAGTGGGAGTAGAGTACTGAGTGGATAATTAACCATCGTCATATTGAATAGCGAAGTATGCTCAAAGGGCTGAATGGCCTGCTCCTACTCCTATTTTCTATGTTTCTATGTGATTGATCATTTTAGCCTGTTTGATGACATGCTGTTGTCAGATATACCCTAGAGCTTGTGTCAGAATTAAATTAATATTTGAGGTCAGCAGCAAACACCATTACTTCACCAGTGACCACAAAATCCAGGGTAATGTATACATATTTGCTGCAGATACATAAATTAACTTTCCAAACAGGAACATGTGCTCAAAGAATTGATACTAAGCTCGTATCAATACTAAGCTAGTGGATCTATCAACATAATTAGCCTCAACATAAAAAGTAACTCTTCATATAATTTTGTGAACTGTGAAAATAAAGTACCTCAATCCATCTCCAAAAGATTCAAATTGATTGAGTGTTTGAACAGCCTTTGCAATTAAATGTGGTTATAAATTTTAATCATCCAATTAAGTTTATGAGGAATTGCTGGTTACCCACATTATCATATGGTGCCTTTTTCCTGCAGCATTGATTAGTTCTTTGGGTTAGGTTTTCTGGTCTAACACTAAGTTATATGCATTCAACACTGAACACAATTTTCCTGCAGGCTTTAAGGCCCTGACATTCAGACTAAATTGGGCTCCAGAATCCACATTTGTCAGGAGCTAGATACAGCAAAATATTTTGTCCATAGTGGCACTGTAATTGGCTGTTTCCAGGTTCGTCATTCAATTAAGGAATGCAGGTAGGTTTCATACGTGTTGGTGCAATCACTAAGCTATAGATTGTTGGCAGCCCTAGCAGGAGGGGTAGGCGCTACTGTGACAACTGGGAAAGTGCATAGATACATCAAAATGGGGTTGCCCTGAAAAGAGTGAACCTTAATATAATCTCTAGAAGGCTGACATAGGTATGTCCCTCCAATTTGGTGACGGACTTGAGGCAATGAGTGTGGTGTTTTCTGTCAGTGGCACTCTCTTTGGAGTGCTCTGATGGCCCATTGAGCTGCTGCAGGAAAGCTGCCTTCACCAAGCCGGTGGTGACACCACAACTGACTGTTCAAAATGACGCTAACTGGAGCCTTATATGAATATGCAGACTCAATGTCCACTCACTGGCAGTGGTCAGTCAATCCACACGCTACCTGTACCGATTGTAACAAGGTCAGCCAGGTGGACCTCATCGAATATGAGTTCCCTGACTGGGGCAGTTAATCTGGAACATCCTTTTCACTGTGAGAGCTGGCTTTGAGGGAGTGCATCAGTGTAAATCTCTCCACATGTAACTAAAGGGTGACTTGGTGATGGTACTCTCCACATGTAAATAAAGGGTGACTTGGCCTCTGTGGAGTAACTACCCACCCTCAGAAAGCTTTTCCAGTGGCAGCAATGCAGTGGGGAGCTGCCCTACAAGGCTGTCTGCTATTCTCCCAGCACTTTCAACTCTACTCTCATGATCGCAGGGAAAGATTTGTCTATTCCAACACAGAAACCTGGAGTCATGATTTGAATGCAACTGTTCTTTCTAAAGTTTCCAGTATTAAAACTGAATTCAAAGTGATTGCTCTCAGATGAAAACTATATATAAATGCTCATTTTTGTCACATGCGTTGTCTGGTACATGACCAATGAGCACTTGTATTTTCAGTACTGTATAAGCTCTAAAGCTCTGCAGCACAACAGATTGTGAGAATGAAAACCACTTGACAGATATGAAAATTGTAAGCAGCTGTTTCACATAATATGTATAATTTTTCAGCATTTAGTTTCATTCTGTGCAATGAATTGCCAGACAAGGTCATTTAATCCATAGTTGGTATTAAGGATGACTGATCTGTGTTGTCCAACACTAATTAAATACAAGAGGAACCTCGATTATCCGAAGGACATAGGCGGGCAGTATTTCACGGGCTGGATAACATAGTTTAGCCGAGCATCGGGACCTTGTGATTTTGCCAGATAATCCGATATTCGGATAATCAAATGCTGGATAATCGAGGTTCCTCTATAGTTCCAATTGTGCTAACAATGACACAAACAACCAGTTTAAGATTATGTGACTCAGAGGCATATTCTTGAAGAACAGAAAAAATATGTCTACACATTGAGATCCTTCAACTAAGCAGAAGTTTGGGAAAAACTATTCCCAGAGCACTTCCCATGCCTTGCCTCATCAGGATTGACTGGCTTTAAGCAAATGCTCAGGGGCAAATCATTCTTTGGTTCAGTCTTCATGGCAAAGTATGACCAATCAGAGTCCACTTGCCAACCAAGGAGTACTCTCTTCTCATGTAGTATGAATTGTTGTTCTCATTGAATTTGATATTTTTGTGATTCTGTTCTATTGAATGCAATATGCATACTTCTGGAGCATGATTCTTTTTAAGCAATACTCAAATATATATTGCATTGGAAAACAAAAAATCAGCAAGAAAGATGCATCTATAACTTACTCAAGAGGTTAAAGATAATATTAGTTTAAAATAAGAGACTTATGATCTGTCAAAATATTAAGTCCGAAGATTAGAAGTGTTTAGAAATAGCAAAAGATAACCAAAAGATGCTAAAATGGAAAAGAAATAGATCATAAGACCATAGGAAATCAGAACAGGATTAATCTATTCAGCCCCTCACATCTGCTTCTCCACCTTCGCTAATCCAACATGCCTCATGTCGATTCGCCTGCCCTTTCCACTTGTCAGCTCAAGCCTGGATATTTTTTAGGTCTTGCTACATTTGAACGTGTGCTACTTCAGTTTCTGAGGAGTCATGAATGTTATTGAACATTGTGCAATCATCGGCAAACATCCCCAGATCTGACCTTATGAGGTCATTGATAAAGCAGATTAAGATGGTTGGGTGTAGATGCTAAACTGAGAAAGGTCTTCAGAGGCGTCCTGGAGCTGAGGTGACTCACTTTTAATAATCACAACCACATTCTTTTCTGCCAGGTATGACTTCATCCAGGGGAGAGTTTTACCCAGATTCCACTGGCTCCAGTTTTGTTGTGGCCGTTATGAATGCTCCTAATGAGTCCACAGCATATATTTCTTTTGAATGAACATGTGGGCATGAGATGAAAGGACAAATTAAATTGATTAAAGAAACATTGATAAATTAAAGCTCAAAATCTGTGAATTTCTGAGAGAAACTAAGCAAAATATGCAAACTGACTGAAAAGCGTTTTAATGGCACACAATGAACAATGAAAATTGGCATAGATAAAAAGACCAAAGTTCAAAATTGTTGTTGCTGCAGACAATGTATTAATATAGTTACTTGTTTCTGATGAACCAATGTATGCAAGGTATGCTGGGCCTTATCAAATCAAAAAAAAATCTCAGTGATTTAAATTATGTGGTAAGGAATCCAGACAGGAGAAGGTATCATCAGGTGTGTTATAAGTGATTAAAGTGATTATTATCACAGGGTGATAGTCAGAAGAGAGGTGAAATTACAGTAGTGAAAATGTGGAGGTGCTGGTGTTTGACTGGGATGGACAAAGTTAGAAGTCACACAACACCAGGTAAGAGTCCAACAGGTTTATTTGAAATCACAAGCTTTTGGAGTGCTATTCCTTAATCAAAATCACCTGACGATGGGGCAACACTCTGGAAGCTTGTGATTTAGAATAAACCTGTTAGACTATAATCTTCATCAGGGCTTTTGCCTGAAACGTCGATTTTCCTGCTCCTCAGATGTTGCTTGACCTGCTGTGCTTTTCTAGCACCACTCTAATCTAGACTCTGATTTCCAGCATCTGCAGTCCTCACTTTTGCCTATGATCTGGTGTCCTCTGACTACAGTAGTGAAAGAAGTAGGGAGTGAAAAAGAAATATCAGAACAATATGAAATTGGGACTAGTTCAGTTTAGACGAGTTGGACCGAAGGGTCTGTTTTCGTTCTCGATGACTCTAAAAGTTGACTCTTCAGCAGTCAAACTGGATAATGTGGAAGTGCTTAAAATGTGATGTAAAATCATATTTTATCTTCGTGAAAAATAAAGACCTGTCTTATGGAAGACTGTTACAGAATCATGAATGGAATCTTATAGATGCCTGAACAATGAGGCTAGAGATGAGAAATGTGTCAGAATTGCACGAGAATGAGGACTGTCTTGAAGTCAGGATCAGTCACTGAATCTTTTACGTTCTGTATGTCGAGGTGAGATTCTTGTTAGGCTGGGTCAAGTTGCCCATTAAATGGGATTATGGCTTGTAGCAACTTTAGCAACTACACATCTCACCATATTTAACTTTAGATTAGATTACTTACAGTGTGGAAACAGGCCCTTCGGCCCAACAAGTCCACACCGCCCCGCCGAAGCGCAACCCACCCATACCCCTACATTTACCCCTTACCTAACACTACGGGCAATTTACAATGGTCAATTCACCTGACCTGCGCATCTTTGGACTGTGGGAAGAAACCGGAGCACCCGGAGGAAACCCACGCAGACACGGGGAGAACGTGCAAATTCCACACAGTCAGTTGCCTGAGGCGGGAATTGAACCCGGGTCTCTGGCACACTGAGGCAACAGTGCTAATCACTGTGCCACCGTGCTGCCCAATGAGGCTAGAAACTTGCAGCTTACCATGACTAAACTAGGCATAGAATTCTCAACATGGAGATCAGAATGGGTATTTGGAAACTTCAGCTCAACCTCTGGCTGCCAATAGCCTCCATGTTTCTCACCACAAGCACCTCAGTACCTGATTCATAAGCACTACTTTCATGGACATTGGTATCCAATCATTGTCAATACCTCAAGATCCATCTTAGGGGCTTGCATTGCAGGGCACAGTGGCAACCAGCAATGAAAGCCTACTACAAGGACTCCTTCCACATAAGGATGACCCCTCAGCTTTATTCAGGCTGTGTTTCATGGATGCTAGCTTGCTGTCTTGGTTCTCAATCAATTAGTGCTTGCTCATAGTATCCATTACCTTGCCTTGCTGTACATGGCCTTGCTGTGCCCTGCCTGTTAGTGTGTTAGAGCTTGGGGTGAAAGACTAAATGCTATCTGTACTGCCATACTGACGTGTTCTTTTATACAGATGCTCAACCAGGCTGCTTGTCAGTAAGGATCTGTTGGTGGGGGTGAAGGGGATTGCTGTACAGTGCACTGAGATGTTATTCTCATACCTCCAGTGTGAGCCAGCTGCCTGCATGGCCAACACTGCATTTTCATTCAATCAATTGGCCATGTTAGAAGGTAGATGGAGGCTAGTCCTCAGTCCAGCTGTTGTCAGTCGCAGGTATAGTCCACATACTATTCAGGGCTTACCCACAGTCAGTCTACCACTTGGGTCCATCACAATCAGATATATCAAAGAATCATAGAATCATAGAATCCCTACAGTTTGGAAGCAGGCCATTTAGCCCATCGAGTGCACACTGACCCTCTGAAGGGCTTACCTCCAAAACCTACCCTACCTACCCTATCCCTGTAACACTACATTTCCCATGGCTAATCCATCTAGCCTGAATATCCCTGGACACAATGGGAAATTTAGCATGGTCAATCCACCTAACCTGTACATCTTTGGACTGTGGGAAAAAACTAGAGCACCTAGAGGAAATCCACTCAGACATGGGGAAAATGTGCAAACTCCACTCAGACAGTTGCCTGAGGCTGGAATTGAACCAGGCCCCTGATGCTGTGAGGCAGCAGATTAACCATATGTTTATCTATAGTCCAGAGAGTGGGCTATGGTCAGTTCTGGAGGGTCATCACAAACAGTAAGGGCAATCCTGTATCATCAGTCAGGGAGCTGTGGACACAGCCGTCAGGGATCTAGTCAGCCAGTAATGGCTGCTGTTGAAGTTGGTCAAAGGTCTAGGGTGAATACAGCCCTTTTGATTTGTGAGGAGGGTACAAGGGGATACTGTAGAGGCAAAGTGGGCTAAATAACAAAGGGGTGGGAGGCAGTCAAGGCTGAGAGGTGAAGCAGAGGCAAGTGTTGAGGTGGGGACAAGAGCAGTGACAGGAAGAAAGTCAAGGTTGGGGTGGTAGGTGGAACAGCACTGGAGGGCATGGTAGGCTACATGAAGAGGGATTATTGGCAGTGACCACCACTGTGACCTCCAGAGAGAAAGGACATGTAGAAGATCAAGGTAGGCATTACTAAGGTATAATGTCAAGGTTTGGGGCAAGGATAAATGATAGAGACAAAGTTCAGTGAAGTAGATCTCCACATTGTGAGGTCTGGGTGGAAATGAACTGTTGGTAGTGCAAGATTAAACAGGACTTGGAGGTTCAGGGTGCAGAAGGTATTTGGAAAATGACAAGATGACGATGTCCAGAGGGCTTTGGGGATAGAATACCTGTGATCTAGAAAGCGTGTTTGGACATGTTTTAGCTAAGTTTAGATAAACTGTGTGACCTAGTGTTTAAACAACAATTAGGGTGAGAGATTGGGGTTGTACGTGCAAGGGAGTGTCAACCATGGACTATGTCATGAAAAGTGTGACTTTATAGCTGCTGTGCTGTTACATGGCCAGGGGAATTGTCAGATTGCCAACACTTGTCCTTGTGGATGGTAGTTTTTAAAAGATGGCCTGGACATGATGGCTTCAAAAAACAAGCAACTGTAGATCAATTAGCCTAATGTCTATCATTGGAAAAGTATTGGAATCAATTATTAAGGAAGTAGTAACAGATCATTTGGAAAATCATAATCTAGTCAAGCAAAGTCAGCATGACTTCATGAAAGGGAAATTGTGTCTGATTGATATATCAGAGTTTTTTGAGGAAGTCTCAAAAAGTGTGGATAGAGGGGAACTGTTAGATGTGTTGTATTTAGACTTCCAGAAGGTGTACAACAAAGTAACTCACAAAAGGTTAAGTCATAAGATAAGAGCCCATGTTGTTGACAGTAGTATATTGGCATAGGTAGAGAATTGGCTCAGAAGCGGGGAACAGGAAGTGGGAATAACGTGTTTTTTTTTTCAGTTTGGTGGCCCATGACCAGTAGGGTTCCACAGGAAACAGTGTTAGACTGCAACTGTTCACAATATATATTAATGACTTAGAGAAGGAAGTGGATGCATTGTAGTCAAATTTGTAGATGACACTAAAATAGGTGGACAGGCAAGTTGTGAGAGGGAACGACAGTTTACAAAGAGATATTGATAGTTTAGATAAGTGGGTGAAAAGTTGACAAATGGAATATAACATGGGAAAATGTTAAGTCGTTAATTTTGAAAGAGAGAACTAAAGAACGGAATATTATTTAAATGGAGAAAAACTGCAGAAAGCTGCAAAACAAATGGACTTGGGGTACCTGTGCATGAAACACAGAAAGCTAGCACACAGATGTAGCAGGTTATCAGGAAGGCGAATATAATGTTGGCCCTTATTTCAAAGGGGTTGGAGTATAAAAGTAGGGAAGTCTTGCTGAAACCGTGCAAGGCACTGGTGAGACCACATCTGAAGTGCTGAGAGCAATTTTGGTCCCTTATTTAAGGAATTATATCATTTCATTGGATGCAGTTCAGAGAAGGTTCATTAGGATAATCCCTCTTATGGGGGAGGATTGTCTTATGAGCAAAGTAATAAACTGGTTGGGACTCTACTCATTGAAGGTTAGAAGAATGAGAGGTGATCTCATTGAAATATATAGCATTCTTGAGAAGCTTGAGAGGGTAAGTGCTGAGATAATGGTCCCCATTATAGGACAGGAGAAAGTGAGGACTGCAGATGCTGGAGATCAGAGCTGAAAATGTGTTGCTGGAAAAGCGCAGCAGGTCAGGCAGCATCCAAGGAGCAGGAGAATTGACGTTTCGGGCATGAGCCCTTCTTCATTCCTGACCTGCTGCGCTTTTCCAGCAACACATTTTCAGCCCTTTATAGGACAGTCTAGGACCAGATTGCATAATGTCAGAATTAAGGATGCCAATTTAAAATGGAGATGAGGAGGATTTTTTTCTCAGAAGGTTGTGAGTATTTGGAACTTCTTGCCTCAGAGAGCTGTGGGGGCTGATTCTTTGTGTATATCTAAGGCTGAGATAGATAGATAGATAGATAGATAGATAGATAGATAGATAGATAGATAGATAGATAGATAGATTCTTGGTCAGGAGCGGAATCAAGGGATTCAGGGAAAGGGCAGGAAAGTGAATGTGAATAATGTTGGATCAGCATGACCCTATTGAATGGCAGAGCAGGCTTGAGGAGCTCAATGGCTGACTCCTGCTCTTAGTTCCTATGGCCTCATGGTTGCTGGTCATTTGGAGAATATCTGAATGAGTGGACAGTTGCCCTAGGACAGGCAGGATAGCCTAGAATCTTTGGCAGAGAAGTGGTAGGCAGTTAATGAGACAGGTTCAGTAAGATACAGAAATCTTGCTAGATATTGCAGAGACAAACACTCCATAAAACTCAATGAAATGGGAAGATTCAGTGTATAAATTAATTTGTGGGAATGGATCAGGAAAATCAATTTTGACTCGTGATGCCTATAATGCATTACCTATAAAACACCCTTACAGACTCAGTCCAAAGAGATTAGCTCAAGTAAGGGATGAGATTATGTTCATGATGGTCAATGATGTTATTGAATATTGACATTAATAATCAGGGGAGGTCACCTGTTATGGCAGTGCCAAAACTGCATGAGTCACAAAGATTGTGGATTGACTATCACAAAATCAACATTGTAACAAAAGTGGACTCATGTCCGATTCTGAGATTGGAGAATTGCATTAAACAAATTGGGTTTGTGTGATTTGTCACAAAAAAATGGCTTGTTAACAGGATATTGGCAAGTTGCGTTGACAGACAGAGGTGAAAAATGTATCAGCATTTGTAATACCAGGCTGTATTCAAGGCTGAGTTAGACAGCTTTTTAGTAAGGAGATCTTGGATAATCTGGATAAGGCAGGAGAGTAAAGTTGAGCATCTCATTGAATAGTGGAGCAGGTTCAAAGGGTTGAATAGCCTACTTCTGCTCCTACTTCTTATAGTCTTATAGATGGACTGACTTAGATGAAAAGACAAGGAATAAATGCATCTTAAGTGTACTGATGACACAACAATGTGTAGTAGTGTTAACTTTGTGAGGAGATAAGAGACTGACTTAAAGATATATAGTTTAATTTTTTTTTTCTTAACCTCCACACTACCGCCTAAGTGCGGTAGTGCTTATTTTTCCCCAGCACCCATGGTGTGTGTGTGTGTGTCGGTGTGAGACACAGTGAGAGACACAAGGTGCACAAATCTTTATTCAAATTCCACCACCAGGAAGATAGGAAAACACCCGGGTGGCCAGTGACAAACACTGCCCTTCACATCAAAGGGCAGTGCTGTGTGATCAAAACAGTGAAGGGGAGGGTAGGGACTAAATCAAAATAGAGTTGGAGGGAGAAATGATGCACTCCACTCCCTGCGGCGCCCACCTCTCCCTGAACAACTCCAGGGTGTTGGTGGACACCGCATGCTCCTTCTCCAAGGACACCCGGGCTCTAACGTAACCGCGGAAGAGGGGCAGGCAGTCGGCCCTAACGACCCCCTCCACGGCCCGCTGCGTGGACCTGTTAATGGCCAGTTTGGCCAGGCCCAGGAGCAGACCCACGAGGAGGTCTTCAGCCCTGCATCCCCTCCTCCGTACCGGGTGCCCGAAGATCAGGAGCGTGGGACTGATGTGCAGCCAAAAGCAGAGGAGGAGGTTTCTAAGAAAATCAAAGAGGGAGTGCAAACGCCCACACCCAATATATACATGGTCCACGGACTCCACAGCGCCACAGAACAAGCAGCTGAGCTGGGAGTCCGTGAACCACCGCAATCTGCGGTTACAGGGGACTGCTTCGTGCAGCACCCTCCACCTCAGGTCCCCGAGAGAAAGGGGGAGCACTCCCGCGTAGAGAGCCCTCCACTGGGGATCCCCACTGTCCGGTGGCAAATGGGCATGCCAAGGCGTGTCCGGACGGTGGATGAGGGAGAAGAGGTGGACGGTGTGCAGCAGCAGTCTATAAAGGGCTCTTCTTTTCACATCCCTAAATGGGACAAAATTAAAATTTCGGAGGCGGTTCAGGTTGTGGGGCACAGGCTCCCGCGGGACGTACGGGACCTTGGGGCCAATGTGAAATTCCACCCGGGCTGGGGTTAGCGCGGACGGGATCCCACCGCACACTTGAGTGTCCTCCAACTGGTGCACTACGTCGGGTCCGAGCACCGCCGTTTTAAGGCGTCGGATGGCGGTGGCCACGTTCTGGACGTCTACCACTGCCCTGCTCGCTATGCCCTGTGGCAGCGTCCAGCCCAGGCCCCCGGCACCCAGCACGTCCCCAACCCTGGTCACCCTCGCCGCCACGCCCTCCCCTCCGACAGCCACTTGAACCCGCGAGTACGGAGGTGCAGATTCCTGAGCAACGGCTCCCTGACGACAGCCGCTAATCCAGCTGGAGGGTAGGCGCGACGTGATTCGACCACGTTCCAGACAGTGATCAGGTCCT
>NC_057715.1:96911969-96931474 GCF_004010195.1 Chiloscyllium plagiosum | reverse complement strand
CCCGTGGTGTTGACAATAGCAGGAACAGGGACCCGTGGCGGCAGCAATAGCAGGAGCAGGATCCCTGTGGCGGTGGCAATAGCAGGAACAGGGTCCCATGGTGATGGCAATAATAGGAACAGGGTCCCTGTGGTGGTGGCAATAGCAGGGACAGGGTCCCATGGCGGCGGCAATAGCAGGAACAGGGTCCCGTGGTGACGGCAATAATAGGAACAGGGTCCCTGTGGTGGTGGCAATAGCAGGGGCAGGGTCCCCGTGACGGTGGCAATAGTAGGAACAGGGTCCCCGTGGCGGCGGCAATGGCAGGAACAGGGTCCCGTGGTGACGGCAATAATAGGAACAGGGTCCCTGTGGTGGTGGCAATAGCAGGGACAGGGTCTTGGTGGTGGCAGCAGTAGCAGGAACAGAGTCCTTTGGTGGTGGCAATAGCAGAAACAGGGTCCCGTGGTGACGGCAATAGCAGGGGCAGGGTCCCGTGGTGGTGGCAATGGCAGGAACAGGGTCCAGTGGTGATAGCAATAGCAGGGACAGGGTCTTGGTGGTGGCAGCAGTAGCAGGAACAGAGTCCTTTGGTGGTGGCAATAGCAGAAACAGGGTCCCGTGGTGACGGCAATAGCAGGGACAGGGTCCCGTGGCGGCGGCAATAGCAGGAACAGGGTCCCGTGGTGACGGCAATAATAGGAACAGGGTCCCTGTGGTGGTGGCAATAGCAGAAACAGGGTCCCGTGGTGGCGGCAATAGCAGGAACAGGGTCCCGTGGTGACGGCAATAATAGGAACAGGGTCCCTGTGCTGGTGGCAATAGCAGGGACAGGGTCCCCGTGACGGCGGCAATAGTAGGAACATGGTCCCCGTGGCGGCGGCAATGGCAGGAACAGGGTCCAGTGGTGATAGCAAAAGCAGGAACAGGGTCCTGTGGGCAGCGGCAATAGCAGGAACAGGGTCCCATGGTGACAGCAATAGCAGGAACAGGGTCCCGTGGTGACAGCAATAGCAGGAACAGGGACCCGTGGTAGCAGCAATAGCAGGAGCAGAATCCCTGTGGCGGTGGCAATAGCAGGAACAGGGTCCCATGGTGACGGCAATAGTAGGAACAGGGTCCTGTGGTGGCAGCAATAGTAGGAATGTGGTGGTGGCAATACAGGAACAGGGTCCTGTGGGCAGCGGCAATAGCAGGAACAGGGTCCCATGGTGATAGCAATAGCAGGAACAGGGTCCCGTGGTGACGGCAATAATAGGAACAGGGTCCCGTGGCGGCGGCAATGGCAGGAACAGGGTCCAGTGGTGATAGCAATAGCAGGAACAGGGTCCTGTGGGCAGCGGCAATAGCAGGAACAGGGTCCCATGGTGACAGCAATAGCACTAACAGGGTCCCGTGGTGACAGTAATAGCAGGAACAGGGTCCCTGTGGTGACAGCAATAGCAGGAACAGGGTCCCTGTGGTGACAGTAATAGCAGGAACAGGGTCCCTGTGGTGACAGCAATAGCACTAACAGGGTCCCGTGGTGACAGTAATAGCAGGAACATGGTCCCTGTGGTGACAGCAATAGCAGGAACATGGTCCCTGTGGTGACAGCAATAGCACTAACAGGGTCCCGTGGTGACAGTAATAGCAGGAACAGGGTCCCTGTGGTGACAGCAATTGCAGGAACAGGGTCCCTGTGGTGACAGCAATAGCAGGAACAGGGTCCCGTGTTTACAGCAATAGCAGGAACAAGGTCCCATGGTGACAGCAATAGCAGGAACAGGGTCCCGTGGTGACAGCAATAGCACTAACAGGCTCCCGTGGTGATGTGAATAGCAGGAACAAGATCCCATGGTGACGGCAATAGCAGGTACAGAGTCCCGTGGTGACAGCAATAGCACTAACAGGGTCCCGTGGTGATGTGAATAGCAGGAACAAGGTCCCATGGTGACGGCAATAGCAGGAACAGTGTCCCGTGGTGCCGGCAATAGCAGGAACAAGTCCCGTGGTGACGGCAATAATAGGAACAGGGTCCCATGGTGACGGCAATAGCAGGACCAGAGTTCCCGTGGGTGGCAGCAATAGCAGAAACAAGGTCCCGTGCTCTCACTGTGCTTTTATTTAAATTTAATAACATTTTTACGGGACCTTGAGATTTTGTTTGGTCAATCTGAATTTCGGTAGATTGATGTTTGGATAACCGAGGTTGTTCTGCACAGCCAGTCTTTTAAACAAAAATTCTTTATGTGTGTCTTTTGTTAGAAATCGTGTCACCGCTGCTTAACAATTGATTGGAGAATCCCTGAGTTATGATACCCTGTACAGGTATTAATTGTCACATTATCCCAGAAAATTCCCGGTTTGTGATAATAGCAGTGCTGCTTTTGCTGCTCCTCTCCCTTGTAAAATTGCTGTTGTACACAGCTGTAAATGTTAACTATTTTTTGTAAACTGTTTTGTAATTATTTAATAAAATCAAAAAAGAAAAAACAAGTAGCAGTGCTGCTTATAAAATTCATTGTAGTGGCTATTTTTCTGTGCATTATTCTGGAATTTTTCTAAAGGAGACCAAATCTGTATATAGTACCCTGCAAGTGATCTCATCCATGCTCTGTACGACTGGAGCAAAACATAACATCCATTTATTTTCCTAATCACATGCTTTACCTGCATACAAACCTTATGTGATTTATATACCAGGCCACCCAGCTTCCTTTATATCTCAGAGATCGACAGGAAAGTGGAGTGGAACTCATGAAGATCAGCCATGGTCATATTGAATAGCAGAGCAGGCTTAATAAGCTGTACTGTCAACTTCTACTTCTATTTCTTATGTACAGATACACTCAACTGCTCACTACTGCCAGTGATATGCACAGCCTGAGAAAGAATTTTTAAAAATGCTGTTTAAAAGTAAATTCATTTATTGTCACTGTTTCAAAGGGGAGGAATTTTCATTTTTAAGTTCGATATCAATTTAAAATAATTAGTCCCATATTGTAACCACGACCATACATAGCAAGCATGCAGCCAATAAGCACAGAACAGAGGGCAGGTCTGTCAAAAGACTTCATGTTACCATAGCAATAGATGCCTGCTGTTTTTGGGCAGGCTGCCAGAGTAATGCACAGAGAGATAGTCACTGAAATGAATTTTATAAGCAGTGCTGATATTATTCCAAATTGGGAATTTTCTGAGATAATGTGACAATTAATACCTGTGTAGGGTATCATAACCCTGGGATGCTTTATTCAAGTGTTAAGCAGTAGTGACAAGTTTTGTGACAGGAGACACCCACACAGAGTTGTTATTTAAAAGGCTAGATCTTCATGGAAAACCTTTTTGAAAAGCTTTGTTTTCCACATGCTCAGATACAATGAAGGTGCTTGAATCAAAACACCTCATTGTGTCTCAATAAGGTAATTGTGCTGCTTATGCATGAAATCAGTATTCCTCCTACTCAATGCTCTTCTGAAGGAGATTTCTAAAAGAAGTGCCACAAAATGAGTTATAAATAAATAGTATTTTGAAATTGTGAGCCTTCATTTCAGACATGATTTTAATTTAAAGGTTCACACGTTTTTCTGTTGACTCATTATTGCAAATTTCATTTATTTTTTTTCCCCAGCATAACCTCTTCTACTTAGGCAACACCTTGGGATCAAGACTGATTTGCTAGCATTTTGGATCGATGGGTTCTGAGATGGCTGACAAGTTGAATGCACAATCTGCAGATTCTCCCACATACAGGGCAGGTGTTGCTTCAAGGTCAGGTAAATTGGTTGTTTGGAAAGTTGGATGCTCTTCTTTATTTAATTTTTCACAGGATGTGGGTATTACTGGCTAGACCAGTATTTATTGTCCATTCCTAATAACCCTGGAGGAGGTGATGGTAAGCTGTGTTCTTGGCCTGCTGCTCTGACTAATTCCTTGATTTTGCCTCTACACATATCCATTGAAATTGCTTAATGGAACTTTTTTCATATCGATAGGGAGGCAAGGGACTCTCATGAGTTGGTGTGTATGTTTGACTTCTTTAGGGATGCTTTTAAGATATCCCTAAAGTTATCTTCTGAGAATTTCCTGCTACAAAATGTCCTGAGTAGACAAAGTGTTTTGGCAGTGTAGTGCCAGGATTATAGATGACCTGCTTTGCTGTTCCTATGGTAATGCAAAACTGTCAGCTTTAGTTAAGGGGTTAGAGACCAAAAAACATTTTGACCAGCTCAAACTAATGTGATTCAGTCAAAGTTTTTGATGTAACTTCTTTCTCTAGGAAGATGGGATGTATTTTGCAGAACACCTCTGTTCATTCTGGAAGTACTACCTAGAATCTCTAGCCACTTACCATTTTAATTCTCCACCCACCTCCATTCTGACCTCAGCCCACTACACCATTGCAATGACATTCCACACAAGCTTGAGGAATATGGGCTCTTGCGGTGCATTGTTAGTGTCCCTATCTCTGGGCCAGAAGGTTTGTATTTGAGTCCCACATGCCCCAGACAAATATCATTACATGCCTGAATAGGCTGATTAAAAATATCTAAGCCTGAGGCATAACATCTCATCTTTCGATGAGACTTAATAGTCCTCCAGAGTCAAAATTAAGTTCAACAATGTTGGATCAAAAACTGTCCCCCATTTTTATCTTCTAGTTACTTCTGTAATTGGTTAGGATGAAAACTAGAGATGATTCTGCTTTTCATATTCATATCTTCTCTACAGCCATCTTTTGTTTATAAAATTACCACATTGTTATTTGCTTTTGTCTTGAACCCTCATTACTTTTGTCATTTGGTCTTTCCTGCCTTTCTCCCTATCACCGAATATCCTTTTTGTCCTATCTCCCATTTGTTCATTTCCTCCCTCTCTATTCTTGCCTAAAACCTGTTTCACATTTAATGTAAGATCATTGATGTAAAAAGTTAACTTTATTTCTCTCTGTACCGACATTGTCAGACTTGAAGACTATTTCATACATTTTTCTCTTATTTCAGATTTCTAGCACCCAGAATAGTTTTCTTTCATACATTCTGTTTATATTTTCAGCACATATTTCCATACACACATTTGCACAGCATGTCTGCTGCAGGGACGCTGTAATTATAACATGAAAGTTCAAATGGGCATTCAAATCCATTATAAATGTGGTCATAAAAATGCAAAATGAAGCAAGTTAACAGAAAGCGTACACTGTGAAGATTTTAGCAACATTATTGTTAGCAATGTCTATCCAGCAATATTTATTTTAACATCAATAGAAAAGACAATTAATGAATGGTGGTCAAAACAATTCTATGTTTCATGTTGAAATGCACTTATTTTTTGTATGCATTATCATTAGATAATTATTTAAACAGCACAAGCTTTAGAGCAATCAGTATTTGGCTGTGATCATTTCTGTTTTGAATGATAATGGAAACAAGTTCACTGAGTTACATTCAGCAGTATTTTAGCAGTACTAACCACCCTGAATTTAATGAGACTGGCTACTGAAATACTTCTACAATTATTACATGAACTGTCAGGCTTCAGGAATTTGAATGGCAAGTTCATGTCAGATAATCTTTAAATTATTTACAGCTTGGGAAAAAAAATCAATAAAATAATCATCAATATTGAAACTGGGAGAAATGAACAATTCATATAATTTTTTTATAGCCTTCAGGAATCATTGTACAGCAAAAGCACAGATTTATAAATTATCCATTGCAATGATTTAATTAGAGCCCCAGCTGGAGTTAAAAAGGATAAGTTACAACTTGCATGATTTTTTTTACAGATCCTCACTTGTCAAGTTTATAACCATATCTAAATGAATTAACTCTTTCATCTGAAATAACTTTGTCAAGGTAGGGTAAGGACAACAAGCACTGAAAATAATTACTCTAAATTATTGGTCAACATTGAATGGCTATTTATAATTTTAATCAAAATTCCGGTACGTAGGCGACAGTTAGGTCAACTTGTTTTTGGTAAATGTCTGGTGATATCCTAAGTTCATGATTTCTATTCAAAACTACAGAAACACATTAATAAAATGCAGTTCAATTAGGTCCCATCTATTCCTGAAACAGATCGAAAATACTGGAAAGGCCGAGGAGGGCAGATAACAGCCGCAGAGAGAGAAAAACATAGTTAACATTTCAAGTTTCTCATTGGAATCCACAATTTGAGTGCAGGACAAACAATGCAATTTGTTATCTCAAGTCTGCAAGAAGGATGAAAAATTTGAGTTGTAGGGTTCCCAGTCTTTGTTACTGCTTATGGCACTTTCAAGATCCATACAGGTAGCCTGACCATTGTAATCTTTCTAGGTGGCATCAATTGAGTTGCTGTTTATTTTAACTATGGCTACCAGAGTAGAAAATAAAGCAGCACCTTCACCCTCAATCCTGAACTGCCACTTATCCTGATTGAAGCTTCGCAAAGTGAGCAGAATTAGACAGGTTGAGCAAAACGTTGGTGAAGGAAATTCTTACTCCCTAATGACATCACTGATGCTTTGTGCTGTGGAACAAAGTTGGGACCTCAATCTACCAAAATTGGTGATTCAAATCAGGCCTGCAATCATCTGGAAATTCAGATCCCTTAAAAATTTCAATGATACAGCCATCAATGATTCATTTAAATATTGCAGAGAAAACAATACTGCCAACATTAAAAGGTTAAGGAAGCTGAAAGTTTTAAGGGAGGTCAAAGGATTCTTTAAAAAACAAGCACAACAACTCCCAAATTAGACTGCCTACTTCCTGATGGAATTGACTGTGATTTATGGCTGAAACTGTGCTTGCCTTGCCTTCATGACTGAAATAGTATACATGCCCTGGAATGTTTGAAGGGACCTCTATTCAGCAATTATTTGGTTGAGTTATTTGCTGCAACCTTATTTGAGTCTTCAGGAAAGCGATTTGGTTAGTACTTTAGAGAGAAGTAAACTTCAAATGGATGATGACCAAAACTATGCAATTTAAATTGTGACCTTTTGAGTGCATATCCTTTTCTATACTTTAGCATTTAAGAATCAAAGTCACATTTTGCATCAACTCAGTACATCTTAAAGCAATTTAGTTGAGCAAAGTTGAAGATGCAATCACCCATAATACAGGGTCATTTGCTCAACTATTAAACAATGTGAGCCAAACCCCTCCACCTGAAGAGATTTGATGTTCATAGAAAATGTATACGTTATTTGGTTCAAAGCTGGTTATCTGGGAAAGTCACCCATTCAGAAGAAATTGTCTGCAATAGTTCCGCTGAAGACTGAAAGAACTAATGGGGTTAGTAGCATTACATGTAAAATAATGTGAGCATCCAAGAGTCCCCCTTCCTATAATGAGATGTTGCAGCAGTGAGTGTGGTGAAGATTTATCTTGCCTGGTGCCACAGGGCACTTGCCTGTTAAAAACTTGGTGCAAGCAGCATGAATAGAGACAACTGTCAAAATGAACATGATTTTGCAGATCCAATGTACTGGGGTGTGAGGAAGTTCACAAAAGAGCCAACATGTAGCAATTTCTGGACACATGTCTACACCTCCTTTGAGGCATGAACTGGCTGAAACACCCTTACGAAGATAATCTGTGTTGTATGTCCAGAACATTTACTCTCTTTTCCAATCCCCCTTCATCCAAGACAAACCGCATGCAATCATGACACTTGGAGACCATAGATTGTGGACTTAATTCACCTCACAGTACCAGCAAAGGAATAATGACAGAAGAAAAAAAAATGCAGCTCTCAAAGAAATCCTGGTGAGTTGCTGCAATGCATTTTGTAGATAGTACTTACTACTGCCACTGTATGCCAATGGTGGAGGGGACACCAATCAAACAGCTCCTTTGCCTTAATGTGTCATTAACCCATTACTTGGAGAGTACACCTTCTGAAACTCCTACCAGGCACAAGGCAGGAGCGTGAAGATGGTGGATAAGCTCTAAGGACTCAGGAGATAAATTCCTCACCTTTTCCCCATAGCACTGCAAAATGTTTTCTGCTCAGATAATTAAATAATACTCTTTTGAAATCCATGAATGAGTGTGCTGCCAGTATATTCTGAGGTGAATTCTGTGCTAACCGCGAGCTGTGTACATACGTTTGTTTCTCATGCTGTTCTTGTTTGTTGATCTTAAATCAAGATCTGTAGACCCTCCAGCCTTTTGCTAATGGGAACAGTTCCTCCCTGTCTACTCTGTATAGACCATTCCTGACTTTGAACATCTCTATTCAATCACTTTTCGATGGAAAACAATCCCAAGTTCTTCCATCTATTCACATAATGGAAGTTCCTCATCCCTGGAACTGGTCTTGTACATCTTCCAATAGTCTCTCTAATGTCTTCACATCCTTCCTAAAGTGTTGCACCCAACATTGGAAACAATGCTCTAATTGAGTTCAGATCAGTGCTTTATAAAGATTCATCATAATCTCCTTGCTTTTATTCTCTATTTGTTTATTTATCAGTATCCTTACTAACTGATTTCTCAAATAACCATTTGCAATGATTTGTGCACTTTTATGGCTGGTCCAGTTAACTTTCTGGCTAATATTGAACTTCCCAGGCGATTGATGAAGTTGTTGAATGTGATAGGAAGATAATAGATTCTCTCCTTTTTTAGATGATCATTTCTGGGCACCTGTGTGAAAGGAAAGTGACTAATTGCTTCTCAAACTAAATCCAAATGTCGAACAGGTCTTTTTGCATGTAGTCACAGATGTTTCAATGCTAAACATGTAGATTTTGTCCTGTCATTAATATGTTCTCTTAATTCATACATATCAATATTGATCAATGTACCTTAACTTTGCAACTGGTTCATCCACCGTCTATTCACTCAATCGTGGAATGGATTAGCCTCGATTTTAGCTTTTTAGAAGACACCCAGCTTGGTTGGATTATGGTAATGTTTCAAAAATAATGTGGTCTCATATCTTTAACTGGAAAAATGAAACTATTTATATTAGTTCAAAAATAGCTTGGTTCCAGTTTTGCAAGCTTCAAAGAAGTTTGAATTCAGTTTATGATAAATATATTAAATTCAGTTGTAAGATTATTTTACTACATCTGGTCATTATGAATAGATCCAAAGAAAGAAACCAGCTAATAAAAAGCTAGAGAGAAAATAAAACACAGCTTCACAATAATAGCGTTGTCTTCAAGATGATGGGATGTATATTCTTGTTTATGTGAAATGCTCCCAGAAGTGGGGAGCAATGGTTTTACTGGATTAGCAACAAATAATCCTGCTTTGTTGGATGTTAGCATTTGAATTCAATAGAAATCAGGAATTAAATGCATGTTCCTGTGTCGTATTGTTCTATAACAATTGTCATAAGCACCAATCTTGTTCACTAAAGGAAAGCCTAAAAGTTTTACCTAAAATAACTGCTCATCTGAAGCAATGTGATTGACCCTTGACTGGCATGTGAAATGACCTAGGAAGTCACTCAGTTGTGTCAATCATCATTCTCAAAAAAGGAATGAAATCAGACTGACCACTTGGCATTGACTAAGGCACTGGAAATGACAATGCCCCAGCCCCAGCCCGAGCCCCAGCCCCAGCCCCAGCCCCAGCCCCAGTGTTGAAGCTGTAAAGTCCTTCTTATCAATATCTGAAGTCAAGTGCCATAATTGGGAGAGCTGTCTCACAGGAACGTTTCAGAGAACACCTCTGGGACACCCGAACCAACCAACCCAACCACCCCGTGGCTCAACACTTCAACTCCCCCTCCCACTCCACCAAGGACATGCAGGTCCTTGGACTCCTCCATCGCCAGACCATAGCAGCACGACGGTTGGAGGAAGAGCGCCTCATCTTCCGCCTAGGAACCCTCCAACCACAAGGGATGAACTCAGATTTCTCCAGTTTCCTCATTTCCCCTCCCCCCACCTTGTCTCAGTCAAATCCCTCGAACTCAGCACCGCCTTCCTAACCTGCAATCTTCTTCCTGACCTCTCCGCCCCCACCCCGCTCCGGCCTATCACCCTCACCTTGACCTCCTTCCACCTATCGCATTTCCAACGCCCCTCCCCCAAGTCCCTCCTCCCTACCTTTTATCTTAGCCTGCTGGACACACTTCCCTCATTCCTGAAGAAGGGTTTATGCCCGAAACATCGATTCTCCTGTTCCTTGGATGCTGCCTGACCTGCTGCGCTTTTCCAGCAACACATTTTCAGAGCTGTCTCACAGTCTGATGTAGTCATATTCATGGAATCATAGCTTACACTCAATGTCCTACGTACTATCATCAGTTCTGAACCCCCGGCAAGAAACATCCAGCAGAAGTGGTAGTACAGCAGTATTCAGTCAGTAGAGACTTGCTTTTGGAGTTCTCAACATTGACCATAGTCCCCATGAAGTCTCATGGCATCAGATCATTAAGTCAGGGATAGATAATGTTCTGATGATTAGCAAGTAATGCCCCACCACTCTTTGAAGTAACAAGACAAGGGAATACTCAATGAATGGCAGGACATTAAGAAGCTCAGAGGACCAGAGAGACCTTGGAATGTTTGTCCTCACACCCCTGAAGATGTCTGGCAATGTTCATAGGATGGTTAAAAAGGGACACTTGCCCCTATTAATCCTGGCACAGATTATAAGAGCCAGGAGGTTATGTTGGAGCTGTAGAGAACTTTGGTTTGGCCCCAGCTGGAGTACTGCATGTAGTTCTGGTCACTACACTATAGGAAGGATGCCATTGCACAGGAATGGATGCAGAGGAGATTTAACAGGATGCTGCCTGGATTGCATGCATTTAACAATGAAGAGAGGTTGAATGGGCCTGAATTGTTTCTCTGCAATAGAGAGGGATGAATTCAGGACTTGACTGAGGTGTATAAGTTTATGAGAGGTATGGACAAAGTGTCAACGAAGTGTTCCACTTAGTTGAAGGGTCAAGAGCAAGGAGATATAATTTTAAGGGGAAGGACGGGAGGTTTAGAAGTGGATTGAGGAAAGCTTTTTCACAGAGGGTGGTGGAAATCTGAAATATATTGCCTTGGAGGGTAGTTGAGGCTGGCTCACAATCTGTAGAATACACTAGTTCTCCCTTGTCTTGTTACTTTTTTCAAAGTGTGGTGAAACATTACTTGCTAATCAGTAGGATGTTATCTTGCCCTGACCTAATGATCTGATGCCATGAGACTTCATGAGCATTTGAAATGACATAATGTTCAAAGCTACGGGCCAATAGCTGGAAAGTAGGAGCTTAGTACAGATAGGTTGCTGCAGACTTGATGGGCTGAAGGGTATCTTCTATGACCTCCCCCTTTGGCTGATGAGTCAGTGCTCCTCTTGTTGAACACAATTTGGAGAAAGCATTGAAGATGGTAAGGGTGCAGAATGTGCTTCTTTAAAATCCTTTCCAAAAAATAACTTTTTGACATGATTAAAATCATTCTCCTGGCTTTTCCTTCTGCAGATTATTTTCTACTCCTTTATGTGTGACATACCTAGTAATGTTATTAGCATTCCTGGTAACATATGGACATAAATAAATATAATGGGCCTTCTCAAAACTGGAAGTCACAGCACAGATCCACAAGTATTTTTTAATTGAGATTATTAAGGTAGTTTAGTAAACGAACAAAGCCTATAGTGCAAAAGATCAAAGACTGAAAAGAGCTCAAGGCATCAGATAAGAAATGAAGTAATAATTTAGCAATGCTACACTCACGTTTAAAGTGCACTGCAATCACAAGCATAGGATATAGATTAAAGACCATTTAAAAATAAACATAGCTACTTAAAACAGTACATTTTGCTTTTTAATTGGAAAATTATAAGAATCTGCTCAATTAAATCCCTTTTTATGAGGACATAACATAGAAGCACAAGGTAAATTCAATATTCCTAACAGCAGCTCTTACTCAATACACAGCAGCTCCTCCTTAGAATTGTCAGCCATTCTTTGCTTCACACATCCTGATAGACAGACACATAACAATCATTGCTCATTTCATCATTATTCCTGTTTGATATTTAATTTGATTTCTTTCTGACAGACTAGAAGGGATGTCCAAAAAGCAGTGAAAATGTGAGATAATTCCAGATTATCTCATTTTGTTATTTATTAGCTGTGATTTAGGGCATTATCGCTTCTAATTTATCACTGTCATTAAAGTTTAGCCATGCATATATTTCAGTTGACTGAGGATGCGACTCAAGATTTATTAGAACACACAGGAAGTAGATAAGGTTCTGAAAAGACATTTACAATGTGATTTATATGAGGTGTTAATTAATTACATGTCTCTTCAAAGAATGGAAATGGTTTTAATATGTCATGTGTGACAACTAATTTATAGTGCTAGTTAGATTACAAACCTTAGATTGAAATCTGCTAAACTACTTTCAAGAACTAAATGCAGTCATTAATATCATGAAAGTACAGCTCCTGTTCCTTTCCACTGCAGGTTAATAGTAAATGCCTTGAATAGAGTTGCTAGGACGAGTTAATTCAGAACACATTTTTTATACCAGAATAGGAAAGATCTAATATTTTCTGAGTTGCATTGGAGCCAGATGTAGACCAAACCAGGTAGTGGTAATAGGTTCCTTCCTTGGAGTGGTTGTGATTTTTCATAATAATCAGTTTTCATTATCATTTTTCTGGTGCCAGTGCATTATCAGATTTATTAATTGCATCTCTATCCCTGCTAGATTGATAGACCAGTACATATTCCACTACACTACCATATCATCTATTAAAGAGCCAACTTGAGAGATACAATTGGCCATATTAGTGAATGTCTATTTATTATGACACTTTTCTGTTCAGTATTTTAACAGTGACTTTTGCTTTGGCATAATTTGTTGCGTCAATTGTGTATGTGAGGAAAGTGTCGTGTGTGAAATTGCTTATGGTATGGTCACCACTGATTAAGCCAGCAGTTATTTCCCAGCCATAACTGTTCAGAGGATAATTAAGAGCTAGCCACATTGTTGTAGAGTTAGGGTCACACTTAGGCCAGAACAGATGAAGATGACAAATTTCCTGTCCTAAAGGATATTAATAAACCAGAATGCTGACATGGTTGTCATTAGGCTTGCTTTTTATTCTAGATTTTTACTGAACTCATATTTCACCATCTGCAATGGTGGGATTTGGTCTGATATCCAGAACATTAGCCTGGGGTTCTAGTTTATTAGCAGAGGAACTTTGCCATCAATTCACCAGTATGAAGTATGTATGAAGTTGGAAGGTGCTAAAGAATTTTAAGAAGTTTGTTACAGGAACTGTAAAAGATTTATAAAATATGTCCACCAACGTTTTTAGTTTCCTACCTCCTTTTATGGATGAATTTTCCTGGTTGATTATACTTATTGTTCAAGGATGTCCAGTATGGGTCTGCCAGGTCCACTCAGCTCCTGATCTTATTACAGTCCTGGTTCAAATATGGGCAAAAGAGCTGAATTCCAGGGATGAGATGAGATTGATGTCAAGACTGCATTCGACCATGTATGTCATCAAGGAGCCCTAGTGAAACTGGAATATTTAGGAATTGAGGGAAAACTCTGCTGGCACAACGTGGTTGTGCTTATTGAAGGTCAGTCATCTCAGCTCCAGGCCATCTCTGCAGGAGTTCCTTAGAGTAGTGTCCTGGGTCCAAAAATCTTCTGCAGCTTCATCATTGATCTCCTTCTAAAAGGTCAGAAGTAGGCATGTTCGCTGATGATTACACAATATTCAGCACTACTCATAACTCCTCAAGTACTGAAATGATCTATGTTCAAATGCAGCAAGACTTGGACAATCTCCAGGCTTGGGCTAAAAGTGGCAAGCGCATTTGCACCACACAAATGCCAGACAATATCCATCCCTGACAAGAGATAATCTAATTATCGCCCCTTCACATTCAGTGCTTCAATCACTGAATCTTCAGATATCAAAATCCTTGAGTTTACCATTGACTAGAAATTAAATTGGACAAGTCATATAAATTTAGCAGCTAAAAGACAAGGACAGAGACTAGGAATACTGCAGTGAGTAACTCATCTCTTGACTCCCCAGAGCCTGTCCATCTACAAGGCATAAGTCAGGAGTGTGATGGAAATGCTCATCACTTGCGTGGGTGAGTGCAGTTCCAACAACACTGTCCAGGACAAAGCAGCCCGCTTGATGGGCAACAGATCCATAAGCATCCATTCCCTTTACCACCAGTACTCATTAGCAGCAATGTGTACTATCTACAAGACACACTGTAGAAATTTACCAAAGATCTTCAGACAGCACATTTCAAATGTGACCACAATCCATTTGGAAGGACAAGGGCAGCAGACTGGGAATACCACCTGCAAGCTCTCCTCCAAGGCTCTCATCATTCTGACATGGAAATATAATGCTGTTCCTTCAGTGTCATTGAATCAACATCCTGGAATTCCCTCCGAAACAGCATTGTGTTTCTACCTACAGCATTTGGTCTGCAGAGGTTCGAGAAAGTAGCTCGCCACCACCTTGTCAAGGCCAATGAGGTTAGGCAATAAATGTTGGCCTATTCAGTGACACCCACGTCCCATAAATTAATTTTAAAAATGCTACTATTAGATTTTTTCCTAATTGGCTTCTGTCTAGTCACTTTATTCCATCTTGATTTATACATTTGTGGTTTTTAAGTTGTGGATTTATTGTATTTTACAGACACAAAGTTTGAGTCAATTGGCTGCAACAGTGTCTGTTGGTTAATGTTAAAGAAGTAATACTAGAAATGTGATCGGCAATGCACATTTTGGAAATGAGTTGATAAAAAAAGGTTTGGAATTCATTTCCACATTCATTGCTCTGAATGACTCATTCATTTCCATTATACTATGTTCCCTATGTAAAAACATACTAGTACCTATATATTATACAGTTCCAACAATACTCAAAAAGCTTACACCACCCAGGACAAAGCAGTCCACATGATTGACACCACAGCAACAGACATCCATTCTTTCCATCGTCAATGGTGAGTAGCAGCAGTGTATACTATCTACAAGATGCAGTACAGGAATTCACCAGTTAACTTAGCCAGCACCTTCCAAATCCACAATCATTTCCATCTAGAGGGACATGGGCAGCAGATACAGAGGAACCTCAATTATCCAAACAACACGGGCAGAGAGTATTTTGTTTGGATAATTGAATGTTCAGATAATTGAATTCTGGATAATATAGTTTAGCCAAGCATCGGGACCTTGCGATCTTGTCCGGATAATCTGAAATTCAGATCATCGAATGCCGGATAATTGAGGTTACTCTGTATGTGGGATCACCACTACTTGCAAGTTCCTCTCAAAGCCACTCACCATCCTGATTTGAAAATATATTGTCGTTCTTTCACAGTTGCTGGGTCAAAATCCTGGAATTCCTTCCAAAACGGCATAGTGAGTCAACCTACATCGCATGGAGTGCAGCGGTTCAAGAAGGTAGCACGCTACCATATTCTCAAGGACAACTAAGGCAGGGTGATAAATGACCGCCAGCAGGGACAGGCGATAAATGCTGGGCAGCCAGTGATACCTACGTCACAGGAATAAATAAAAAGAAACATACCTAAGATTGAATCCTCTCCTCTCAAACTCTAAGACGTGAAAATCTTAAAGGAAAAAATTAGGACTACAGATACTGGAGATCAGAGTCGAGAAGTGTGGTGCTGGAAAAGCACAGCAGGTCATTGCATTTGTCTGACCAGATTTGCTGCAGATCAAGCCATGGTTACTGTGCCCAATGAGGCGTGTGGGCACATAGTCTGATTATAAGATTAAAGTTGCTAACTTGCATCCAACAAGCATATTGATTGCCCAACCATTCTCAACATCAGCCCCCAAAATCAAAACAGTTCATCAATCAATGTGCAAAGATGAAGTTCCCTTGGGATACATCCTATTGTTATGTCCACTTGTCAGGGAGATGAGATCAAAGAAATCAATTGTTTCAGTTCAGATATGGATATATTTAAAGGGATTTTTAAAAATCTACTATTATTCTCTTTATAAATCTGTTAAGACAGTAGAATCATCCAAGGTCATCACAAATTGGTAGTGGGATGGACTTTCAGCAGGTATGAAGAGAAACAAATTATGATTGAATTAGTCAAAGATATAGGTTTTCAGGAAAATTCTGTGGTGAGATGCACTATTACGGAGACTTTAGAAAACAGTACCGGAGTGCAGAATTGTGATAGATAAGCACCATGTTGTGGAAAGAGAGCAGATATAGTCAGCCTGAAGAGCAGAGAGTACAATCTGAGCAGAAGGGCTGGTGGTTATTACAGCTGTAGGATGAGGTGAGGCTTCAAAAACATTTGTAAATAATGATACGCATTTGAGGTTAATGTATTGGTAAAATCAGTCGAGGACAGCAACAATTAGCATTAATGTTTACAAAATATGTTTATTTTTATTCTTTTATGGGATGCAGATGTTGCTGGTAAGGTCAGCATTATTGGCCTATCCCTAATTGCCTTTTTGAATGATTACATTCTATCTGGTATCTGAAGTAGTTTGATACAAGTGAGTGGTTTGCTAGACTGTTTCATCGGGCAAATTCAAGTCAGACCAGGTAAACAGCACAGATGTTTTGTTCTTAAGGATATTAATGGTCAGACGGGTTTTTAAGAAAATCAATTATAGCTTCACGGTCATTATTACTGAGCATAGCTTTCAATTCTAGATTTATTACTTAATTCCTTACAACTGCCACAGTTGGATCTGAACCAGTTTGCCCACAGCACTGGTCTCAAAACATTAACTTTGTTTTCTCCCCACAGATGCTGCCAGACCTGCTATGTTTCTCCAGCATTTTCAGTTTTTGTTTGTTTCAGATCTTCAGCATCCACAGTTCTTTGTTTTCTTTTTTCTTTAAGTTACTGCCTCATCTCGCAGCCTGCAACACATTATCGATAAGGATGAGCACCTCACCAGGATCTTCCCTACACCTCCACTTCTCGCCTTTAAACAACTGCCAAACCTTAGACAGATCATTGTTTGCAGCAAACTGCCCAGCCTTCAGGACAACATGGACCACAACACTCTACAACCCTGTCACGGAAACTACTCCAGAACATGTCAGTGTGGACATGGATACTACCATTACACATGGGGACACCACCCACCATGTGTGTGGCAAGTACTCATGTGGCTCGGCTAACGTTGTCTATCTCATACACTGCAAGCAAGGATGGCCCAATGCATGGTACATTGGCAAGACCAAGCAGACGGTATGACAATGGATGAATGGACACCATGCAACAATCGCCAAATAGGGAATTTCCTTCCCAGTTGGAGAACGCTTCAGTGGTCAAGGACATTCAGCCTTGGATCTTTGGGTGACTGTCCTCCAAGGCGGACTTCAGGATACGCAACAAAGCAGTGTCGCTGAGCAGAGGCTGATAGTTAAGTTTGGTACCCATGAGGATGGCCTCAACCGGGATCTTGGGTTCATGTCACACTACAGGTGACCCCATTTTACTGTACATTCTCTCTCACAAAAACACACACTCACACACACAGGTACACATATATACACACACATACAGTTATGCATGATCACACTCACACCGTCTCTCTCAGACACACACCCATACACACTCACACTCTCACTGCCTCTCACTCTCTCTTCCTTGCGTGCATATGCACACACACATATAAGTCTATGGGGTGAATTTGCATTTGCAAATACATTCTATTTTGTTTAAAAAACACACAATCTGTAGGCAGTCAGTCCATGTGACATTTTATAAATTCCCACTTTGGAAACAGAACCAGTCTAACTCAAGCTTGGAATACAGACAGACTCTAACCTCACACCTTTAACGCATTGTTTGAACTGTGATGTCACCTTTTGTTTAATAAAACCTTAAGTTATCTTGGGAATGTGACTTGAAAGAAGTTCTGGGATTTAATGGATCAAAGCCTGCAACCCATTGCAAGTGATTAAAGACTAAACAGCAATCTAGGTTTGTTCAAAATATCCCATCTGTTGTATGACACTTTGATCTTTTACTATAAATTCTGTGTCCTATGATCCTGCTCCACTAACTACCTGACAAAGAAGCAGCGATCCAAAGCCAGTGCTTCCAAATAAACCTGTTTGACTATAACCTGGTGTCATGTGATTTTTAATTCTTTCACATTGAAGAAGTTTTGCTCCTTTCTCCAACTGGATTCTGTTTAAAACTTTCTTCTTGTTCTCCTCCATGACTTTTGTTTTCCTTCCAACTGTTCGACAAAATATTTGCTGAACAGATATTGTCCTCTCTTGGCAGACTTCTGTAGGGACTGTTTCCTCTGGAACACCATGTTCCACTCCTCCTTCACTCCCAAAACCTCCTCACACCCTCATGGTACCTTCCCATAATCACAGAAGGTACAACACTTGCCCATTTATCTCCCCACTCCTCACAATACAGATACACTTTCCGTGAAGCATTCCTGCTCTTCATTCAACCCAGTCTTTTGCATTTACTACTCACAATATGGTCTGCGCTCCACTGGTGGGACAAAATACAGACCAGGTTACCACTCTGTTGAGCAACTCTGCTCTACCCATAAAATGGCCCTAATCCATTGCCTGCCATTTCAACACGCCACCCTGTTGCAGTGTTAACATTTCTGTCTCAGTCCTGCTGCAGTGCTCCAGCGCTCCAGCAAGGTTCAATGCAAGACCAACTACAGATAGATTTGTATTGATTCAGTTCACTGTTCATTATTTTCCGATTACAAATATTTTGTTTTGTTTCATAACTTAACCAGCATATATTTGCTTGCAGTTGGTTCCAATTAATCCAAATTAAAGAAACAATACTTAATAATGTCAAATAATCTGATTTATCATATTTTCATTCAGCAACTGCAGTGTGTTGCAAATAATATATATTATACAGTCATTTACTTGCAGCAAAATATCTAATACAAAAACTGGCCTAATTAAACAAATCTACAGAACCATTTAAAAGTCATTATGAATGTAGGAACAATTTAAAACACAAAAGGGAACAGCAGAATGATGGAATTCTTTATAAGGAAGACTCACAGTTATATAAGCCCTTTTATAACCTCAGGTCATTAAAAGCAGTTTAAAATCAATGAAGTAATTCCAATTATAGCCCTCACATAGAGTCAAAGAGTCATAGAGATATACAGCTTGGGAACAGACCCTTCGGGCCAACCCGTCCATGCTGACCAGATATCCCAACCCAATCTAGTCCCACCTGTCAGCACCCGGCCCATATCCCTCCAAACCCTTCCTATTCATTTACCCATCCAAATGCCTTTAAATGTTGCAATTGTACCAGCCTCCAGCACTTTCTCTGACAGCTCATTCCATACCCGTACCACCTTCTGTGTGAAAACGTTGCCCCTTAGGTCTCTTTTATATCTTTCCCCTCGCACCCTAAACCTATGCCCTCTAGTTCTGGACTCTCTGACCCCAGGGAAAAGACTTTGCCTATTTACCCTATCCATGCCCCTCATAATTTTGTAAACCTCTATAAGGTCATCCCTCAGCTTCCGACGCTCCAGGGAAAACAGCCCCAGCCTGTTCAGCCTCTC
>NC_057715.1:96879696-96911508 GCF_004010195.1 Chiloscyllium plagiosum | reverse complement strand
GCTCTGCCCTCATCAATCCTCTTTGTTACTTCTTCAAAAAACGTAATCAAGTTTGTGAGACATGATTTCCCATGCACAAAGCCATGTTGACTCTCCCTAATCAGTCCTTGCCTTTCCAAATACATGTACATCCTGTCCCTCAGGATTCCCTCTAACAACTTGCCCACCACCAACATCAGGCTCACCGGTCTATATTTCTCTGGCTTGTCCTTACTACTCTTCTTAAATAGTGGCACCACGTTAGCCAACCTCCAGTCTTCCGGCACCTCACCTGTGACTATCGATGATACAAATATCTCAGCAAGAGGCCCAGCAAACACTTCTCTTGCTTCCCACAGAGTTCTCGGGTACACCTGATCAGGTCCTGGGGATTTATCCACCTTTACCCATTTCAAGACATCCAGCACTTCCTCCTCTGTAATCTGGACATTTTGCAAGATGTCACCATCTATTTCCCTACAGTCTATATCTTCCATATCCTTTTAGTATAGGAAACACGGCAGACAATTTGAAAACTTCAATATCACAAATTTCACATATGACAATGAAATCATTTTTGGAATCTTGGGTGCGTTATAAATATCAGTCAGATCATGTAAAGAACTTCCCAGCTCTTCTTCAAATAGTGAAACCAAATCTTTTCAGTCCACTTGAGGCATCTCATTGAAAAGTTGGAATCTCTGACTGGGCTCTATACTCTCAATATCACACTGGAGTGTGAGCCAGGATTATTGCTCAGGTTTCTGGATGAAGGTATAATGTAAAACATAGAACATAGAACATAGAACATTACAGCGCAGTACAGGCTCTTCGGTCCTCTGTTGCACCAACCTGTAAAGCAATCTGAAGCCCATCTAACCTACAGTATTCCATTCTCATCCACTTGCCTATCCAATGACCATTTAAATGCCGTTAGAGTTGGCGGGTCTACTACTGTTGCAGGCAGCGCATTCCATGCCCCTACTACTCTCTGAATAAAAAACTACCTCTGATATCTGTCCTCAGTTTAAAGCTATGTCCCCTCATGCTAACCGTCGCCATCCTAGTAAAAAGGCTCTCATTGTCCAACCTATCTAACCCACTGATTATCTTATATATCTCAATTAAGTCACTCTCAACCTTCTTCTCTCTCAGGAAAACAGCCTCAGGTCCCTCAGCTTTCCCTTGTAAGATCTTCCTTCCATACTAGGCAAAATCCTAGTAAATCTCCTCTGAACCCTTTCCAAAGCTTCCACATCCTTCCTATAATGTGGTGACCAGAACAATATGCAAAATTCCAGAGTTTTGTACAGCTACAGCATGATCTCGTGGTTCCGAAATTCAATCCCTCTACGAATAAAAGTTAACATACTATATACTTTCTTAACAACCCTATCAACCTGGGTGGCAACTTTCAAGGATCTATGTACCTGGACATCGAGATCTCTCTGTTCATCTACACTACCAAGAATCTTACCATTAGCCCACTACTCTTTATTCTTATTCTCCTTCCAAAGTGAATCATCTCACACTTTTCCACATTAAACTCCATTTGCCACCTCTCAGCCCAGCTCTGCAGCTTATCTATGTCCCTGTAACGTACAATATCCTTCAGCACTATCCACAACTGTACCAACCTTAGCGTCATCTGCAAAGTTACTAACTTATCCTTCTCTGCCCTCATCCAGGTCATTTATAAAAATGACAAACAGTAATCAAGTCAAAACAGAACCATGCGGTACACCACTAGTAACTGAACTCCAGGATGAATATATCCCATCAACCACCACACTGTCTTCTTTCAGCTTGCCAATTTCTGATCCAAAATGCTAAATCTCCCTCAATCCCATGCCTCTGTATTTTGTGCAATTGTCTACTGTGGGGAATCTTATCAAACGCCATACTGAAATCCATATACACCACATCAAAAGCTTTAGCCTCATCCACCTGCTTGGTCACCTTCTCAATAAGGTTTGTGAGGCATGATCTACCCTTCACAAAACCGTGTTGACTACCACTAATCAAACTATTCCTTTCTAGATGATTATAAATCCTATCTCTTATAACCCTTTCCAACATTTTACCCACAGATGAAGTAAGGCTCACTGGTCTATAATTACTAGGGTTATTTCTACTCCCCTTCTTGAACAAGGGGACAACATTTGCTATCCTCCAGTCTTCTGGCACTATTCCTGTAGACAATGATTACATGAAGATCAAAGCCAAAGGCTTGGCAATCTCCTCCCTGGCGTCCCAGAGAATCCTAGGATAAATCCCATCTGGGGTTGAAAAATGTGGTGCTGTAAAAACACAGCAGGCCAGGCAGCATCTGAAGAGCAGGAGAATCGACGTTTCTACCCCTCATTCCTGAAGAAGGGCTTATGCCCGAAACGTCGATTCTCCTGCTCCTCGGATGCTGCCTGGCCTGCTGTGTTTTTCCAGCACCACATTTTTCAACTCTAGTCTCCAGCATCTGCAGTCCTCACTTTCTCCTTGTAAATCCCATCTGGCCCAGGGGACTTATCTATTTTTACACTTTTCAGAATTGTTAACACCTCCTTCTTGTGAACCTCAATCCCATCTAGTCTAGTAGCCTGTATCTCAGTATTCTCCTCGACAATATTGTCTTTTTCTATTATGAATATTGACGAAAAGTATTCATTTAGCGCTTCCCCATCTCCTCTGATTCCATGCATAACTTCCCACTACTATCCTTGATTGGCCCGAATCTTATTCGTCATTCTTTTATTCCTGATATACCTATAGAAATCCTTAGGGTTTTCCATGATCCTATCCGCCAATAGCTTCTCATGTCCCAAACTTATCAAGGACCCACAGTAGCTGTTCCTTGAAGAAGGCAAAAGTGAGGACTGTAGATGCTGGAAATCAGAGTCTAGATTAGAGTAGTGCTGGAAAAGCAGAGCAGGTCAGGCAGCATCTGAGGAGCAAGAAAATTGACGTTTCAGGCAATAGCAATTGTACCCATCTCCTGCAGTTTCCTTCCCATCCTATGCATCCTAGATCTTGCCTATTTGCATTGTAATTGCCTTTCCCCCAGCTATAAGTTTTGCCCTGTGGTATATACCTATCGCTTTCCATCACTAACGTAAATATAACCGAATTGTGGTCACTATCACCAAAGTGCTCACCTACCTCCAAATTTAATACTTGACTTGGTTCATTACCCAGTATCAAATCTAATGTGGCCTCGCCCCTTGTTGGCCTGTCAGGAAACACTCCTGTACACATTGGACAAAAACTGACCCATCTAAAGTACTTGAACTACAGTATTCCCAGTCAATATTTGGAAAGCTAAATGCCCCGATAACAACTACCCTGTCACTCTCGCTCCTATCGAGGATCATCTTTGCTATCCTATCCTCTACATTTCTGGAAGTATTCAGGGGCCTATAGAAAACTCCCAACAGGGTGACCTCTCCTTTCTGATTCTAACCTTAGCCCATATTACCTCAGTAGACAAGTTCTCAAAAGTCCTTTCTGCAACCGTAATAATGTCCTTGACGAACAATGCCACACCACTCTCCTTTTACCATTTTCACTGTTCTTACTGAAACATCTAAATCCTGGAAACTGCAATTACCATTACTCTAACTTGCTCTACTCATATCTCCGAAATGGCCACAACACCGAAGTCCCAAGTACCAACCCATGCTGCATGTTCACCCACATGTAGTTGCCACTGTTTCCAAAACCGCTGAGAAAATAAATCTCTGCTTAATACTGAGCAGTTATCACAATTTGGAACTATTGTTGGTAAAACTTTCAGAGAGATATTATATAATCAGTAATTTTATTAACCAATTACCACCACATGTGAGGGAATACTTGTATGATTTTAACCATAAAATTAGGTGAATGTTTAACACATCAGGAAATGATTAAAAGGAAATCGAAAGGCTAATTTACACATACACACATATGAGGCCAAATTCAATTAGTTTAAGTAATTCTTCAGATTCAGGTCTTTTAAAAGGTCTACTACAATAGCACTGAATTGTGATTGCTCTAGGTTTTAATATTTCTGGCAAAATAAATGTGGTGCTACACATTGCTGTAATGCCACTGAATTCTCAGCAGCTTTTCTGCTGTTTGAGGAATGGAATAAAACATCATATCGATACACAGAGGGAGACAGCAGCAAGGGGACAACCATATTTACTGGCCTAACCTACAGATATCAAATGAGCAGCCTAGTTTTGTCAGACTAGTGAATTTAGAGATTAATGGCCACCGGGGAGATAATTACTGAGATATGTGAAATTCTGGCTGCAGATCTGGGGATAGCTTCAGTGAGTTACTGCTCTGTCCGTGGCTCTATTATCATTTTGTTTTAGCTACTAGTTCTTGTCATGCACCAGCAGGAAATAGTAACACTGCTCAAGGCAACATATCCATCCACTCACTGATTCCTTGTTTCAGAGAGCTTGCAAATTTCATTCAGTTAGAAAGGAACAGACATCAAAGTTGTACCCCATTCCTAACTTTCCAGACTGAATCTTAAAGGGTGCCTGGCTGGTGTACCTGTTTGCCAGCATGTTCCTTGGATCCTTTTTGGAACTGCCAGTTTGTTGGTAGGTAGACACTTTGGCATCATTATGGGTCTGTTCAGGCCAACTGCCAATGCCAAATGGAATATTCCAGAGGTAACATGTGAGACCCCAGTGAGGCTGAAACACAGCTCAGATGTGCAGGCAGAGCTTCAGGTAAATTTGAGGGCAATATACCAACAACAATTTTTAAAACCCCTCCCCCACCACTAAAATCCGAAGCCATTATTGAAAGATGGACTTAGCAATAGCTATAGACTGCAATGTAAAGGGTCTTGCTTTACACAGCACTTCAGTGTTTTTTTAAAAATCCTCCTGGGGGCATCACAGTCTTGATTCAGCCTTTGCACCATGTAAATCAGCAGCTCCCACTCTGATGACGGCACTATTCATTTCTCACAGCTGGAGAACCTCTTAGCCCTCCAGTCTCAGGAGGCCACCTGCAGTGCTGAATTGAACAGCAAATGAAATACTTCGCTCATAAAAAGATCTTTGTGGCTTTCCATAAATATGTCAAATATCAGACCTGAGCACTAAAACTCAGAGTACTTCCAGATATTAAGACCATAAGACCATAAGAAATAGGAGTGGAAGTAAGGCCCTTCGGCCCATCGAGTCCACTCCGCCATTCAATCATGGCTGATGGGCATTTCAACATGACTTACCTGCAATCTCCCTGCATACATTAATTCCTTGTGAGATTAAGAATTTATCAATCTCTGCCTTGAATACATTTAACGTTGAATGAGAAAAAGCTGCCCAATAACTCAACCATTTTCCAGTTATGGATTTAGGCCCATAGCACCTGAAATGCCTGAGTTGGTTGAATTGCTTAAATATACAATTCTGGGACTTTAAGTCAGTTGCTGTTTGATGGAGGGCAGAACTCCAGGCTGAGGTGGCAATCTATCTCAGAACCTTTATCTCTTTCTCCAAGTCACTGGTGGAAAGTAGCCTACAATTTGCCATCAAGAAGAAAAATTGTAACTCACAACTCAAAGAGGTAACTATTATTGAACATGTATCTCTGGGAAGCTGTAACTCATATGAACTTATTGTTTAATACTTCTGGATTTACCAAAACTGCAAATCTATCTCCTCTTCTTTCCTGTCTTACTTAATCTTCTGAGTATAAGCATGTGAATGGAAAAGTGAAGCAATTTCCCTGTATTTGAATATTTGTGAATAAACACTATTGATTTTGTCTTAAAATATTTTTGCTGTGGGTTTTTTTTCAGTAATTAGAATCCAAAAACCAGGACTTAGGGAATACCATCCTGTTGTGCAACTATATCTTCATTCCTTCACAGTCTTTGGTCAAACTCCTGGAATTCCCTATCCAGCACTAATATGAGTGTACCTGCAGCCTAGGCAACTGGAGCAGTTCAAGTAGGCAGCTGTCTCTGAAAAATAGGTAAGAAATGCTGACTTAGCCAACAACATCAAATCCCATTTATGATTAAAAGAAAACTTCTTGGGACTTTAACTCTTTATCAATACCTGAACCACTGCATCCTCTACTCCCAATATTGGCAGTTAAAATTCTGCTCATTGTGTCAGTAAACAAAGTTTGGTTTATATAAACCGTGATGATGGCTTCAAACATACCACACTATTACATCAAAACTCAACATTTCTACAATCAGAATTGGGATGATTTAACTTATGATTACTTTCATAGAATCTCTACGGTGTGGAAACAGGTCCAACACTGACTCACTGACTCACTGAAGAGTAACCCACCCAGACGTACCCCTCATTAAAGGACCTCACCTATGCATCTCTGAACACTATGGACAATTTAGCACAGCCAATTCACCTAACCTGCACATCTTTGGATTGTGGGAAGAAATTGGAGCACCTGGAGGAAACCCATGCAGACACAGGGAGGATGTGCAAACTCCACACAGACAGTCGCTTGGGCTGGAATTGAAGCCGGGTCCCTGGTGCTGTGAGGCAGCAGTGCTAACCACTGAGCCACCATGCTACCCCCACTGAGCCGCTGTGCCACCCTCTTAAGCTTCAGAAATCAAAGTTTTGTTTTATTTCTACGTTTCCCTTTTTTTGACTCCTTCCCTTACTGGTTCGACCAAATGATGTTCCCCAAACTCTGGTTTCTGGAATCTAATTTTTGTAGTAAAATACCACACTCAAGCCTTTCACAGTCAAGTTGATTTCAAATCAGCCAAAAACACCAGATTTCATGTGGAGAGGTCTGGGTAAGATGTGGGTTCAGGGACACAGTATATCATCTCTTCCATGTCCAATCTTTTCTTGTTTTATTGGTTAGAGATTCATGCCATTTCTGAATATTAAGAGCCTTGCATCAGTGACGTCCTTTATGTCTTGATCCATCTGTTGCCTTCTAAATCTGAGTTTTGGCCAGCTGCCTCATATCTGCCATCTCCATCACAACCCACTGTTATTCTGGTCACACTTGAAAGTGTCACATATGCAAACTATAAGTAACATTTGAACACGATTGGATTAGCTCTGGTGCTTATGAAGCAGCAATAAATTACAAATGAACAACCTTAAAATAAAGCGTTTCTTAAAAACTTTTTCCTGTATATTTCTACTAGCCTTGATAAAATGGGTTCTCTTTAAATGGAGGGGAAATGGTTATATGAACAGATACTAATCTAGAGTATCATTAGGCCAATGAACTAATACTTTTAAGTGACTTGACAAAGGGTTTTTAAGTTCCCTTAATCCTCAATTAACCTCAGAATAGATTTATTTAGCAGTTGAGCAGATAGAAGAGCTATTTAATGTTGCAAAGCATTTACATTTTTCTTAAATCTTAGATTGAGGCAAAAATATTTACCAGTTACAGCCAGGAATGTGTCATAAACAGCAATGACATAAATAACCAGATTATTATTATTGCTGTTGGTTGAGGATGAATGATGGCCAGGGTGCAAACCAACAGGATCATGGGTCAATTATAATCCATCTGAACAGGTTGAAGGGGTCCAACTTTAAGATCTCATTGATAAGCTAGGATTTGTCTGCAATGTATTGAATTGTGTGGACAAACCTTTGGGGAAATGGCAGCATAATGGCAATGCCACTGGGCTCATCATCCAGAGGTCCAGGCTAATGTTCTCAGTAGATGAGCTCAAAGCCCACTGCAGCTGGTGGAATTTAAATCTGAAAAGAAAACTAGAATTAACTGCTCCACTCAGTAAGGATGGCCAGGTCATTGATCGTCGTTAAAAGCCCTTTTTCTTAATAAATGTCCTTTCGGGAAGGAAATCTGCCATTTTTACCTGTTTGGCTTACATTTGATTCTAAATCCATAGTAATCCAACAAGTCATTCAGTCCAAAGGCAATTCGGGATGGGAAATAAATGCTAGCCTTACCAGTGACACCCACATCCCATCAAAGAATACATTCAAAGGAAAGATCTGGAGCAATGCTCACCTCTGACCCAGAGCTGTCAGTGTTAGTTACAAACCAGTTATATTTTCTGATCTTAGCACTTCAAGCCACATTAAACAGAACTTCATCTTAGTTTCAGTATTTCTTGAATGGTTTTGGTTATCCTTCTCCTAAAGTCCAATTAAGAAGTCAACAGTGCCCATATTATAAATATATCATGTACTACATGTCACAGAATTCTGACAGCTTTTTTAAAACTCATAGGATGTGGACATCACTGTCTAGGCCAGGAATTATTATCCAGACCGCAGTTAAGAGTCAATCACACTTTGCTGTGGACCTGCAGTCACATGTAGACTAGACTAGATAAGGATGACAGATTTCCTTTCCTAAAGGAAATTAGTGAACCAGTTGTGTTTTCATGACAAACAACATGGTCACTTTTTAAAATTGAATTCAAAATTGACCATCTGCCATGGTTGGATATGAAACCATATCCCCAAGGTAGCCTGGGTTTCTGGTTTACTAGTCCAGTGACATACCGCTGTAATGCTCCTTGTAACTCACTGTAAACGATGCCCCTAAAAATCCATTAGATTTTTAAAAGTACAACATTCTAATGGGATTACTGACAATGTCAATGATTCTGTAATTTTAACCCACCGATACAACTACCAAATAAAGTTCACATGGTTCCTTACAAAAGCAAAACAAAACAAAAAAATTATAGCTTAATTCTGAGTGATTTGGAGGTGCCAGTGTTAGACTGGGGTGGATAACATTAAAAATCACGCAAGGCGGACTTCAGGACAGGCAACAATGCAAAGTTGATAGCCAAGCTTGGTACCCATGGGGATGGTCTCAACCAGGACCTTGGGTTTGTGTTACACTATAGGTGATCCCACTGCACTATACACACACACACACACACACACACACACACACACACACACACACACACACACACACACACACACACACACACACACTCTCTCACAGACTTATACCCCATTACACTCACACACATACACATGTATGTGCACACTCACTTGGTCTCCCCTGCATGCACACTCATAATATACGTTTGTGGGGTGAACTTGCACTTGCAGAATTACATTTTATTTTGCTCAAAGACTGCATAAATCCACGTAAGATTCTGTAATTCCCACGTTAGAAATAGAATCAGTCTGACCTAACATTGGGACACAGACAGACTTTAACCTCACACTTATTATGTAACTTTAAAAATGTTCTTGGATTTACATATGAAAGAACCAAAACTAACATGATCATTCTAAAAGCTGAAAGACTTAAGCTAAATTTGTTTAATAATACATTCCATATTGCTGCAATCCTGTTGTTATAAATTCTGTGTCTTGTGAATCTGCTCCACAACCACCTGATGAAGAAGCAGCGCTTCGAAAGATAGTGCCTCCAAATAAACCTGTTGGACTATAACCTGATGTGTGATTTTTAACTTAATTCTGAGTGGTCAAAAGGAAAACCAAAATAGACCTATGAATGTTTATTTCCCTAGAGCTAATGACAGAAAGTGGGACATACACTGATTTGCCTAATAGCAGCGATATCTTGCATCCTGAATTGCTTATGCTGTATTGCAGGACGTGAGGATTGCAGTCAGCAAGTTAAGAAAGGCTGAAAAGCTAACTGCTGCCATTCCAAACAGTTCTTTGTCTTTGAGAATAGCAGCTAGAAAGCTCCAAGACTTGTAGTCAGTCATATAGTTATATCTAATCTCTCAAGATCACAGTTAGGTTTCTGCTTTCACTATCATTTGGCACTGGATGATCTTACCAGGAATGAGCCAGGTTAGTGGCTTGATCCACCAAATGGAGACACACTGAGGCCTGGAAAGAGTTATCATAACTTAGCTATGCTTTGTCCAATGCTTGGCATAGGGTAAAGAGCTTGGAAATTCCAAACAATTCCAAAGAGGTGGGCACCCATAACATGGTGTTAATTTTCTCAACAATCAAAACTTCTTCTGCTACGTCCAGTCTTGTCAGTTAACACTGTTCATTAATTAATTTACTAGCAATATGTGGGGCAGCATGGTGGCTCAGTGGTTAGCACTACTGCCTCACAGTGCCAGGGACCTGGGTTCAGTTGCACTCTCAGATGATTGTCTGTGTGGAGTCTGCCCAATCTCCCTGTGTGCTTGGTACTGTCTTAGAGTCATCGAGTCATAGAGATGTACAGCATGGAAACATACCCTTTGGTCCAACTCATCTATGCCAATCAGATATCCTAAATTAATCTAGTCCCATTTGCCAGCACTTGGCCCGCATCCTTCTAAACCTTTCCTATTCCTATAACCATCCAGATGTCTTTTAAATGTTGCAATTGTACCAGTTGTCACCACTTTGCCTGGCAGCTCATTCTATACACGCACCACCTTCTGGCTGCTCTGGTTTCCTCACACGGTTCAATGATGTGCAGGTTAGGTGGATTGGCAATCTAAATTGCCCATGGTGTCCAGGGATGCACAGTCTAGGTGGATTAGCCATGGGATTTACAGGTATAGGGTAGGGGTTTGGGTCTGGATAGGATGATCTTTGGAGGATCAGTGCGGTCTTGATGGGCTGAATGGCCTGCATCCATGCTGTTATGATTCTATTGCACAATTAGGATTTTAAGATGTGCAAAGAAAATTGAGAAAGAAAGGTGACTTGACAGCATCTGAAATTAAAGGTAGTGGTGTCTGATAGCATTACAATGCAATTAACCAAACTATAAACACAATTTCTTTTCCTATAGCAAGTGTCCAAACAGGTTTGTATATCCTTGATACAGTCGAGTGGAAAGAATGCACTAGTGACATTTTATACTCTATAGTCAAGTCTTCACAATTCTAAAAATTTATGAATGAATCATGGCTTATCAAATTTCCCAGCTTGCAATCCTCTGAAGTAAAAGTCTTAAGCAGCTCAATTCTTCCTTTTGTTACTTGAATGAATAACATTTAAAAACAATTCTTTTGTGAACTGTGTGTCCCTGTCAAGTTGAGCATTTATTGCACGTCCCTAATTAGCCTTGAATTGAGAGGCTCATCAAGCCTTTTCAGACTGCAGACAGAGCCAGCGGACAGAGCTGTGAGTCTGAAGTCACATGTAGGCCACGCAGGTAAAAACAGCAGATTTATTTCCATAAATGGCAATAGTGACCCAAATGAAGTTTTACAACATTTGAGGATAATTTCATGGCCACAATCACTGCGACAGGCTTTCAATTCCAGATTTATTAATTGAAGTTACGTTTCATCAACTACTATGGTGATTTGAAACTCGCATTTGTCTGGTCTATGGATTATTAGTCTAGAGACATTACCACACCATCACAATCTCCTTTGAATTTATTTTGAATTAAACAGGAGCTTCAGACAGCAGCCTTTAGTGTTTGGAGCATAATGGCGCAACACACCTCATTCCCAGGTGGAAAATGATGGTGATGATTTTCCAATACCCAGACAGTCATTATTTCAATGTAGATGGGAACTGAGCATAATGCCCTGTAGATTACCCAGGGGAAGGCATTACTCTGGAAATCCACTGGGGAGTTCCTTATGCTTGGTACCATCTTAGAGTCATCAAGACATAGAGATGTACAGCACGGAAACAGACCCTTTGGTCTAACTCATCCATGCCAATCAGATATCCTAAATTAATCTAGTCCCATTTGCCAGCACTTGGCCCATATCCCTCTAAATGCTTCCTATTCATATACCCACCCAATGCCTTATAAATGTTGTAATTGTATCTGCCTCCATCACTTCCCGTGGCAGCTAATTCCATACACGCACCACATTCTGCATCAAAAAGTTTCCCCTTAGGTCCCTTTTAAATCTTTCTCCTCTCACCTTAAACCTATGCCCTCTAGTTCTGGATTTCCTCACCCCAGGGAAAAGACCTTATTTATTTACCCTTTCCATGCCCCTCATGATTTCATAAACCTCTATAAGGTCACCACTCAGCCTCTGACACTCCAGGGAAAACAGCCCAGCCTATTCAGCCTCTCCTTAAAAGCTCAAACCCTCCAACCCTGGCAACATCTTTGTAAATTTTTTCTGAACCCTTTCAAGTTTCACATCTTTCCGATCGGAGGGAAACCAGAATTGCACATAATTTTCCAAAAGTGGGCTAACCAAAGTCCTGTACAGTCATAATATGATCTCCCAATTCCTATACTCAATGCTCTGACCAATAAAGGAAAGCATGCCAAACATCTTCTTACGAACTTATCTACTTGTGACCCTGCATTCAAGGAACTATGAACCTGTACTCCAAGGTCTCTTTGTTCAGCAACACTCCCCAGGACCATACCATTAAGTGCATAAGTCGTGCCCTGATTTCCTTTCCACTGGGTGGCATGGTGGCTCAGTGCCTCACAGCACGAAGGACCCAGGTTTGATTCTAGCCTTGGGCGACTGTCTATATGGAGTTTGCACATTCTCCCTGTGTCTGTGTGAGTTTCCTTGGCTGCTCTGGCTTCCTCCTACAGTCCAAAGATGTGCAGTTCAGGTGAATTGGCCATTCTAAATTGACCGTCGTGTTAGGTGCATTAGTCAGAGGGAAATGGGTCTGGGTGGGTTACTCTCTGGAGGGTCGGTATGAAATTGTTGGGCTGAAGAGCCTGTTTCCACACTGTAGGGAATCTAATCTATTAAGAAAATCTAATCAAATATGCAGAACCTCACATTCATCTCCTTGGCCCATTGGCCATCTTAAAGCATCCATCTAAACCATGGAGCTTGGAATGTTCTGATGAAGTTAACTAAATAGTTACTCAGGAGATGTTAGACTATTAAATGCATAGTACAATTCCTGATTGACGATTCAACTAATTCCATACTTAACTTACAAATACCAAATGAACATTCTCCAGAAATTACCCAGACCCTAAACTAACACCCCCATTGAGACCCAACACCCCACCAATCTCTGGAGCTGCTGACCCCAATCACCATTCTGGACCTGACTCCACCCCCTCTGTGCTCCAGATCTAATTTGCTCCCCTTCTTGTACATGGACCTGACTCCCCCTTCCCTTGCTCTGGTACTGAACCCCACTTTACCAACCATTGGACCTGACCATCTCTCACTCTAGACCTGATCTCTCCACCTGTGCTCCCCCCTCCCCACCTTCTCCCAGTGTGGTTCACATCTCCACCCCTCCTAGACCCACACACCCTCCCTCCCTGGGACCTGGTCCCATCATCCACTCCAGACCCTATCTGACTCTGTTTGCCACCTTCTCCAATGCCAGACCCCAATCTCCTCTGCTCCTGACCCATCTGCATCATATCCTAAAGCATCCTAACACCTACTTGATGTATTTACCATTTGACAGCAGCTGTCACAGTTGCTGTCTGAGATTTTGGGCTATTATTTTCCTGAATACAGTAGCTGACTGCAGTGAAAATTCGCTGTGGTTTGCCTTTTTCCAACAGTTTGACACCATGAAAGAACTGTCAGAATGGAAAACATGGTTCCAAATTTCTGAAGGAGCCTTGATTGGAATCTCCTGACAGAAAGGCAGAGTTCGCTCCTCTCCTTCTGCAAAAAAGGGTCAGAGTGACAATTTGCATTAGATTGCTGCTACTCAGAAAATCTGGCCCTGTATGTTTTGAGATATGTTATAATAGGGAAGCAATGAGAAAAAGGGAAAATTCAGAGGCCAGGTGACTTCTCTGTTCTTGTGGAAGTCAGAGCAACCAGTTAGTGTTTCGAAAAAAACTAAATAGCATATCCCTTATAGAAGATGTGACAAAGTGCCAAAAGGGAAATACAAGGAGAGGACGAAATTATGTTAATGATCATTTCAGCATTAAAATTTTATCACCTGGGCTACTTGTTATAGTTGTTCCAAAACTGTTAAGCTTCATACAGTTTTTCATTAAAGATGATGTATAAATCTTTGGTTTTCAGGTTTACATTAATTCAGATTAAATTCCTCAAGGTAATCAAACATAGAGCCACTGATTATATTATCTTGGCTTTCAATGCTTTCATATCAACATGACTTTTATTTCAGGGGACTTCCTCGCCAAGGTATAGTTCTACAATTATTAATAATTCACCAGCTCTTCACCCAAAAAGCCAGCCTTTTATGAGCATTGACGAGGAGCACCCATTAGGCTCCTTGACCTCATAAGCCAAAATAAAAGTTGCCTCAGTCCATACAAGTATACATCAAAGTTGGTTCCCTATAGTGATTATGAGCAAATGTCTTGTTTGTTTGCCTTCTTTAGCAGAGGGGCTGTGCAGCTAATTATTCTTCCCTGCTGTTGCTCTAGCTGTGAACAATAATCTCACTCAGCAAAGAACAAGCTGAACAAGACTTTCATAAGCTGCAAGACAAAGATAATTTTGATCTGGTATGATGTAAAATGACCAACACTAAAGTGGCAGATTTTCACATCCTAACTGATTTTATTTTCATGCACTTCAATGGAAACAAATCCAGACATACATAAGTGGGCAACCAGGAGTCAAAATTACCTTGAAACCTTTGGGTCAGACAATAGTTCAATGAGAATGGCAGGGATGATTTCTGATAGGAAACCTGGAAGGAAAAGTCCCCTGCAGGCTCTGCTAAATGGAAATGACAGGACCTATTTTAAATGATATCGATATAGGTTAATCAGATTGACACCTGACTGGGTCAGAAAGTAACCTGAAAGTGGATGGTATGTATGTCTGACATTGTAGGGAGGATTTGGGTGATGGTGTTGGGGGAGGGGGAGGAGGAGGTCAGAGGGGTTTTGTGTTGGCATGTTCTAGTAAAGCAAGGCCTGCTCCGACTTTCAAACTGCTTAGAAATGGCATTTAGATCAATAATCTATCACTTGGGGTTAGTGAAGGACAGTGAGCTATCAAATTTTCACCTTTAACACTGAGCTACTCAATGTGTCTCCCCCTACCCATGTGACTCTGTCTTAAATTACCTTTGAGCAAATGAGAAACAATCATGTGATCTCTAAGGTTAGACAGTTTGAGCCAGGGTTTTAGCAGGGTGAGGAAGATTCTGTGAACCCTTATAAATAGTGGGCAGGATCTGGATTCAGAAGTTATATCCTCATTTCTAATAAATGCAACTGTTGCCAGGAGCGGTAATCATCTTGGGGGGAAACCCACAATCAGCAGGGCCATTTGAATTTACCATGAGTTCAAACATTTTGGCCGTTCCAAGTGTCTTAACCTACAATCTGGTAATCATAATTTAATGAAATTTCCAAAAACACACTTGAAGGGCAGATCACATCTGGATTACTGTCATGTTCCACTGCTCTTATATCTTTAAAAAGAAAACAGAATCACAGAATTAGAATTTGGACTGCCTTGTTTCGCAGCCATAGATTAGAAAATAAAACCAGAACTCTTTGTTACATTTTCCCATGGGATATCATTATAGTATTGTGAATAGTCAGCTGAGTTTAAGAAGTCATGATTATCTCAGTAATGAGGTTATAAGTTCACAGTTTGATTAATAACTTAAAGAAACTATTAAAAAATTAGCTGATTTTGATATAGTGTCAGAGTAGAAGCCTGTTTGCTCTTAAAAGGGATTAACCATTTGAGGAGACTTAAAAACTTTGAATGAGTTTTATGAATTGAAGATTTTTCACTTGCTACAGAGATGTCTCATAACATGTCTGAAAAATATCTATGTAGAATGATGGGTGGGATCTTGTTGACAGTTCAAGCCCATGTCTAAGTCCCAAATACTTCAGCGATGTCATAACACATCTGAACATTATGCTTACAAATATCTATGTTTGCTGATCGGCACAACATAATATCTTATGATGAGATCTTGGGAAGAAATACCAATTAGTTGAGATGATTAAGAGCATGGCGCTTAATAATGCTGATTGCACAGGTTCAATCACAATGCAGACTGAAGTGGTTCTTGGGGGCTGTCTCCTCAATTCGCTCAACTGTGCTATTTTGGTATGAGCGATTGAGAGAGAGAGGGAGAGAGAGAACATACCACTTTTATTTTACATTTCCATCGTTGTTTGTATAAGCTGCAAAACAGCAGACATGCTCATTATTTGTCACATTTTGGAGAAACAAATTATGAAGCAGACCGTGAGACAGAAAGATGAGCAATCCAATCTATTCCACAATTCAAAAAGTGATGTAAAACAAGGTACATATATTTCAAAATTGTAGGCTGACCTGAAACACACCTTATGAGTTAACAATAATGTACTTTTAATCTTAAAAATAATTACCCTTCCAGCAGCCGTCTGTAAGTTTGAAAAATTAGCTGCTGGTGAGCAAAATTGAGTGTACAGGACACAGACGTCCTTTATTTCTAACTTTAGTTTAATCCACAAGAATGGAAATTAGCAGTAGAATTCGGATCTGGGGTTGTGCATCAAACACCACAAAAAAAAACGACTAGCTGCAACCATGATCCCAATATCATGAAGGGCTCTACCTGTCAAAAATGACTGCATGTGACTGGAATGTAGCTCTTAAAAACCATCCAGTTTCAACCAGAGTGAGCCATATTTTGCTGTTTGCCTTCCTGATCAGGTGATCTAAATTTGAATTCACTCACCACTCACATGTTCATTCACCTCTGTTTGACTAATGAATAACATAACTTTCAGTGCAATCTGGAAAAGAAAACTAACTTTGGAAAATAGCAAATTAGTTTTTTACAAACAAATATTCTTACCAGGTTGCATTTGGTTTCCAGGAATGCCAGTTTCCATGCCCTGCCAAACACAAGAACAAATTAATTTCTGAAAGTTGTTTAACTGATTTGGTTGTGAGCCTTTTCCATACTTTAACAAAAAGATACGCACAATTTCTGAAGATGTTATATTGAAATTTTCAGTCTACTGGTTGTAACCACAAAAGAGCACTTTTGTGTCAGTTAAATGATAACGTCAATTAAAAATATCATACACACATACACACAAAAAGTTTGGTACTGTTTTTGAGGTATTGTGCCCACTTTTCAAAGGAATGACATTTGATAATTGGAAGCACGGTGGGCAGGTGTCAGTTCAATAGACCAAGGGCTGGCAACTAACAGTTCAAAAACAATATCTGCATCAGACGGAATGATGCTGTTGTTTGTTTTTGTTCATTGGATGGTGAACATCACTAACTGACCAACATTTATTGCCCATTTCTAATGTCTCTTGAGAAAGTGGTGGTGACTGCCTTCTTGAATTGCTGCTGTCCATTTGTTTTAGAGAAGGTCCTACAGAACGTCCAGAATTTGACCCAGCATCAGTGAATGAATAGTGATACATTTCTAATAACATAGATAGGAAGAGGGATGAGGTCCTGAAATCAGATTTCAGGAAGTTCAGAAAGAAATTAAAAAGCAGGACTTCAAGAGCAGTACTAAGAACATAAGAAATGGGAGCAAGAATAGCCAAATTGCCTCCTCAAATCTGCCTCATTAGTCATTACGTTCATCTTCATTCCTCTATCTAATAACTATCCATCTTCTGAACGGACATCCTGCTCCCTTCTGGTCCCACCAAAAGCACATTCACTTTTGTAACAAGAATTTTGCCCAGGATATTCTGAAATTCCTAATGTTCCAGCAATAATTGTTGCAATATTACACTTAATGCAAATTATATTGCACTGTTATAATATAATTTCTGAACAAATTGTACTGGCTAAATATCAGCACTGCTTATTCTGTAAGTACAGGAAATTTAGGGGAGATTTGGCAGAATTTTTATTCACATATCATATGTACAATGGAAAAAGCCAGCCTGAATGAAATGAAACCATGGTTGCCTTTTGAACCACTTTTCAATAACAACTTGCCCTGGTTGAATAGCTTCTATTTATTTTGTATCACCAGAGATTGCAGAGTGAATAATGACCTTGAAGATCAAGCTTGGACATGTTATTTTTCAGGCGACTATATAAAAGATAGTTAATGCATAATTAACCTAGATCACTGATGGAGTACACCATGTAACTGACTAGAACATGAAAGTCCCTTAATTGGATTTAATTCCCAGTTGGTTTTCCATCACCAGTACAAATTACCTATTGCTGTTATGGCACTACTGAAATTCAGGAATCAAAGTCAGAGAATCACAGAATTGAAATAGCACAAAAGGAGGCCTTCCACTCTGTTGTGTTTGCACCAGTTCTCTGAACGAGCTATTAACTTAGTATCACTCTCCTTCCTTCTTCATGTAAATCTACACATTCTTCCATTTCAGATAACAGTCTAATTTGCTTTTGAACAATTCTATTGAACCTGTTTCCACTTCAGTCTTAGGCAGTACATTCCAAGCCATAACTAAAAGCTTCTGTTTCCTCCAAAAATCCATTCCATTCAGCAGCAGGTCACAGAAACTCATTATCCCTGTTCAGACTAATCGACAGTGGAAGTGAGAATTCCTTGATCACAATATTATGAACATCCCTTTCCATTCCCATTTCTTTTCCATAGGCCCTGCTTATTGTGAAGTCTGTAAAAGGAACACCGTGGGACTTCATCTATTTTCTTTTTTTTCTCCTCTCTGCCAAGGATGAATATTCCTTCAACACTAAGCCAATAAATACCGGACTGTACAGTTATTTTAAATATTGGGAGACAAAGTATAAAAGATACACAGCCACACAGGTTTCCAATCTATGGCTCAACTTCCTCTTCCAACTTTTGGAAATTTCTGTTGGACTCGCAAAGTTGTAGGAGAAATAAATAATCAATAATAATTTTATTGAAATCGCACATATATCATACACTGAAACATTTGGTGGCTAATGGTAAGGAAGCTGGAACTGATGATGTCCCAATATTGGGTTGGGCCATTTTTCAAGTGTCCTGGACAGCAATCTGAAGGAGTGTTAGGTACTTTACATGTATGAGTGAAGTACATGTCTTTGATCCCAGACTCAATAGCAAAGAGTAGAAGCTGTGCCTACTTCACTTCCAATTCTTGGACACAATGTATTTTTTAAACAATCTTGAAAATTATCTGTGTAAGCAGGAGGGGCAGCAGAAGCAGGACACCCTCAGCTAAATAGTACCACTCAATGGTTCTCCCGCTTATTATTGGTCCACCCCTCCTCCTGGGATGTACTTTTGGGCAAGGCCAGTAAGCCACATGGTGCTATATTGACTTCTTAAAATGGGACAGCTTCCTGTGGAGTTACTGGCAGTTTACCCAAATAATAATAAGGCCCACGACCTATATTCAATCAGCTTTGGATGTATGCTTTGTGTTATTTCAGCCCCAAACATAGTCCTACATCTGTAGAATCACAAAATGATTACAGCACAGAAGGAGGTTAATTGGCCCCTTCTGCCAGCTCTTTGCAAGAGCAACTCACCCAGTCCACCTTCCTCCTTTGTAGTTGTGCAATGTATCCTTTTCAGATAATTGTCCAATTCTCCTTTGAAGGCCTTGAATGTGTACACCTCCACCAGATTGTATCTATCTTTAGTCCTAACATTAGATTTCAGATCCCAATCACTTGTTGCATAATAAAATGTTTCCTCATGTCATCTTTTCCATGCAAATCAGCCTCAGCAACAATACCAGCCTCACTCCTGCTCTCACACAAACTCAAACACCAGTTCAACTCCACAATGCTTTACTTTGGAGCTCAGCGACACCTTAAATTTGCATCCTTCTGCCAAGTCATTGTGCACTCAAATACATACATCTCAAGCGTCTACACCTTATGGAATGAAAGACAACTGTGCAATAGCTACACAAAATGGTTGACAGCACATGCAGAGTGGATGAAGTAAGTATTTTTATTCTTTAACAGGCCCTAGCACAAAGTTTTCTTCAGTGTTGTTCACATTAAAGTTTAAGGATCCCTGACACCTCAGGTTATCTGCAGTCAAGGCATTGGCTGCTCAAGAGAGCTGGGCAATACTTAACCATCACAATTTCTTTCACCCTTGGATGTCTGAAGAGGCCGCTCATCTCTCATTGGTGTGACTTAACAGGTCTGACCATGAAAATTAATCCAGAGTAGACATTTTAACAATGCAAGAGAACATATACTTACAAAGTGAAAGGCTATTTCCAATGATGTTTCACCCATGTCACCTACGTGCTTCCCACTATGGCTAAGTGCAGTCCTGAATTCCACACCTGGAGTGGAGGGAGCCAGCTATTTTGATGTCAAAGACTTGGATAGCCTTCCCCTGGTGCCTTTGGACCTACAGGGCCCAGACCCACTGAGTCTCCTCCCCAGATACAGATTCACCCTCCTCATCTAGAACTGCTGAAGCTTTGGAACCACAGGCAGGTGGCAGTCGAAGCGGGATGGCACCTCTCGTGTGTCCTAAGAAGCAGCTTCTGAGGGTTATGTGTGTCACTCTTCCTCCTTCTGGATGCCTGTTGTCAACAGTCAGTGTCCCTGAAAGGATGGGTCACGGTCCCTCAACCTCCTTTCATCTTGCCACTGATCCTGAGTATCTGTGGCTGGAGCAATGAGTGCAGGTCTGTGCACATATCCGGCAGGCACTCAACATGCTGGGCTTCACTCCAGACATACAGAGCCAGTACCATTACTTATCAATTGATGGATTCCTCCATCCTTCCATCCAGTTTACTGAGTACGTCTGACAAACTTGCCTACTTTTTCTGTGCTTGACTGTGCATTTTGATAGAGTAATAAATGGCCAAGAACAAGGGATCATCTGCTTGGTGCTGAGAAGGTGTCTGACCTCTGGCAGTCCTCAGTGACACCAGCCATTTTGTCTCAACCAGAGACATGTCAGTGATGTGCTCACCAGTGGCTGCTCCTGAGTCTAATCTAGCAAGATTACCCACTGAAATGAAGACCTGAGTTAGTAGGAGGTGCAGGGGAAAGTTTGACAGTGCATCCTCTGCACTGTTTCCTCCTTAGACTTAGAGTTGGAGCTTAGGTGCTCCAACACTGGCCTCTTTGTGGCGATTCACTTGGTGCCTGCATAAGAGAGAGGGAGTTCATTGTCTTAGAATAATAAAAGCTGGTGTGGGTTAAAAATATTTTAGCACTGGAGAATTTGGGATAGTAGTGCAACATAGCACAATAATATTTACCGCGTTGGTCGGGCAATGAGGTCTCTGTGTCCACAGATGGTCAATCATTCTCTTCTATGGCCAAATCCAGTTGTTCTCCTCTTTAGGAATGAGGAGTCTGATGTCTATTACTCCCACTACAGGTCTTTGACCTCTTTGTCTGGTTGTGGAACAGTGTTTCCTACAATGAGATAAAGGGAAGGATTGATTGAGTAGAATGGAAATGGATGGAAGAGCAGCTAGAGGAGGGGATGTGGTGATATTTTTTAGTGACAGTGTAGGAAGAACAGACGACAGGAAGGGTTCATAGTTTGGAAGGATGAAGTAGTGTGAGAACTGTTGAATGGACAAGATGTATACAATAATGAGAGTTGTAGTCTATGAGCCTAGTGTGAGACATGTACAGTATCAGATTTAAAGTCCATGATGGTCAATGAGAGGTAGCAGAGAGAAATTTGTGGCACTTACCTTGTGGTGTGCCTTGTCATTGTATTTTGTCATACATTGCTGGGTATCCTGCTTTACCTAAGATATACACTGACCTTGCAATCTGGATCCAGACATGTTTATTCTGGTGGTGTAGCCACCTGAAGCTGTTTTTGGAAAAAAGGACTGCCCTCTTCTCCATCACTTCATTCACTGTGACGTCCTGGTCCCTGCCCATGAAACAGAAAGCAAGCTTTCTTTTCTTCTAAGTCATGTCCGTAGTATTACCCATTGAGCATCATGGTGTGAGGGGCAGTTCCTGTTAGTATCTGACATGTAACTGGGCTTTGAATGTGGCGCCAGTGTGATTTTTGGACTTTCCCAGTAGTGGCAAGCAGTTTCACTCCTCTTGCCGTGCAATTATATGAGAAGGATGTGCAGGATCCCAGTTGCATAATTATTAACATGAAGACAAAGATTGTCCAAGAAAAGTCACTCCAAGCCATGGCAGATCAGGATCAGGATCGCATTTGACAAAATACACTGTCTGATTCTGAGAAAATTCCAAATAATCTTTCCGGTAGATACAAAAGGAAAGGAAATGAACTGTATATTCCTTGGTGACTCTGCTCATATCTATAATTTCTAGTGCAAAAACCCAACCCACAATAAAATTCTGAACAAATAACAGAGATTTATAAAAATTCTTCAAAAAGAATAGAAGGCAAAAAGCACTAAATCACTCTTCAAAATGGGGATTTCAGGTTTTATATTCTGACATGTGGAGCTGTCATGTTTGCTTAGTTTGGTTAAATATTATTCTTTGCTCCCACAGCAAAGGTTTGACATTTTACTGCATCAAACATTATGACCAAACCTCACTTAAATAGCAGTCAGTTTGACCAAAGTCATTTCCACAGCTCGCAAGCATTTATGCATACTCCCGTAGTAATTGGAAAAAAGTTTTGGTTGTATTCTACTAAGGTGAATTCCAAATTAAATATATGCATTCAATATCAGTTTCAAAATAATTAATTTTAAGTGCTAATATGGCCAATATATATTGAGTGCAACACAGGAGAATGGGGTTCTCCTGTTAGAATGTGAAAAAAAAGGAATATGTCAATATAACATTTGAAAACTGCTATACTTGTATGAATAAAGTTAGTGTAGACTTTAAAACATACCAACACCAGTGTGGTGTCTCCATTTGATCAACAGAAGACAGCTAACTAACCAGATATCCAACTAAGTGAGATATAACAACAAAAACAGAATTTGCTGGAGAAACTCAGCAGGTCTGATAGCATCTGTGGAGAGAAATCAGAGTCAAAATTTTGGGTTCAGTGACCCTTCTTCAGACTTTGTTCAGTGGTTTCTTTTTCTTGTGAGCAATAACATCTTTTGCATTATTTCTATTACAGTTGCTCAAGCCATGACACAGCAATGTCCCACTTTCAGAACCAAACAACAAATGAAAACAAAGGAGAATACAACATAGCTTTTCAGGCCCACTCAACCTTTCAATAAAATCCTGGCTCATCTTGGGTTTCCAACTCCACTTTCCCACGTGTTCCCTACTTCCCTTTATTCCCTGACATTTCAAAACTTCCTCTCAGGTTTAAATTTATTTAATGAAGTCACATCCACAACCCTGTGGGGTTGTGAATACTTAAAGGAATTTCAAAGATTCACAATCCATTGAAGTGAAGAATTTTCTTCTTGTCTTAGCCCTAAATGCTCAGTCCCTTATCCTGAAATCTTTTCCTAGATACCCCAAGTGGGGAAACATCTCAGTATCTACCTTTCAAAACCTATGTTTCATTGAGTCCATCTTTCATTCTCCTAAATTCAGAGAATATAGACTTCCCAACTTTGCTCAGTCTCTCATTATAGAATAACTCTTGAATACAAGATGGCGGCGGAATAGCAGAGCTGTGAGGGCTGCTGAGCGAGCCTAGGGCTTGTCCAATCCAGTCTGCTTTTTCCTTCCTGTTACTTTTGTTCTTTTACTTTCATTTTTCATTTTACTTTTCTATAAAGCCTGGTGTGGTGAGTTAATCAGCAGCACTGGCACAGTAGCAGCCTCCCAGTGGTTTGAGGTGGTGGCAGCGTTAGACGCAGTAGTAGCAGCAGCACGAACGCATCTCCTCCTGGCGTTCGGGGCCAGCAATGGTGGCTGCAATAGCAAAGATCTTCCAGCAACTGGAGGTGGCAATGACAACAGGAACATGGCTCCTTCCCGGCGAATGATGCGAGGCTCACAGGCTAATTGAGAGTCCAGGCCATGGCTAGGGCCAGGTGCCGGCATTGATGGTTCCAAACACCTTTATGGAGATATGACTTAGACTTTAAGTTCTGGATGTTTTTCTTACCTTTTGGTATTCTTTTTTTCTGCTGTTGTTTTCTTTTTAAAATTCAGGTTGTGTAACCATGGTGGTACCAGAGAATGGTGACTTTGCACACTTTTTACAGTCCTCATATATTCTTACACTTAATACTAATTATAATTCTAATTTTCATTCTAATCCTCTCATTACAGGGACTAAACTAGTGAACGCTTGCTAAACTGACTCCAGTGCGAGTATATCCTTCATTTAATATGGCAACGAAAATTCCAAACAGGGACTCACTAACTCCCCATATAACTGTGGCTAGACCTCTTTATTCTTGTAACCAGACTATGCTACGTTATACTCCATCTGCTACCTTGTTGGCTACTCCCTTAATCTGCCTATAATTCTTTGCTGGCTCTTTGTGTCTTCTTCAATGCTTGCATTTCCACCTTGCTTTGTATTACAAGAAAACTTAGGTACATTACTTTCTATCTCTTCATCTAATATAGATTATAAATGGTTAAGGCCTCAGCACTGATCCTTTCAATGTTGAACTAGTCACAACCTGCCAACTTCAAGTGGCCCCACGTGTAAGAACATTAAAAATACATTAGGATGGCACGGTGGCTCAGTGGTTAGCACTGCAGCCTCACAGCACCAGGGTCCCAGGTTCAATTCCAGCCTTGGGCAACTGTCTGTGTGGAGTTTGCACATTTTCCCTGTGTCTGTGTGGGTTTCCTCCCACAGTCCAAAGATGTGTAGGCCAGGTGAATTGGCCATACTAAATTGCCCATCGTGCTAGGTGCATTAGTCAGAGGGAAATGGGTCTGGGTGGGTTGCTCTTCGGATGGTTGGTGTGGACTGGTTGGGCCGAAGGGCCTGTTTCCACACTGTAGGGAATCTAATCAAATCATACAGGATGAGGCCATTTAGCCCTTCAATGAGATCATGAGTTCAGCCATATATATTTCTAATTCAACATCATTTTGCTGCACAATTCCCCATATCCTTTGATGTTTTCAAATCTGCAGTAATTTGTTTTTAATCATATTCCCATCTTGTTTTTGACATATGCAAACTTGGAAATCTTACATTTAATTCTCAGATTCAAATCATTGATGTAGACTGTGAATAGCAAAGGCTTAAGCACTGGTCCTGCAGTCCCACTGGTCATAGCCTCCAAACCTGAAAATTACCTATTTATGCCAACACCATTCTCTGTCCATCAACTCGTTCTAATCCATGCTAGTTTATTGTCCCTACTTCCTTTGCTTCAATTTTGTTTACTAACTTCCTGTGTGGGACCTTTTCAAAAGCTCTCTGAAATCTAGATATACCACATCCATCAGTCCTCCTTTATCTATGCTGCTAGTTACATCCTCAAAAGATTTCAACATTCTGCTAAACATATTTTCCTTTCATAATATATTCCAGTACTTTCCCAAATACTGACATCAGACCAGTGTCATATGTGCTAATTGCCAACTTACGGGGACTGTTCCTCACTATCTTTTTAAGGACATCTAGGGATGGGCAATGAATGCTGGCCAAGCCAATTAAGCCTATATCCAATCACTGAATTTTTTAAAAAGAATACGCAGAATTTTGGAAAATCATAGCCAATGCATCCTTTATCTCGGCAGTTATCTCGTTTAGAACCCTAGAATGTAGGCCATCATGTCCTGGGGATGTCAGACTTTAGTTTAGGCCTACTAATTTACTTTTGTTACTCTCTGTCTTTTCATACCCTTCTAAAAACTCTTACAATTGTTTATAATATTTTGAGAAGTTTACTTTCATACTCCAATCTTTCACCTTTCATCAATACCTTTGTGGCCATTTGTTGGTTTCTAAAATATTTCAAATTCTCAATTTTATTACTGTTCTTTTCCAGATTATATCTTTTTACTTTAATGCTATCTCAGTAATCTATGGACATATCTTTCTTGCTTTAGTTTTTAATTTTAATTTTTCAGTGAGATATTTTTGCTGGATATTTGGAATTGTTTCTTTAAATGTTTACAACCATAGTTTTTGCCTATTTTAGCTAGCTCTTCCTTCAGACTTCTGCAATTGGCTCTGTTTAATTTTTAGATTCTTGTTTGTGATTGGAATATGCTGATTTCAAACATAATGGAATTCAATCATATTATATTCACTATTTTTCAGTGGATTTTTGTGATGACTTGATAATTCTGTCTCATTTCACAATGAATAGATTTAATAACTTAACTTAGTTGGTTTATTAAATATTGTTCCAGTAAACTTGCAAAAGCATTTTACAAACTCATTGTCCGGACCACTTTTACCAATTTCACTGTCTGTGAAAAAGATTGAAGGCTGCCACAACTAGTATATTGCCTTTGTTGCAAACTGCAGTACTTTCTTGTTTGATGCCGTGTCCCATGGTATAACCACTGTTAGTTGTCCTATAAGTTCATCCCACCAGCACTTTCTGATCCTTGCTAATCCTAATCTACACACATGCTGATTTACAACCAGATTTTCTAAGTCAAGATATTTTGCCACTAACGTCCTTATATCATACTTTATTATCAGGGTTATCTCTCTTTCTTTTCCATTCTGGTATGCCTTTTCAAAATGTTGCATACTCCCTGAAATATTAATTTCCCAACTTTAGCCTCCTTTTAACCATAGGTAGAGTCATTTGTTCTTGCTGGTGACAAGTCTGGTGTCAGGAAGATCATGTAATGCACAAATGGTGGTGTGCCAGAATCTCACTGCCTTCTCACCTCCACCAGGAATAAGTTCTGGGGTGGGAAGGTCTACAGTTGGCCTTCATGTTCTGCTAGCATTTAATAAACACTTAAGGATTTTATACTACTGCCACTGGTATTAACCCAGCTAAAGGCAGTCCTGCTGCTATGCAGCTAAAATCTTTCAGCATTTGCTACCTCCAGTGGGGGAGGAGATCCCTTGAGTAAAGGCACTCAGTGCCTCAATGAAGGTCTCAAGATTCGGTAGGAGTAAGGCTGGCAGCAATCATGCCCACACCTTTGTTGCCAACCTCTGCCACTCTCTCTCTGTGACTGGCACCTCAGCCTACTATTACCCACTTGTCTGTTGGCTCACTCTATTATCCTGAGGCTCTAAAGCTTGTCTTCTCTGCAGCACACACTACTGAGCACCAGAGTTGCCTGTCGCTGACTGATTGGCAGGCGACTACGGGTAGTTGTGACTTCCACCCTGGTGTTTTGAATCCAGGGGAAGGTGGCCTTACTGTTACCTGATTGGTTTGTGATTTCATGAAAAGAGGCAACCCTAGTGAGAGCCTGATGCTGCAACAAGAAGCTGCCCAATGTCTCTGTAAGAGCGTTCTCATCCATTTATCTCTTTTTGACCTATTGTTCATCTATATTATTGAGGACATTCCTTGTGTAAATGTGACTTCAATTTTTGTTTATTATTATTCCTTACATGCAGTTCTACCATTAAAAACTATCCATAACTGTCCACACTGGCCTTCATTATTCAGACATTGAGTATAGAAGTTGAGAAGTTATGTTGCAGTTGTACAAGATTTGGTGAGGCCGCACTTGAAGTATTGTGTTTAGTTTTGATCATCTTGCTATGGGAAGGATGTTATTAAACTGGAAAGAGAGCAGAAGAAGTTTACAAGGATGTTGCCAGTTCTCAAGGGTCTGAGTTACAGTGAGAGGTTCGTCAAGCTAGGACTTTATTGTTTAGAGAGGAGTAGACTGAGGGAGAATCTTATAGAACTGCTTAAGATCATGACAGGCATGGATAAGGTTAATGCACTCAGTTTTTTTTCCCATGGTTGGGGAATCAAGGACTAGAGGGCATCAGTTTAAGGCTTGAGGAGAAGGGAACTGGAGAGGCTACTTTTTTACACAGAGGGTGGTATGCATATGGAATGAGCTACCAGCAGAAGTGGTTGCGGTGGGCACGTTAACAACATTTCAAAGGCATTTGAACAAATATTTGGATATGAAAGGTTTAGAAGGATATGGGCCAAGTGCAGGGAAATGGGGTTAGCGTGGATGGACGTTTTGGTTGGCATGGACCAGTTTGGGCTGAAGAGCCTGTCTCTGTGCTGTGGGACTTTAATTGTTCCACTCAGCTAATCTTCATTAATATTGATTTTATTGCCACAGTTAATATCTATGAATTTATAACTTGCCTTTCAGCCCATCTTGCCTCCTTCTCTGTTAGCTTGAAAGCCATATTACCTTAACCTGACTGTGTTTGTTGGTGCATTTTATTCATAAGCTCTATTCCTTCTGTCACACTCTGGTTACAATTACCTATACAACTAGGCAGAACTTGCTTTGTCCTGTTTCTTTAACATTCCAAACCTCCCCTCATATGAACCCTTCTCTTATTGTTTACTATACTATCTACAGCCTTGGTTATACAACTTGCCTGGACAGTGGTCCAGGTGCATTTGAAGGTTGCACTGAAATAAGAACAAATGATTGCAGACGCTTGCAAATACAGATAATTATAATAACTGGATGTTTCTAAAAAGTGCAGACTTTACTCAGTGAAATGTTAACACAGGGACAAATCGAGTTATAAATTAAAAATCTGAATAGAATATGTATAATAATCATTCTGAAATAGGTAAAGGAACAGGTTCAGGTGTCAAAAAGACCAGGTTTTAACTGACATTTTGTTGGTTCCTTAAAAGGATAATGATTTTAAATGATGCAAGTACATTCCAGAGCTCAAATCTTCTGGACACTATTTTAAAATCTTTTATTGTTTGTATTTGTTAGTCAGGAAAATGCTAAAAACATATTTGACATTTTTTGCTTCTAATGTTAGAAAACATATCCTGAACAGTTAAACAATGAATGAGATATTTGTACACCAGATTTAACAAATTTGCTTTCCTGACACAGACCATTCTAATGCTGGTATGCACATGAAGAATTTGTATGTGGAAATCAGCATACGCCACAAGATTTGATGTTTTTAATTCTTGTTTTTTCTTGGAATTGGGTGACACCAAATATGTCACATGTGGTTAAGGAATTTCATTATTAGACATCAGCAGCAATCAAAATGATGTTAGCTGCCCTTGAAGTTGAAACATTTATGAAGGGAGAAAAATTGCTCAGGCCAGAACAAACCATTTGTCAGTCAACCTCTGGTAACCAAGTAAGAGGATGTCTTTGTAAAAAGGTTGTCCTCATTTCAAAGAAGATCACCCAGAAGGGAAAGGAAATAAAATTATTTGTACAGTGCTCTGTTGATGCATATATTTGATACCGGCATTGAGTGATTGAGGCAATTTTTCACACAATCCTGCTGCATAAATTGAGTTCCTTAAACATAAACATGCAACCTTGGTAAGGCTTAAACAGTCGATGCACAGGCTCCATATCTTAAAAGTATTTGCACACCATGAGGTTTTGTGTCTATCAGGAGCTGAATAAACCTCAGCACGTGTCTGCAAGACTAACATGGTCCACAATGCTGCATTGTTTCTGTCAGAAATGATCACTGTGCTTTTTAATTTGTCTAAATTTTATATTTTAAGCCTTTTTTTAGGAAATGATGCAAACAATCAGCTTCCTTGACAGCTCACCAAGTTAAGTAAGTAAGTAGGTGAGTCAGACACATCGTGAAGATCCCAGGCTTGATGGGCCAGCTATCTTAGAGATTTTAAAATTGGCAAAATCTCTGGGATATGGAGGAGAAAATGGGCAAGGTCTGGCTTTTAAAATCTTAGCAGTGGCTCCTGTTGGAAATGTGTATGAACCGAGACGAAGATCAGATTTAATCACAATGGCCTTGCTGTTAACTTCCACAAAACAAAGAACTCTGGAGATATGGGAATCATACAACAAAGGGACTGAATTTAATGCTGAGGAGTGGTGCATTCCTTGCACTAATGATAGAAAATTAGTATTGAGCTTGCTGATATAAGAATGATCTATCTCATGTTGATAATATCCGGGTACCACTTTAACAATGTCAAAGTGGGATTCCTGCCCTGGAGAGCTGATCTGATTGACTGACAGTCAAATATTTCCAGCAGCACCATACGACAGTCATGGACAGTGCCAGGATACAAGGGAGTACCCAGAAGAAGATCCATAGAAACTTGATTTCAAAGTAACTTTAGAAGGATGAGGGGGAATCTAATTGAAACATCCAGAATACTGAATGGCCTGGACAGAGTAGATGTTGGGAAGATGTTTCCATTAGTGGGACAGACTAGGATATGAGGGTGTAGCCTTAGAGTAAAGGGAAGACCTTTTAGAACAGAGATAAGGAGAAACGTCTTCAGCCAGAGAATGGTGAATCTATGGAATTCACTGCCACAGAAGGCTGTGAAGGCCAGGTCATTGAGTATATTTATGACTGAGATAGGCAGGTTCTTGAGTATCAAGAGGATCAAGGGTTATGGGGAGAAAGTGGGAGAATGGGGTTGAGAAACTTATCAGCCATGATTGAATGGCGGAACGGACTCAATGGGCTGAATGGCCTAAATCTTACTCCTATGTCTTATGGTCTTGTGATCTTATGGGATTTAATTTAGGGAGGGATCGGAGATCCTAATAAGGTATGTGGGGTTTAGAGAAATAAAGGATCACTTTCCTTTCACTCCTGCCTTTTTTCCTGGAGTTGAGCATGTAGTTGTCCACTTCCATTCTATCTCCCCCTTCCACCTTATTATTTATGGTGGCAGAGATGGAATTAAAACTTTGAAGAGGACAATAATTGACAATTTAAGAGCCTTAACAGACTTGAACACAGGCAGGCTGGCCCTTATTCTATTTTACATTACATCTCTCTCAACACAGCCTCCCTCTCCTCCCACTCAAATATGCCTGCTGAGGGGTCATAACATTTCCACAAGAAATCAGTGTTTTGAGGAAAATGAGAAGGAAGACTTGAATCTAAAAACATACTTCCCACTGAAAGAAAATGCTAACGCATTTTGTGGTCATTAAAGTACTTATTTTGAATTGCTATTGCTGTTTTAGGAAATGTGTCAACCTATTTGCACATAGAAAACGATGTGAGTAGGATCTTAGGATGAACAGGGAAAATAATACCAAGCAAAATTCCAGGCTACAAAAATCATCACTCAAAAAACTTTGCTCAGTTGTAAATTTTTGCTCCACTTGTCCAAGTGGAAGTTTAGTGCATAGCTCACAAGCAACATCTTCTCACTATGCATAGATTTTCATTAACAATATGGGACCTTAATCAGATGGGCCAAAGGTCTGCGGAGTGGCAGATAGAGTTTAATTTAGATAAATGTCAGGTGTTGCATTTGGTAGGGCAAATCAGGACAGGGCTTATACAGCTAATGATAGGGTCCTGGGGAGTGTTGTCAAAGAAAGAGACCTTGGGGTGCAGGTGTATAGTTCCTTGGAAATGGAGTCACAGGTGGATAGGGTGGTGAAGATGGCCTTTGGCATGCTGACATTCATTGGTCAGTGCGTTGAGTATAGGAATTGGGATGTCATGTTGTGACTGTACAGGACATTGGTTCGACCACTTTTAGAATACTGCATTTAGAATTCTGGTCTCCCTGTTATAGAAAAGATGTTGTCAAACTTGAAAGGGTTCAGAGAAGATATACAGGGATTTTGCTGGGATTGAAGGATTTGAGCTACAGGAAGAGACTGAATAGGCTGGTTGTTTTCTCCTGGAATGTTGGAGACACAGGAGGGCCCTTATAGAGGTTTATAAAATCATGATGAGCATGGAAAGGGTGAATAGCCATGTCCTTTTCCCAGGATAGGGGAGTCCAAAACTAGGACACGGGCTTAAAGTGAGATGGCAAAGATTTAAAAGGCATTTGAGTGACAACTTTTTCACACAGAGGAATGTGTGTGTATGGAACGAGTGCCAGAGGAAGTGGTGGAGGCGGATACAATTACAACATTTAAAAATTACTTGGAGATGCCGGTGTTGGACTGGGGTGTACAAAGTTAAAAATCACACAACACCAGGTTATAGTCCAACAGGTTTAATTGGAAGCACACTAGCTTTTGGAGCGACGCTCCACAATCACCTGATGAAGGAGCGTCGCTCCGAAAGCTAGTGTGCTTCCAATTAAACCTGTTGGACT
>NC_057715.1:96871474-96876023 GCF_004010195.1 Chiloscyllium plagiosum | reverse complement strand
AGTCCAAAGATGTGCAGGTCAGGTGAATTGGCCATGCTAAATTTAACACTAACCTAGTGTTAGGTAAGGGGTAAATGTAGGGGTATGGGTGGGTTGCGCTTCGGTGGGTCGGTGTGGACTTGTTGGGCCGAAGGGCCTGTTTCCACACTGTAATGTAATCTAATCTAATCTAATGTAATATTGTCTACTGACAATTAATATTGAAACTGTGAGACCAAAAGAGGGGTGCAAGGTAGTTTAGTTGACTAGGAACTTTACGTGGTTCACTAAAATGCCAACAGCATGGGGTTTGATCCCTGTTCTGCCTGAGATCGCTTTGAGGCCAATCTCCTTGTCCTGCCCTGTAGTACTATCATGGCATAAACTGTGGTTTGGTGATACACAAAAAATTCAAGGAAGCTATCTGGAAAATAGGAAGGAAACCAATTTGTTTGCTTTCTGCCCTTGTTGTAGCTACATGACAGAACATGACAGAACGTGACAGAACAATAACGAGAGTTGTTGATTAACTCAAGCAATCAAACTTTATAAATTAATGATCAGCAGAACAAGATGTGAGACAAGAAAACCTCCAGTGGTAAAAAGTTTTGAGAAGTAGAAATACATAGTCACCTGCTCCTGCCAAATACACTGAACTTATCATATCTCGTCTCAAATACTGTATTGCAAAATATAATTTTCTAAAATTAATCTAATCCATATTTGAGTGAATCAATGCTAAGTGATTCATGCTTCCCTCAGCGGCTGACTTAATAGATTTACAACATGTTCACAATAACACTCATTGGACACATTATTTTATTAAGTTTGATACATAAATCTTCTGTATGGAGAATGAGATCGGGAGTGATATACTTACAATGCATCATCAGCACTGTCTGCACTAAGTGCCAGTTTTGAACCATCTCTTAGGTAAATCATCAGCATACATTCCCTACTGCTCTGTTCTGGTGGCAAGCCCTCTGTGAAAGAAGTATAATAATGGTAAAAAGAAAACATAATCAGGGCAGAAACAGAATTGTTATTCCTTTGCTATTAGGATATCAGTTTGTAAAATGATGCAGAGATGCCGGTGTTGCCTTGAAATAAAATTTCCTTTGAAATAAAGGCCAATATTCCATTTGCCTTTCCTATTGCCTACTGAACTTGCATGCTAGCTTTTTGCTTTATGCATGAAGATTCCAAAATCCCTCTGTTCTGTAGCTTTCCATTGTCTTTCTCAATTTAATTCATATTCAGCTCCTCTATTCTTCCTGCCAAAGTGCATAACCTCACACTTTCCCATATCGTGTTCAATCTGCCAAGTTTTCGCCCGCTCAATTAACTTGTCTAGATCCTTCTGCAGACTTTGTGTTATCTTGAAACTTGGCTATAGTACATTCATTTACCACATCCAAAGTTTTATATATGCTGTAAATAATTGTGGCCCCTGCATCGATCCTTCTTGTATTCCACTTGTCACAAAGCTAGCCCCCTTTTTCCTAAAAACTGTTCCTTGGCTCAAGGAGACTCTGTCCTTGATGTTTTTCAGAGGGGCAATAAACTGGGCTGAACTCCGATCAGTCTAGTTTGGTGCAGAGGTGAAAAGGATTTTGAGAGGCCTTTTGTTTATATGTAAACAGATGAGACTTCAGGCCAAAGTGGTCATGCTTTAGAAGTGACCTGTATAAAGAGAGGGGAGTGGTCTGCTGAGCTGAGCTGAGCAGTTTTTATTTCAGTCTTGAACTGGGCAGGTCAACAGGGAGCTGTGAGGAAACTCTCTCTCTTTTCTGCCCTTCAATTTCAATCTGTAAGCAGGTGTTCCATTTGTATTGGTTTTTAAAGAGAGTTTGCTTATTTGGATTGTTGTGTGCATTTAGAACAGCATAATTAAGTCTAGCTGGATAGGTTGAGTTCTGTAGGAGTTCTTTATTCTGTTCTTTGTGTAATTGTGTTAATAAATTTTTTTATCTCTTTTAAAATCTAGTAGTCAACCTAGCTATCTTAGTCTAGGTAATTTTCATTGTACACAGACTGAAACAAACTGCAAAGTTAAGTCGAGGGCTGCCTACTTAAGAACGTTTAGAGTGGTCTGGCCTCGTCCATAACACACTACTTGCAGGTTACCACCCTGAAAATGATCCCCTTCTCCCAACTCATTGTCTTCTATACAGGAGGAAACTGTATCACCAGAATCATTCAGAGTTAGTAATGAAGATCTCTTGGATGATTGTTGCCACTCACTGTTCAGAAGGTGCTGGGACTGGATGGAATGTATCCAATGATTTTGAAGGAAATGAGGGTAGAAATTGAAGGTACGCTATCCATAATCTTTTAGTCTTCACTGGACTCAGGGGAGATGCTTGAAGACTGGAAAATTACAAACCTTGTGGCCTTGATCAAAAACGATTGCAAGGACAATCCCAGCAATTACAGACCAGTCAGTCTAACTTCAGTGATGGGGAAACTTCTAGAAACAATTACTCAAACTAGAATTAGTAATCTCATGGAAAAAAATGTGGGTTGATTAAGATTCAGCATGGATGTCTAAAGGGGGATTTGTATTTAATTAAATTGCTGCAGTGTTTTGAAGTAACAGAAAAGATCAAGTGTGTAATGCAGTTGATGTGTTATACATGGATTTACAGAGAATGTTTGATACGGTGCCACATGACAGACTAAGGAAACTTATAGGTCATGACGTAAAGGGACAATTGCAATATAAATACAACATTGTCCAATTTATAGGAAATAGAGAGTGACAAAAACAGAAATTGCTGGAAAAGCTCAGCATCTGTGAAGAGAAATCAGAGTTAACTTTTTGGTTTTGGTGAACAATCCTCATAACCATTAACTCTGATTTCCCTTAGACCATTAGACCATCAAACATAGGAGCAGAAGTTAGGCCATTCAGCCCATTGAGTCCGCTCCACCATTTCAATCATGGCTGATATGTTTCTCAACCCCATTCACCCGCTTTCTTCCCGTAACCCTTGGTCCGCTTGATACTCAAGAACCTATCATCTGTCTTAAATATACTCAATGACCTGGCCTCCACAGCCTTATGTGGCAATAAATTCTGTAGATTCACCACTCTCTGGCTGAAGAAGTTGCTCTTTGTCTCCGCTCTAAAATTTCTTTCCTTTACTCGAAGGCTATGCCCTTGAGCCCTAGTCTCTCCTAGCAGTGGAAACTTCTTCGCAACATCTACTGTGTCCAGGCCATTCAGTATTCTGTATGTTTCAATTAGATCCCCCCTCATCTTGCTAAACTTCATTGGGTTTAGACCCAGAGTCCTCAAAGTGTTCTTCATATGTTAGGCTTTTCATTCCTGGGACCATTCTCGTGAACAAGTTCTGGGGCCAGTACATCCTTCCTGAGAAATGGGGCCCATAACTGTGCACAATATTCCAAAGATTTCACAGTAATTTTCAGTAATTTTTGTTTTTGTTTCTGATTTACAGCATCAGCAGTTCTTTCGTTTTTTATTTAGGAAATAGAGAGTAATGGTCAAAAGATTTTGTTTGGGCTATTTCTTCTTGAGTTCCCCAGGGGTTGATGTTGGGATTTTTGTTTTTCCTGATATATATTAATTCTCTTGATCTTTATTTACAGGGGACAACTTCAAAGTTTGACATTTTAATTTAGTAGAAATCTGGAATGAAAAACCAGTTGAATGGCAATCAAATACCCACTGTTAATTGTCATAAAACCCATCTGGTTCATTAATGTCCTTTCAGAAAGAAAACTGCTGCCTGCCCTGCTGTACTTTTCTGACCTCCAACATCTGCAGTGCTCACTTTTTTCTGCTTTATGCAGTTGGTCCTACATGCAGCTTCAGGCCCATAGAATGTGATTGACTCTTAATTGCCCTCTTGGCATAAATGCTGGTCTAGATCCATGAATGACTTTTTTTAAAAAAATTGGCCCTGCCAGTGATACAGATATCTTGATAAAGAGTTTTCAATATGCATTTTAAATTGTATGAATACTTATCCTTACGTCCTTTTTTCCCTTTAAAAGGCTGAGATACTGTGAGTATTTAATAAGTAAAAAGTGAAAGTGCTAAGAGACCAAGCTAAGAGGCCTATGGTGGTACCCTATTCATAGAATCATACAGTACAGAAGAGGCCCTTAGGCCTATTGAGTTTGGACCACTAAACACACTATTACCTATACTAGTTTAATTTACCAGCACTAGGGCCATTGTCTTGAATGTTATGACACTTGAAGTGTTCAATCAAGTATGTTTTAAATGTTGTGAGACTACCCACCTCACCTAAACTCCCAGGCAACACATTCCAGACCCCCATCATCCTCTAGGTAAAATAAAATGCCCTCAAAGCTCCCCTAAACCTCCTGCCTTTCACTTTCAAAGTGTGCCCCATTGTTCTTGACCCTTCAAGTATTTATTATGAGATGGGTGCCTGTCCCAGTGTGCAAAGTCACCTGTTAGGAGCATTACAATGTAACATGTTGGTACGCTGTAAAGTGAAGAGGTGAACTGTACTCTAACTGAATATGAGATGTGACATGATGATATAATGAGGCTGGTGCTTGTGTAATACTA
>NC_057715.1:96864818-96870974 GCF_004010195.1 Chiloscyllium plagiosum | reverse complement strand
CCTGTTGGGCTATAACCTGGCGTTGTGTGATTTTAAACATTTAAAAAGCATCTGGATGGGTATGTGAATAGGAAGGGTTTGGAGCGATATGGGCTAAATGCTGGCAAATGGGAATATATCAGTTTAGGATATCTGGTCAGCATGGACTAATTGGACTAAAGAGTCTGTTTCTGCACTGTTTAACTCTATGACTCTATAACAGGTAAGCAGCAGCTCTGTTAGGGGTGAGGTAGATTCATAAAGTGCACTTTTGCTGATAGCTAAATAAATCAATGGTGAACGGCAGGGTTTTCCCAAGTGTCACATATGAAATGGATATCAAGTGTCAAGTGGGTTGTAACTTCTATTGTTGCTGCATATTGCTTTGCAGCTGCAGCCACTGATCATTATGGTAGTGCACATCCTCCAAAAGCCGATGTATCCATGAAACTTTGGAACTACTATTCTTCTACCTCTGGCTACCTTATCATGCAGAAAATCCCTGGATTTACAATCATCTTTCAACATGTAATATGCTTGAGCCAGCGAAGTTGCCTCTGTTTGATGAACGTCAACATACATTGCAGGTTTGCCTTTGAGAGGATTGCTTCATTCAGAATTCTGCCCTTACAGGTGATGCCAAGAATATGCACCATACATTAAAGTTAAAAATAGATGTCAGGCTATTGTCAAGCATCACAGCCAAACCTAATTTTGCTATTCTGATATTCAGATAGGTACAGGTTCTAACAAAGGTCAGAATACAGTAATGTGGGAACTGTGGTAGTTTTTTAAAAAAAGTCTTCCTAGCTTGGGAAACAAAGGATAGTTTTTCATTACAGAAGTTAAAAGCTACGGGATAACATATTGACATAAATAGAGATTGGTACCTAACAAGGAACAAAGTACTCATAAATTGATTAGTTTCTGTTTGGCATGATGTTATGTGGAGGGCTACAGCTGTAATTTTTTATAATTTACATAAATAACTTGAATGAAGGGACAGAAGCTATGAGTGCTATATTTGCTGATGATGCAAAATGAGTGGGAAAGTAAGTTGTGGAGAGGGCATAGGAAGTCTATAAATGAATACAGATGGTTGTATACATGGGAAAAACTATGGCAAATGGAGCACTACATGGAAGAATGTGAAACTATCCATTTTGGCAGAAAGAATATCTAATATTAACTCCCTATTCTCATTCTCTGAAGTACCAACACTCACTTTACTGAAGGCTGCATTTGCTGACACTGACACATGACCACTGTGTGCCGCTTTGAATCAGGCATGTGTAGATTTCAGGAGGGATGTGACTGGAGTTGGGGGCAAATTGGCTCTAAGTTGAGATGGGGGGGTGAAATCAGGACTGTGGATGGGGCTGATGAAGAGAGAGGGGGCGTGACTGAGAGAACTGGGGAAGATCAGGATCTGATAGAAAACTGGGGTTGGAGAGGGGGTGGTAAGGAGGGCCCAGGTACTGGGGAAAGCCAGGAAAGGAGACAGAGGGAATATGGGCTCCTGGCTCCAGCGTTCTCCTCATCATCATTCATTCTCCTCCAATGTCCTGAGTCCTCCTCATCCCATGCTTCCCCCCACCCGCCCCTCCCAGTTTCTGAGCCTCTTTCACTTCTTACCATCTGCTTTTACATTCCTAGCTAGTTTCTTCCAAACTCTAATTTTCCCTCCAAATTAATTTTTTGGTCATCCCTGCCATTTCTAATATTCTGACCGGTCACTTTTCTTTGCACAGTTATATGCATTTTCCTTAAGATTTATGCTTACCCCACGCTTTTAGTTAACTATGGATGGGTCCTCTCTTTAGATATTTTTTTATGGCATGAATAGATATACTGAGTATTCAGAAACATCCCCTGAAATGTTTGCTACTGCATCATTATTGATCTCATGGTCTTAAATGCCAATCACTTCTGCCAGCTTTGCTTTCATGCCATGAAATGTACTAGCAAGATAAAAATAGTGGCTACATCAGCAGTCAGAGTTGAGGAATCCTGCAGCAAGCAAATCAACTCCTGACTCATCAACATCTGTTCGCCAGCTAAAAGACACAAGTCAGGAGTGTGTTAGGCACTCAACTGCCTGGTTGAGTGCAGCTCCAGCAACACTTAAGAAACTGTCCAGGACAAATCAGCCCACTTGATTGTTACAACATCCACAACCATTCATTCCCTTGGTCAGTAGCAGCACTGTATACATCTATAAATGAACTGCAGAAATTTACAAATGCTCCTGAGACAGCACCTTTCAAATCCACAACCATTACCACCTAGACAGACAAAGACAGCAGATATATGGGAGCACCAGTGCCAGCAATCTCCCCTCCAAGCTCCTCAGCACCTGCCCTGAAAATATTTGGTGCTCCTTTAGTATCTGCATTAAAATTCTGGGGCTCAATCACTAATAGCATTGTGGAGGTAGCTACTCCAAAGGGATTGAAGCATTTCAAGAAGGCAGCTCACTAACACTTTCTCAAAAGGCAATTAGGAATGGGCAATAATTGCTAACCCAGCATTGATTACCATGTTTTATAACTAAAAATGAGAAATTAGATTGCTGCCCAGATTTAGGTTTGAAATACTAGTCTTAGACCCAATATTCCCCCTTTCAAATGCATTGTAAAGTTCAATCACATTATGTTAGTTGCTATCAAGGGTGCATTTAATTTGAGTTATTAAATAATCCTGTCACATTACATAGTAACAAGTGAAATACAAGCTGCTCTCTGGTTGGTTCCACAATGTGTTGCTCTAAGGAACTGTCTTGAAAGCATTCTATAAACTCTGCATCCAGATTGCTACTGTCAACCTGACTTTTCCAGCTTATAATGTAGATTAAAATCATTCATAATTATTGCTGTCCCTTTCTCACAAGAACTCAATATTTCTTCTTATATACTTTATCCCACGTTGAAGTTACTATTTGGGGGCCTGTAGGCCATTCCCACTCTGACTGCCTGTCAAAGTGCCCTTTTCTTGCCTGTTCCATTAGGTGATGTTTGAAGCCTTCCTCTCACTCTCAAACTGAAATTCATTACCTATCGCAAGATACTCTTTTCTCCTTCTCTGGAAGATGATGACTCCCTGTCTGGAGGGTCTGTTTCTCACCTGCTCTTCTAGCCGATGCTGCGTGCCTATCTTGGGGTCATACGGGTCTGCTCCTGTTATTGAGTCATAGAGATGTACAGCAAGGAAACAGACCCTTCGATCCAGCCCATCCATGCCAACCAGATATCTCAAACTGATCTAGTCCCATTTGCCTGCATTTGAGCCATATCCCTCTAAACCCTTTCTATTCACGTAACCATCCAGGTGAATTTTAAATGTTGAAATTGTACCCACCTCCATGACTTCCTCTGGCAGCTCATTCCATACATGCACCACCCTCTGTGTGAAAAAGTTGCCCCTTAGGTCCCTTTTAAATCTTTGCCCTCTCACCTTAAACCTGCACCCTCTAGTTTTGGACTCCCCTATCCTGGGAAAAAGACCTTGGCTATTCACCCTATCTATGCCCCTCATGATTTCATAAACCTCTAGAAGGCCACTCTGCAGCTTTCGACAATCCAGGGAAATCAGCCCAAGCCTATTCAGCCTCTCCTACAGCTCAAACCCTCCAACCCTGGCAACCTCTTTGTAAATCTTCTCTGAACCCTTTCAAATTTAACAACATCTTTCTATAGCAGAGAGACCAGAATTGAATGAAATATTCTGAAAGTGGCCTCATAATGTCCTGCAACATGACATCCCAACTCTTACACTCAATGCCCTGACCAAAAAAGGCAAGTATACCTTTACCTTTACTTCTACCTTTACCTTTACTACCTTTACTTCTTTACGACCCTGTTTAACCTGTGACTCCACCTTCAAGGAAATTTGAACTGCCATACTCCCCAGGACCCTACCCTTAAGTACATAATCCCTGCCCTGATTGTTTTGGGGAAGTCATTTATTACTTTGAAGAGATTATGAGAAAACTTCTCTTACCAGGCAATATCAAGATTTATAAGGAAATCATGAGTCTCTACACCAAATGTGGTTTGAAAATCAAAGTTTATATTATATACTAGTTTTTGTTTTGGATGTCAGTTTGCATTGTAGTGTAGGAGGTAACCAACTTAAAGGAATCATTTAGCATAATGTGGTAAATTATTTTACTTTTAATTTCTTTTTAAAGCAACCTTGTCTTCAGTCTTGCACTCAGAACTTAAGTCTCATAATCAGAACCACCTCCTTTAAAATGCAGATGAACTCTTCACTATTGCACCCAACATTTTTTTGAAAATCTATATTTTAGCAGCATTATGGCAACTACATGATTTAATCCTATTATTATAACCCCTTGATTTCATGCAATTTCAATCATCAAACATAGTGGGCGGCAAGGTGGCACAGTGGTTAGCACTGCTGCCTCACAGCGCCAGAGACCCGGGTTCAATTCCCGCCTCAGGCGACTGACTGTGTGGAGTTTGCACGTTCTCCCCGTGTCTGCATGGGTTTCCTCCGGGTGCTCCGGTTTCCTCGTGCTCCGGTTTCCTCCCATAGTCCAAAGATGTGCAGGTCAGGTGAATTGGCCATGCTAAATTTAACACTAACCTAGTGTTAGGTAAGGGGTAAATGTAGGGGTATGGGTGGGTTGCGCTTCGGTGGGTCGGTGTGGACTTGTTGGGCCGAAGGGCCTGTTTCCACACTGTAATGTAATCTAATCTAATCTAATGTAATATTGTCTACTGACAATTAATATTGAAACTGTGAGACCAAAAGAGGGGTGCAAGGTAGTTTAGTTGACTAGGAACTTTACGTGGTTCACTAAAATGCCAACAGCATGGGGTTTGATCCCTGTTCTGCCTGAGATCGCTTTGAGGCCAATCTCCTTGTCCTGCCCTGTAGTACTATCATGGCATAAACTGTGGTTTGGTGATACACAAAAAATTCAAGGAAGCTATCTGGAAAATAGGAAGGAAACCAATTTGTTTGCTTTCTGCCCTTGTTGTAGCTACATGACAGAACATGACAGAACGTGACAGAACAATAACGAGAGTTGTTGATTAACTCAAGCAATCAAACTTTATAAATTAATGATCAGCAGAACAAGATGTGAGACAAGAAAACCTCCAGTGGTAAAAAGTTTTGAGAAGTAGAAATACATAGTCACCTGCTCCTGCCAAATACACTGAACTTATCATATCTCGTCTCAAATACTGTATTGCAAAATATAATTTTCTAAAATTAATCTAATCCATATTTGAGTGAATCAATGCTAAGTGATTCATGCTTCCCTCAGCGGCTGACTTAATAGATTTACAACATGTTCACAATAACACTCATTGGACACATTATTTTATTAAGTTTGATACATAAATCTTCTGTATGGAGAATGAGATCGGGAGTGATATACTTACAATGCATCATCAGCACTGTCTGCACTAAGTGCCAGTTTTGAACCATCTCTTAGGTAAATCATCAGCATACATTCCCTACTGCTCTGTTCTGGTGGCAAGCCCTCTGTGAAAGAAGTATAATAATGGTAAAAAGAAAACATAATCAGGGCAGAAACAGAATTGTTATTCCTTTGCTATTAGGATATCAGTTTGTAAAATGATGCAGAGATGCCGGTGTTGCCTTCAAATAAAATTTCCTTTGAAATAAAGGCCAATATTCCATTTGCCTTCCCTATTGCCTACTGAACTTGCATGCTAGCTTTTTGCTTTATGCATGAAGATTCCAAAATCCCTCTGTTCTGTAGCTTTCCATTGTCTTTCTCAATTTAATTCATATTCAGCTCCTCTATTCTTCCTGCCAAAGTGCATAACCTCACACTTTCCCATATCGTGTTCAATCTGCCAAGTTTTCGCCCGCTCAATTAACTTGTCTAGATCCTTCTGCAGACTTTGTGTTATCTTGAAACTTGGCTATAGTACATTCATTTACCACATCCAAAGTTTTATATATGCTGTAAATAATTGTGGCCCCTGCATCGATCCTTCTTGTATTCCACTTGTCACAAAGCTAGCCCCCTTTTTCCTAAAAACTGTTCCTTGGCTCAAGGAGACTCTGTCCTTGATGTTTTTCAGAGGGGCAATAAACTGGGCTGAACTCCGATCAGTCTAGTTTGGTGCAGAGGTGAAAAGGATTTTGAGAGGCCTTTTGTTTATATGTAAACAG
>NC_057715.1:96851805-96859653 GCF_004010195.1 Chiloscyllium plagiosum | reverse complement strand
GTTTCTACCTCCTGCCCAAAATCCACAAACCTGACTGCCCCGGCCGACCCTTTGTCTCCGCCTGCTCCTGCCCCACCGAACTCATCTCTGTGTACCTTGACACCGTCCTGTCTCCCTTAGTCCAAGAACTCCCCACCTACATTCGGGACACCAGCCATGCCCTCCACCTGCTCCATGATTTTCGTTTCCCCGGTCCCCAACGCCTTATTTTCACCATGGACATCCAGTCCCTGTACACCTCCATCCCCCATCACGAAGGACTCAAAGCCCTCCGCTTCTTTCTTTCCCGCCGTACCGACCAGTACCCTTCCACTGACACCCTCCTTCGACTGACTGAACTGGTCCTCACCCTGAACAAAAAAAAAAGGGCTAATGCCCGAAACGTCGGTTCTCCTGTTCCCTAGATGCTGCCTGACCTGCTGCGCTTTTCCAGCAACACATTTCCATCTCTGATCTCCAGCATCTGCAGACCTCACTCTCTCCCCTGAGAAACATCTTAGCCATGGTCAAATGACAGAGCAGACTTGAAGAGTTGATTGGCCTAATTCTGTTCCTATATCTTATGGAGTTATAGTCTAACTTTTCACAATTCTGATACCTTGAATTTTTTCTGTTCTTTTAAAAATTCGCTCATGGAACGTGAATATCATTAGCTAAACCAGCATTTATTGCCTGTTCTTAATTGTCCTGGTGTTGTTGAGCTGCCTTTTTGAATGACAGCAATCCATGTCCCGTAGGAGTGAATTCCAGGATTTTGACCCAATGACACTGAAGGAACTGTGATATATTTCCATGTCAGGATGGGTGAGTGGCTTGTAGAGGAACTTGGTGCTTTTCCCATGTGTCTGCTGTCCATTTCCTTCGAAATAGAAGTGGCGATGGGTTTGAAGGTGCTGTCTTTGGTTCTAAAATGTTTATGAGCAAACTGAGTGCATATTGTGCCCAAAACTATGCGACTATCTGTGCGGAGTTTGCACATTCTCCTCATGTCTGCGTGGGTTTCCTTCGGGTGCTCCTTCAGTCCAGAGATGTGCAGGTCAGTGAATTAGCTATGCTAAAATGCCCATAATGTTAGGTGCATTAGTCAGAGGGAAACGGGTCTAGGTAGGTTATTCTTCGGAGGGTCGGTGTGGACTTGTTGGGCTGAAGGGCCTGTTTCCACACAGTAGGGAATCTAATCAAGTATTTTCAAGTCTTCTATAGCCACATCAATAATAAGAGGGCAATAAAAGGTGGAGTAAAACTGATTAGGGACCAAAGAGGGGGTTTACACATGGAATCAAGAGGCATAATTAAATTGCTAATGATTACTCTGTATCCACCTTTAGCCATGAGGCAGATCTGTTCAGGCATAGTGACAGAGGAGGAAACAGTCATTAGAACATAGAACATAGAACATAGAATAGTACAGTACAGGCCTTTTGGCCCTCGATGTTGTGCTGACCTTTTATCCTACTCTATGATAAAGCTAACTTACATACCCTTCATTGTACTATCATCCATGTGCTTATCCAAGAGTCGCATAAATGTCCCTAATGTATCTGATTCTACTACCGCCACTGGCAGTGCTTTCCACGCACCCACCACTCTGTGTAAAGAACACACCTCTGACATCTCCCCAAAACCTTCCTCCAATCACCTTAAAATTAAGGCCCCTTATGACAGCCATTTCTGTCCTGGGAAAAATTCTCTGGCTATCCACTCAATCTGTGCCTCTCAACATCTTGTACACTTCTATTAAGTCACCTGTCTTCCTTCTTCGCTCTAGTGAGAAAAACCCCTACCTCCCTCAACCTTTCTTCATAAGACATGCCCTCCAATCCAGACAGCATTCTGGTAAACCTCCTCTGCACCCTCTCTAAAGCTTCACATTCCTCCCATTAGGAGGGTTTAAAATTGATAAGGAGAGGGTTATTAGAGAAGCTGTCAGTACGTAAAGTTAATCGGGTTCTGGGAACAAATGAGATGCATTCCAGGCTTTTGAAGGAGTGAGAGTGAAAATTGGAGAGGCACTTACAAAAACTTATCAATCTTTCCTGAATTTACGGGTGGTTTTAGAGGACTGGAGCATCACAAACATTATGCCTTTATTCGGAAAATGTTGTAAAAATGGCTTAGCAAATACGGATCAGCCAGTTTAATTTTAGTGGTGGGGAAACCTAAAAACAATTATTTGGGATAGAATTAATAATCACATTTGTCCAAATTCCAAACTTTTAGTTCTGAAGAAGAGAGTCATTTGGATTCAAAACATTGTTTTTCTCTCTCTACAGTTGCTGCTGGACCTGCTGTGTTTCTCTGGCACTTTCTGCTTCATTTCAGATTTCCAGCATCTGTAAAACTTGGGCATTTTTAGGTGTAGAGGAAGGTTTGAAGTAGAGGTTCACAGAGGTCAGTCCATGGACTTGTGTTTTCTCACATATATAAAAATAATTTAGATCTTGGAGTGCAACATATTCCAGAGTATCTCCTGCCACAATATTTAGCCAATGAGATTGACAATATTCAAAAGCATATGCCAGGTTTCTTGTTTGAAGAATTGAGGAGTTTGACAGTAGCTGGTAAACCTTGTGCATGGTGAGCAATGACACTAAAGACATCCACAAGCTATAGATCATTTATGTCTATAGTTGTCAATTTAGTTTTAGCAAGGAGCCAAGTAAGACAAAAGAGTTTACATTCCATGTGGTATTTAATACACTAAAAGGCAGTTGATTATTAAAATAAAACAAGGAACTGAGGATGCTGGATATGTGAAATAAAAACAGAAATTGCTGGAGAGATTTAGCAGGTCTGGCTACAAGTGTGACGAGGACGCAGAGTGCAGTGACCCTTCTTCTGTTGATCATTAATGAGAGAAGCAGTCACCATCAGGTAGATTGTAAATATTATGGGAGTTGTCACACGGCCTTGCTTAATGCAATTTCAAATTTTGACCTTCTTCTGAAGACTGGAGCAGTCATACTATCGTGAAGGAGTTACTTGATTTCGACAAACATGCAAATTAGGATGAATAGACTATATGGTCCCTTGAGCTCTGCTCTGCCATTCAATAAGAATCATGGCTGATCTGATTGTTACCTCAAATCTTCATTCCCACCTACCCTTGATAATTTTTTTACCCCTTTGAATCAAGAATCTTCCTATCTCTGCCTTCAAAATATTCAAGAACTCTGTTGCCATTATCTTCTCAGGAAAAAGAGTCCCAAAGACCCTTCATTAAATGACAGAAGAAAAAAAATGCCTCATCTCCGTTTAACTGAGTTAACCCCTGATTTTAAAAGTCACCCCTAGACTTACCCATAAGAGAAAGCATTCTTTCCATGTCTCTCCTCTGAACAGTGCTCAGGAGCAGGGTGAGGCAATGGCCTAGTGGCATTGTCACTAGACAGTTAATCCAGCATCCCCAATAATGTTCTGGGGACCCAGGTTTGAATCCACCTGTAGCAGCTGGCAGAATTTGGATTCAATTGAAAAATCTAGAATTACGAATCTGCTGATGATCATGAAACCAAAGTAGAGCCAATTGGGGATGCTGGAAAAGCGCAGCAGGTCAGGCAGCATCCAGGGAACAGGAAAATCGACGTTTCGGGCATAAGCCCTTCTTCAGGCTTTTGCCCGAAATGTCGATTCTCCTGTTCCCTGGATGCTGCCTGACCTGCTGCGCTTTTCCAGTAACACATCTTCAGCTCTGATCTCCAGCATCTGCAGATCTCACTTTCTCCCCAACTGGGGATGAGCAATAAATGCTGGCCTAGCCAGCAACATCCATAGCCTGTGAATGAATAGAAATATGCTTCAATCATGTCAACTTCTACTCTTCTTAATTCCAGTAAATACAATACAAAGCTGTCAACTTGCCCTCACAAGAAAACTTCCACATTTCAGGTGTTAGTCTGATAAGACTTTTCTGAACTTCCTCCAATGCAGTTATATCCTCCCTTAAATAAGGTTACCAACATTGTGCACAGTACTCCAGATGTGGTCTCACTACTACCCTGCATAACTGAAGCATTATTTTTGTGTTTTTGTATTCAATTTGACTTGCAATAATTAAGAACATTCTAGTAGCTTTCTTAAGTACTTGTATCTGTAGGCTAACGTTTTGTGATTCATGCAGGAGGACAACCAGATCCCTCTGCATCTCAGAGTCATAGTCATAGTATCATAGAGATGTACAGCATGGAAACAGACCCTTTGGTCTAACTCGTCCATGCCGACCAGATATCCAACCTAATCTAGTCCCACTTGCCAGCACTCGGTCTGTTTCCCTCTAAGCCATTCCTATTCATATACCCATCCAGATGCCTTTCAAATGTTGCAATTGTACTAGTCTCCATCACTTCCTCTGGCAGCTCATTCCATACACGTACCATCCTCTGCATGAAAAAGTTGCCCCTTCGGTCTATTTTACGTCTTTCCCCTCTCACCCTAAACCTTTGCCCTCTAGTTTTGGACTCCACCACCCCAGGAAAAAGATTTTGTCTATTTATCCTATCCATGTCCTTCATGATTTTATAAATCTCTATAAGGTCACCTCAGCCTCTGACGCTCCAGAGAAAACAGCCCCAGCCTATTCAACCTCTCCCTATAGCTCAAATCCTCCAACTCTGGCAAAATCCTTATAAACCTTTTCTGAACCCTTTCAAGTTTCATAACATCCTTCCGATTCAATCATCACTATTTACATAAGAATTGCTTTTATTCTTCCTGCCAAAATGAATAATGTCACATTTGCCCACATTCTGTTCCAGTTGTCACATCTTTGCTCACTCAATTTTAACCTATCAGTATAAATTTTTGTAGCTTCCTTATGTGCTCTGCATAACTTAATTTCTGACCTCTCTTTGTTCTGTCAGCAAATTTGACAACCATACCTCCTATCTCTTCATCCAAATCATTTGTACAAATTGTCAACAGTTGAGGTCCCAACACAAATCCTTGTGGCACTCCACACATTACATTGTCCCATGCTGACATACTACCCTCTACACCATCGGATTTTGTTTTAGTTCCAATGATACACAAACTCAAACCTCAGGAAATCAACCAGAGGAGAAATGCGCCCTTCAATTCCACAGAAGAAAACTTGTCACACTAGGCAAGTTTAATGGGTTGTTGGTCACCATGGCAGGTAAGTATACAATTATTACTGCATCAGCATAAACCTAATCAGTTTTCACGTCAACTATTCCAATAGTCAGAAAGTGCCCAAACTTCACTTGGGAGATTTTCACTCACAGCACCATATAAATGTCAATTGTCCTCAATCTTAAAAGTGTACAGTTAGCTCATTGCTGACTTTTGAAACAAGACATTGTGCAAATGACAGTAAATGCTTACCTATGCATTCATATCCTATCTTTATATTTATGCAGTTTACTTTTACATGGATGCAGTCTTCCAATTGACGACGATTTTCATCTTCATAATACACAAGGGTACCATCCAGCCACAAATCAAACCAATTCTTCTTCCATCTCCGAAGAATTGAGCCTGCACACACACAAAGTTACATATTTTCTTCATGTATTTTATCTGCCCTTTATGACATTTACATATTAGTGAATAATTCAAGAAAATCATTGTATAGACTGCATTAAAATCTATGGCTAATTATAAATAATTGCAGACTAAATGGGTTGAAGGGCGTTTATTTCCTTACTTTGGATCTCTATGACTCAAAACTATAACCTTTCTCCCTTAAGAAAAAACTGTAGTAGGAGCGGAGATATTATGTTTCTCAAAACAAATCATTTGAAATTATGGCAAAACTTTGAATATTAGCAGACCTACTGATTGAATTACTTAAAACATTTGTTATAAACTTGGATGTGAATTTAATTTTAATAAAATTAATGTAATGCTGTATATTCTAAATCCTTTTCAGAATTCCCTCTCCAAAAAACATTATACTTTAAAAACACTCACTTTGTCTCCATAGCGAGCCACTCTTCACCAGGGCCATTTCTGCACAAACTCAGAAAGCATTCAATCCCACGTTTTGCCCAGTTTAGAACTGAATTCACTTTTGTCTGCAAGTTTATGAGACAAATGGTATCTGGACTCAGTCTCTCCTCTTAATCTACGTGATCTGATTAGGGATTTATTGTCACTGGTTACTGATCCTTCTCTTAATACCAAAGAAGGTTCTAGAAAACAGGTCAAAGTTACTTTTCAGCAACGCACACTGCACATTAAGCAGCGAAACAATTTTCAACACCTCATTAAAAAAAATTGTTTGAATTTGCTTTTAATTTCAACTTAATGCATGTTGTTTATCATAGTACTCCTCTCCGAATTCATGAACAGTGGCCCAACTATATAAATATAACTTTTTTATTTTTAACATGGAATGAATTTAATTCTAAACATACTTAATACTCAAAATTCTAAAAGTCGACATATGATGCAGTAGTAGCGTCCCTACTCTAGGTTCAAATCCTATCTGCTCCAAAGGTGTGTTATAACGTCTCTAAATGTGTTGATGAGGATCAATAGGTTAAATAAAAACATAAATGTCTACAATTTAAGGTAGACGCATAATAAAGCTATATAACATTTCCAACATTTTAAAGAAAGCTACAAATGTTAGTATATTCAACATCCAATTCCAAAACACCAAACCAGGTGATGAATTGCTACAGTGTATCAGAATTTCCTGAATTTGGTGTTTTTCTTTAATATGTATTTCCTATCAGCTCTGTTGCAGCTTTTCCTAAAATTTACTCCGGAGTTGTAGTCTTTCTTCACTGATTGTCCCCTGTTCTTCCATATGGTCAGAACTAAATTTCCCAAGGAATTAGCCATGATGAAGTTAAGTTGAAGTTCTGAGGCAGAAAGCATTATAAGCAACTCTTTAGCTTGCTTGCTTCCTCTGCACTGACTGAGGTGTTACTGGATCACACAGCTCGTATTTGGTTAGAAGAACACTTTGCCATCCTCAGAAAAGATTCAATTCCCTGACAGCTTGCATGCATTACAATATCTCTTTTCTCATCTCTTTGGGGATAATAACACTATTTTGTTTGTACAAGATGCTATTTTAGGCTCAGAATTTCCTCTTATTGTCTTTCCATCTGCACAGGCATCCCAGGTCCATGCACGGTAGCAACCTCTGTAACCAGAAGTCAATGCTACAATTGACATGCCAATGCCAGTCGCTGTGTACAGAAGCAGTTTAGAGGGAACATTGCTTAGGGTATTAATTCATTTCAATAAGCCCAATACTCTGCAATATCAATGTTGTGCCCTTGATGTTTTTAGGACAAGCTTTCTTCACTACTTCTTGCAGCACTTTGGAGAATTGCTCAATTTATAAAACCATAAGGTAGAACATAAAGGGTGGCGCAGCGGCACAGTGTTTAGCACTGCTTCTTCATAGCACCAGGGACTCAGGTTCAATTCCCACCTTGGGTGACTGTGTGGAGTTTGCACATTCTCCTCGTGTCTGTGTGGATTTTCTTAGAAACAGGAAAGGAGGTCATCCTGTTTGGAGTTTTCTATTGGCCTCTGAATAGTTCCAGAGATGTAGAGGAAAGGATAGCAAAGATGATTCTCGAGAGGAATGAGAGAGACAGGGTAGTTGTTATGGGGGACTTCAACTTTCCAAATATTGACTGGGAACACTATACTACGAGTACTATAGATGGGTCAGTTTTTGTCCAGTGTGTGCAGGAGGGCTTCCTGACACAATATGTAGACAGGCCAACAAGGAGATGAAGCCACATTAGATTTGGTACTGGGTAATGAGCCCGGCCAGGTGTTAGATTTGGACGTAGGTGAGCACTTTGGTGATAGTGATCACAATTCTGTTATGTTTACTTTAGTGATAGAAAGGGATAGGTG
>NC_057715.1:96845940-96848110 GCF_004010195.1 Chiloscyllium plagiosum | reverse complement strand
GATGATACAAATATCTCAGCAAGAGGCCCAGCAATCACTTCTCTAGCTTCCCACAGAGTTCTTGGTACACCTGATCAGGTCCTGGGGATTTATCCACCTTTAACCGTTTCAAGACATATGGACGTACATTGAATAGTGTAGGTGAAATGGGCTTCAGATTGATTACTCTTTGGAGGGTCGGTGTGGACTTGTCGGGAATCTAATCTAGAACAGAATTAGGCCTTTCAGCCCATTGAGTCAGCTCTGCCAATCAATCATGGCTGATATGTTTCTCAACCCTATTTTCCTAACTTCTCCCTGTAATCTGTGATGCTCTTATTACTCAGGAACCTATCTATCCATCAAAGACTTGACTTCCACATCCTTCTGCAGCAATGAGTTCCACAGATTGACTACCCTTTGACTGAAGAAATTCCTCCTCATCTCAGTTCCAAAGGATCCTGCCTTCACTCTATGGCTGTGGCCCCAGGTCCTCACCTCTCCTATTAATGGAAACATCTTCTCAACATCTTCTCAGGTATTCCAACTGTCACTTCTTTGTTCATTCTCCTAGCCAGTCCAAATCCTCCTGCAGTCTTCTCACTTCCTTAACACTACCTGTCCATCCATCTATCTTTGTGTTATCTGCACACTTAGCAATATGCCCTCAGTTCCTTCATCCAGATCCTTAATGTACAATGTGAATAGTTGTGGTCCAAAAACTGATCCCTGTGGAACTCTATTGGTAGTCAGTGCCATCCTGAAAAGACACTTTATCCCTACTGTCTGCCTTCTGCCAGTCAGCTGACCCACTATCCATGCCATCACCTTGCCCTTAATACCATTAAATATTATCTTATTTAACAGTCTTCTGTGCAGCACCCTGTCAAAGGCCTTCTGGAAATCCAAATAGATCACATCCACTGGTTCTCTTTGTCTAATTTGTTGATTGCCTACTCAAAGAATTCTAATAGATTTGTCAGGCATGACCTCCCTTTAATGAAGCTTTGCCTGACTCAGTCCTATTTTATCATGCACTCCAAGTATTGTACAATCTCATCCTGAATAATGGACTATAAAATCTTACCAGCGGCTGGACTATAATTTCCTATCTTCTGTCTCAGTCTCTTCTTAAACAGAGGTGTTATATTAGCCAATTTCCAGTTCTAGGGCCCTCCCTGATTGCAATGATTCCTGAAAGATCACTATCAATGCCTACCCAATCTCCTCAGCTATCTCCTTCAAAACCCTGGAGTGTAGTCCATCTAGTCCAAATGATTTATCCACCGTTTGACTTTTCAGTTTCCCCAGTGCCTTCCCTTTAGTGATAGCCACTGCATTCACCCCTGCCCACTGACTGCATTGAGGTTTTGGTATATTACTGGAGTCTTCCAACATGAAGGCTGAGACAAAGTACCTTTCTTCGTCAGCCATATTTTCCAGCAATCTAATGTCTACTCTCCCCTCTCTCTTTCATTTTATATATCTAAACAAACTCTTGCAAACTTTGATTATATTACGAGCTAAATTACCAGCATATTTCATCTTATTGTTTTTGTAGTTATCCTCTACTGGTTTTTTAAAGGCTTCCAAATCCTTTTGTTTCTCACGAACCCTCACCACATTGTTTGCCTGCTCTTTTGTTTTTATGTTGTTCCTGACTTTCCTTATCAGTCACGGTTGCCTTAGCATCCACCCCTTAGTGTACTTCTTCTTGTTAGGGATGGATTTCTGCTGTGCCTCCTGAATTACCCACAGAAATTCCTGCCATTGCTGTTCCACCATCTTCTCTGCTAGCTCTCATTCCGATCAACTCTGGCCAGCTCCTCCCTCATGTCTTTGTAATTTCCTTTACTCAATTGTAATACCATTACATCTGATTTTAGCTTCTCCCTCTGAAACAGCAGGGTGAATTCTATCATAGTCTAGATTAGAGTGGTGCTTGAAAAGCACAGCAGGTCAGGCAGCATCTGAGGAGCAGAAAAATTGACATTTCGGGCAAAAGCCTTCAGGAATGAGGCAGGAGCCTCCCGGGATGGAGAGATAAATGGGAGGGGTGTGGGGCTGGTGAGAAGGTGGCCAAGAATACAATAGGTGGATGGAGGTAGGGATGAAGGTGATAGGTTGGAGAGGAGTGTGGAGCGGATAGATGGGAAGGAAGATTGGCAGGTAGGACAGGTCATGAGGATGG
>NC_057715.1:96787055-96845460 GCF_004010195.1 Chiloscyllium plagiosum | reverse complement strand
AGAAGGAGGCCATCTGGTGTGTTCTGTGGTGGAACTGGTCCTCCTGGGAGCAGATATGGCAGAGGCAGAGGAATTGGGAATACAGGATAGCATTTTTGCAGGAGGTAGGGTGGGAAGAGGTGTAATCCAGATAGCTGTGGGAGTCGGTGGGCTTGTAAAAAATGTCAGTGTTAAGTCGGTCATCATTGATGGAGATGAAGAGGTCCAGAAAAGGGACGGAGATGTCAGAGATGGTCCAGGTGGATTTAAGGTCAGAGTGGAATGTGTTGGTGAAGTTGATGAACTGCTCAACCTATTCGCGGGAGCATGAGGTGGTGCCGGTGCAGTCACCAATGTAGCGAAGGAAGAGGTGGGGAGTGGTGCCAGTGTAACTACGGAAGATGGACTGTTCTACGTAACCAACAAAGAGACAGGCATAGCTGGGGACCATACGGGTGCCCATGGCTACCCCTTTCATCTGGAGGAAGTGGGAGGATTTGAAGGAGAAATTGTTAAGGGTGAAAACCAGTTCAGCCAAATGAATGAGAGTATCAGTGGAAGGGTAGTGTTGGGGACGTCAGGAGAGGAAGAAACGGAGGGCTTGGAGGCCCTGGTCATGGCAGGTGGAGGTGCAAAGGGATTGGTGAAGATGAGGCATTGGGGGCCAGGGAAACAGAAGTCTTGGAGGAGGTGGAGGGCGTGAGTGGTGTCCTTAATGTATGTGGGAAGTTCCTGGACTGGGGAGATAGGACAGTATCGAGGTAGGTGGAGATAAGTTTGGTGGGGCAGGAGCAGACTGAGACAATGGGTCAGCCGGGGTGGTCAGGCTTGTGGATATTGGGAAGGAGGTAGAATTGGGTGGTGCAGGGTTCCCGGACTATGGGTTTGGAAGCTGTGGGTGAGAGATCTCCTGAGGTGATGAGGTTGTGTATGGTCTGGGAGATGATGGCTTGCTTATGGGGTTGGGGTCATGGTCGAGGGGGTGGTAGGAGGAGGTGTCTTGAGTTGACGTCTGACTTCAGCGGTGTAGATGTCAGTGCACCAAACTACCACTGCATCCCTTTTATCCACTGGTTTGATGGTGAGGTTGGGATTGGAGCAGAGGGTTTGGAGGGCTGCGTGTTGTGAGGATGAGAGGTTGGAGTGGGGGAGGTGGGTAGACAGGTTGAGGTGGTTAATGTCTCGGCGGCAGTTGGAAATGAAGAGATCGAGGGCGGGTAACAGACTGGCATGGGGTATCCAGGTGGATGGAGTGTGTTGGACGCGAGTGAAGGGGTCCTCGGAAGATGGGCGTGAGTCCTGATTGAAAAAGTAAGCTTAGCGGCGGAGGCGGCGGAAGAAGTGTCACAACGCGTATTTACAGTCTCTGTCCCCCCAGGAGGCTTCTTTACCTTAAGCTCCCTAATCAAGTCTGCTTCATTGCATATCATCAAATCTAGAATTGCCTATGCCTTAGTGAGCTGCATCACAAGCTGCTCCAAAAAAACAGCTCTTGGACATTCCACAAATTCCTTTCTTGGGTCTGCTACTAACCTGATTTTCCCAATTCACCTACATATTGATTTAAGTTAGACACTTGTCTTTCCAATTCAGTGTTACTTCTGGGTTGATGAATTGCAAAGGCTGTGGAGCTGTTTTTTTTCTCTGAATCCTAAAATATCTAATGTAAGTCCTTTATTCAAAGAGGAAGGGAGACAGAGGTAAAAGAGGCTGATTAGTTTAACATGTGCCATAGGGAAGATGTTAAAAACTGTAATTAAAGACGTTATAGAAAGGCATGCAGAGAAATCCAAAGTAATCAAACAGACTCAGTGTGGTATTGAAAAAGGGACATCATCCTTAACCAACTTACTGGAAGTTTTTGAAGAGATAATAGACATTGTGGATAAAGGACACTCTGTGAATGTACTATACTTACTTCTTCTAATGCAAGAAAATTATTGTGGAAAATTAAAGCTCATTATGTAGGGTGTCACATTGGCAAGGATAGAGAGTGGCTAGCTCACAACAAACAGAGAATAGGCATAAGTGGTCATTTTGTGTTTGAGAAGATGTATTGACTTGTCTGCAACCAGACTTAGTGCCGGACTCTTAAATGTTTACAATTTGTATAAATTACTTGAATGAAGGGACCAAAAGTATGGTTGAAATATTTGGGTTTGACACAAAGACTGGTTGGAACTTCCTTGATCACTGCTTCATAAACATCAAAGACACCCATCACTCCATGCCCGTCCAACTTTGGAAAATCAGATCAGATCTGGAGCTGTGTTCCTCCTCCAATGTTACAAACAGAAGTTGAAAATGGGAGGATCCTTCACAAAAAGTAGTACAATGCTGGTCTGAGGCAGCCAAAGAACTTCTCCAGGACTGCTTCAACTGGACCATATTCAAGAATTTAGTAGACAACTAAATGAGTACGCCACCACCATCACGGACTTCATTAGCAAGTGTGTAGAGGAATGCATGTCAAAGAAGTCAATCTATGTGTTCCCCAATGGACACTTTGGATGAACTGGGAAATCCACGATATACTGAAGATCAGCCATGCAGCATTCAAGTTAGACGATCCAGATCTATACAGAAAATTCAGATATAACCTCTGCAAGGCCCAGAGATGCCAAGAGACAGTACCGGATCAGGTTAGAGGCCCAAATTAACGATATGGACACCTGCTGCCTTTAGCAAGGTCTACACAACATAACAGGATACAGAATGAAGCAGAGCAAGATAGCAGACAAAAACACATCCCTCCCTGATGCACTCAATGCTTTTTATGCTCTGTTTGAGCAGAATGCCAGTGGCATGATGTCACCTGTCCTGGATGCACCTGTTCCCTCTGTCACTGCTGCTTTTATCTGATCAGTCTTCCTGAGAGTAAACCCGAAGGAAGCAACAGGCCCAGATGGATACCCCACTAAGATCCTGTGCAGACCAGCTGACAGAGGTATTTGCTGACATCTTCAACCTTTCCTTGCTACAATCCGAAGTCAACATCTGCTTCAAGAAGATGACCATCGACCCAGTACCAAAGGAAACACATGCAATCTGCCTTAAAGACTACCTGAGTGGCTCTGACTTCCTTAATAATGAAATGCTTCGATAGGCTGTTCATGGCCCACGTCAACTCAAGCCTCCCAGCCTGTCTCGATCCCCTGCAATTTGCCTACCAGAGAAATAGGTCCACAGCAGATATCATTTCCATAGCCCTACACTCATCTTTGGAACATCTGGATAACAAGGATGCCTACATCCAGCTTCTACTCATCAACTACAGCTCTGCCTTCAACAACATAATCCCTCCCAGACTGGTCTCAAAACTCCGAGACCTAAGTCTTGGCTCTGCCCTCTGCAACTGGATCCTTGACTTCCTGACCCACATACCACAATCAGAGAAGATAGACAGCAGCACCTCCTCCATGATAATCCTCAACATTGGCTCTCTGCAAGGATGTGTTCTCAGTCCCCTAATGTATTCCTGTACACGCACGACTCTGTAGCCAAGTTCTGTACGAACACTGTCTGCAAGTTTGCTGACTACACCATAGTAGGTCAGATATCAAACAATGATGAGTCAGAATACAGGAAGGAGATAGAGGGCTTGGTGTCATGGTGCAGTGATAACAACCTGTCTCTCAATGTTGGCAAAACAAAGGAACTGATCATTGACCTCAGGAAGAAAGGAGGATGACACACCCCCATTTACATCAATGCAGCTGAGGTGGAGAGGGTCTAGAATGTTAAGTTCCTGGAGTGACAATAACTGACAATTTGCCTAGACCTCCCAAGTAGATATGATCGTCAAGAAGGCACAATAATGCCTCTTCTTCCTCAGGTGTCTTAGGAAATTCAGCTTGTCCATAAGGACCTTCACAAACCTTTACAAATGCACCATAGAAAGCATTCTATCTGGGTGCATAATTGCCAGATATAACAACTGTTGAGGACTGTAAGAAACTAGATAAAGTTGTGTACACAGCCCAGACCATCACCGAAGTCAATCTCCCATCCATCGACTCCATTTATACCTCTCATTGCTGCGGCAAGGCTGCCAACTTCATCAAACACCCCTCTCACATGGTAATGGTCTTTTCTAACCTCTTCCATCAGACAGAAGATACAGAAGCTTGAACACACACACACACACAAACACCAACAAATTCAAGAACAGCTTCTTCTCTGTTGTAATTAGACTGCTGAATGGACTTCTCTAACTTCAAATAATGTTGATCTTGTTAATGTTGATCTTGCTTTGTGCACCGCTTGTGCAACTGTAACCTTGTACATTTTGGTCTGTTTAAGCAGCCTATGACCTGTCTGTCCTTCTTTACTATGATCTGCCCGTACTGATCACAAAACAAAGCTTTACACTGTACTTAGGTACACGTGACTACAATAAATCAAATCAAAGCAAAAGTTGGGAAGAGACATTAGGAGGCTACAAAGGGACAGAGAAAGGTTAAGTAAATAAGCAAAGATGTAGCAAATGCAGTATAAAGTAGGAAAATGTGAGATTGTCCGTTTTAACGGGAGGATATGAAGACTGATTTGAATTGAATTAGCTGTCTGTCTCTGTGCTGTAAGAGTGTGAGGATTGTTCCACGTTATAACCTTACTTTCAAGGACTTTGTTTTCAGGTCACGACCTTTGGACAATTCACACAGGTCTGCTACACTAATGATGTTACATGAAACACCACTATCTATCTGATGCCACATCATTTGAAGCTTTCCTTCTATAGTCATCATTCTAACAGTCACAAACCATTGATCATCTTTAGACTTGGAGATTCAAACCACATTCATCATGAAATTTATTAGCTAGCATGTCTCCAGCAGAAATCTTCATTGGTTTGTTTTGCTTATTTCTAGTTAAGCACTTGCACGATAAAAGACTTGGCTTCTTGCTGTTAAAGCACAGCTTTCCCCTCATTGGACATGGTTCCTTTTCTTTAATGTGATGCCCATGTAACATTTATATCCTGCCCTCTGGCCTTGATCTTTCTGCTTTTTTTTTGTGCAATTGCTACTTTCTTGCTTTGAATATATTGCTCCCATTTAGATTAGGCTGACTCTCAATATAGTGCAAAGCATCATTGTTTTCCAGTTAATACACTCCAGCTGATGATTAACAATCTTAGCGTTTTGTTCATTTTAATAACTTTCTGGAAAGTACGTTTCCCTTCTTACTGCAGATGACCTGTCACTGAAGGATATACCATGCCTAAGACAATCTCATCTCTGCTGAGATCATTTTTCAATTGTCCAAATTGACAGGATCCAGCTAGATTTAGCAATGCAGTCATGCACTGATCAATAGTTTCCCTGTCCACTGAACTCCAATGTTGAACACATACTATTCATATGTTAAATTAATATAAAGTTCAAAGTGTTTCTTCAAAGTCTTCACAATTTCAGCAGTCTGGCCTTTCTGCTCCTCAGTGAGATCTAGGCTGCCATACCATGTGTAGTAATCATTTGCCGGGTAGCAGAGTTGCAACATATATCGGTTCAATTTTAAAAACAATTCTGCTGCTATTTCATACTTCTGTCACTGAGAGTGCAAACAAAATTGTTATATATCTCCTCTTACTTTCACGGTAGGGGGGATTAGAAAATTCCCTTCTATTTTGATCTCTAGTAATTCAAATTGCAGTTCACTGTTTCATTTTTTACCTCTTCCTTGCCATTTCTTTCAGTAACTGGCTTTTGGAAACTGGCTTCCAGGTGGCCACTTAACCAACCGTGCACTTTGGGTCTAGCAGTCATAATTCTGTTAGTTTCAAAATGGTTATGGAAAGGGATAAGTCTTCCATAATAATTAAAGTTTTTTTAACTGGAGTAAGGCAAATTTTAATGGTATGAGACAAGAACTTTCAAAAATTATTTGGAGTAGACTGTTCACTGGTAAAATGACATCTGACAAGTGGGAGGCTTTCAAGAGTGTAATGATGAAAGTTCGGAAACATTGTATTCTTATTAGAGTCAAGGGTAAGGTTGATAAGATTATGGAACAATGCATGAATAACAATATTGAGGTTCTAGGTAAAAACAAGGACTGCAGATGCTGGAAACCAGAGTCTAGATTACAGTGGTGCTGGAAAAGCACAGCAGGTCAGGTAGCATCCGAGGAGCAGGAAAATTGACGTATTGAGGTTCTAGTCAAGAATAAAAGAGAATCTTATTTTAGATACAGCTAACTTGGTTCAATTTAATCTCTTAATTAATACAAAGAGTGTAGGGCATTCTTAAGAAAGAAATCAGGAAGGTAAAGAAGGGATATGAGATAGTATTGCAGATAAAGTTAAGGATAATCCAGAGATTCTACAAATACATTAAGAACAAGAGGGTAACTAGAGAGAGGGTTGGGCACCTTAAAGATCAAGGAGATTGCCTTTGTGTTGAACCCCAGGAGATGGAGAGATACTAAATGAATATTTCATGTCAGTTTTTACTGTGGAGAAACAAATGGAGGCTAGACGACACAAAGAAATAAAGTTTGATATTTTAAAAATAGTTCACATTGCAGGAGGGGAAGTTTGCGAGGTCTTAAAGAATATAAAGGTGGATAAATTTCCATGATCTGATCTAATGCATCCCAGAACATTGTGGGAAGTAAGGGAGAAAATTGTGAGACTCTTTGCAGAAATATTTGCATCATCTATAACTATGGGTGAGGTGCCTGATGACTAGAGGGTGGCTAATGTTGTACCTTTGTTGAACAAAGGTTGTAAGGAGAAACCAGGGAACTATAGACCTGTGAGTCTGACTTTGGTTGTGGATAAATTGTTGGAGTTGATTATAAAAGATAGAATTTATGGATATTTAGAGAGGCAAAAATTGATTAAGAATAGTCAGCATTGGCTTTGTGCGAGGAAAATCATGTCTCACAAACTTGATTTGAGGAAGTTGCCAAAAGGATTGATGATGGCAGAGCAGTAGACATTGTTAACTTGGACTTTAGAAAAGCTTTGACAAAGTTCCGCATGGTAGACTAATCAGTACAGTTAGGTCACGTGGGATTCAGGGTGAGCCTGCCATTTGGATGCATAATTGGCCTAATGGCATCAGACAGAGAGTGGTAGTGGAGGGTTGCTTTTCAGACTGGAGGCCTGTCACCAGCTGAGTTCCCCAGGGATCAGTTCTGGATCCTCTTTTGGTTGTCATTTATATAAATGATTTGGATGAAAATGTAGAAGGCATGGTTAGTAAATTTGTGGATGACACCAAAATTGATGGCATAGTAGACAGTGAAGAAGGTTTTCTTAGATTACAAAGGGATCTTGATTAAATGGGTCAATTGGTTGAAAAATGGCAGATAGAGTTCAATTTGGATAAATATGGGGTATTGCATTTTGATACAATAAATAAAGGTCGGGCTTATACAATTAACAGTGGGGCCTTGGGTAGCGTTATAGATCAGAGGGACCTAGGGGTCAGGTACATAATTCTTTGAAGTTTGTGTCACATATAGACAGGGTGGTTAAAAAAACGCATTTAGAAGGCTTACTTTCAAGTAATGGTGCTCCCATGTATCTGAGAACCTTGTCTTTCTAGATAGACAGTTGTGAGTGTGGAATGTACTGTTTAAGCAGTCTTGGTGAATTTCTGCAGGACTCGTAGATGATACACATTACTGCGACTGAGCATCAGTGGTGGAGGGAGTGGATGTTTGAGGATGTGGTGCCAATCAAGTAGGATGCTTTATCCTGAATGGTTAGAGACAAAAAAAACTGCAGATGCTGGAATCCAAAGAAGACAGGCAGGAGACTGAAAGATCACTGCAAGCCAGGCAGCATCAGGAGGTGCAGAAATCAATGTTTTGGGTGTAGTCCTTCTTCAGGACATTACTGAAGAAGGGTTACACCTGAAACGTTTACTTCTGCACCTCTTGATACTGCCTGACTTGCTGTGTTCTTCCAGCCTCCTGCTTATCCTGAATGGTGTCACACCTTGAGTGTTGTTGGAGCTGCACTCATCCAGGCAATTGTGGAATATTCCATCACACCTTAATCTTCACTAGTAATATATTTAATTTAAGAAGAATATAGCTACATGCTAAAGAAAATTTAAAATCTTTGTTGCAGGGAACCAAGACTGCTTACAAAGATGGAAGCTGATTCATCCCTCTTTACTTGTTTGAGACAGATTGCAATGACTTATCCAATCCCTTTGTAAAGTACCCACATCTTGAATTACTAACAGATAGAGCATGGAGTCATACTGCATGGAAACAGACCCTTCGGTCCAACCAGTCCTTGCCGAACATAATCCCAGACTAACTAGTCCCAACTGCCTGTTCTGGCCCTTATCTCCCCAAACCTGTTATCTTCATGAACTTATCTGAACGTTTTTTAAATGTTGTAACTGTACCCACATCCATCACTTTTTGGAACCACCCTCTGTGTAAAATATTTGCCCCTCATGTCTTTTTTAAATCTTCTTCCTCTCACCTTGAAAATTGCCCTCTAGACTTCAAATTCCTCATCCTAGGGAAAAGCCAACTACTATTTACTCTATTTATGCCCCTCATTATTTTATACACTTCTACAAGGTTGCCTCTCAATCCAATCACATGAATAAATCTTCTAATCATATTAATGCTGTTGACTTTGAAATTACACTATTACTTGTCTATTATTTATAATATATTCTTTAATTTTAAATGTTTAATACCTCTGCAAAAATGGCAAATAGTGAAAGGCTATGTGCTATTGTCATGTTACGTGTTCAAATACTAATATTACCTTGGTATTTACAAGACCACTGTTTCCGCAATTCAACATGGAAACTAAATCAGAATCAGTTATAATCTCTACACAATGTTCAATCTAAGTGACCTCAATTATATCTTTTCTATCTCTCACAATCATAATTTAAAAATAATTTTCTTAGAATTCTAGCGTTCCTCTATGTAGACACCCTCAGCCCATGCCAGATAGTCATGTTGCAATAAGAAGTTATTCATAAAAGATCTCTTTGTAAAAAGAGATTCTTCATTCCCAGTTATCATGCAGTTCCTTTTCCAAATGTATGTTTTTGAGAATGGTGTTACTTGACTGTAAATTACACTTTCATTTTAAAGTGGCCTTAGCTGCAGTAATACTGAATAAAAATATTTCCCAATGGTTTAGCTGGCATAGCCTCACTACAATGCTATCTCAAGGTGACATTACCAGCAGTACTGATACAGGTATTATCTGAAGCAATTAAAATTACATTTACATTGTTATCTATGCCACATTAATCCATGCCCTCTTGTAGATTAAAATATGGTGTAATTGCAGTCTACTTTAAAAATCATTAGCACCAAGATATACGTACTTATTGTAATAAGAATTAAACCTCTAGTATCTTAGCAACATAGGCATTCAATGCACAAGTTGCAATTTGAAAAATTCTAGGGGAAAACACAGCACTATTTTCAATGCTTTGATTGATTACACATGCCCCGAATTTCCCACTGGCTTAGAGGACTTAGTCTCCTTGAAGCTTTAAAGCATAGATTCAAATAAATTATTTTTCTGCTACAGCTATTTAGATATTGCTCAATGACATATCACTGTTAGAGCTGGTTCCAGGGATTTTGAAAAAGAACTTGAAACTTTTTTATGCTTAAAATTCTAATATTTAAATGGTTACTCAATGAAAACAAGTATCTGGATTGATAAATAAGGACTAATTTTCTAATTGGTTCCCATTTACTATTAGGAGGTGAACTTAATATCTTAAGATGACACAGTACACATTTTGAATCTATGAATGCATATAACTGTGTTATAACATCAAGTTGGTGTGCTGCAATTAAGTGATCAGTCACAATGGTAAGAGTAAGATAGAAAGGCACAAATAGAAAATATGATGTCAAAATATTCTCCCAGAGCTATGTTAGCAACAGAGTTGGTGAAAGAATGTTGAGTCCCTGAAGGAGTTGAAGATTACAATGAACAAGAGATAGTAGACATATTATACGACTACATCTTTGAGGTTTTTAACCAGGGAGGACACAAGCTATATACCACCTGACATCAAACACACATTGTGAGAGCTTTGGGATTTTGGTATTTGCAAAGCAAAAATTCTGGATAGGCACAAGCAGCAAAAAACTAATAAATTCCCTCAGTCAGACGACCTATGTCCCAAGGCACTTGTACAAAGGTAGAGACTGAAAAGTATTGAAGGTCATTTCAGGGAGTCAATCACCATTGGGAAATCTCTAGCAGACTGCAAGCAGACAAGTACAGCTCTTATAATTATAAAGGAATACAGATACATTCCTGGTTAAATATAGCCCAGTAAAACTAACTTAAATAGTTGTAAGCCTCACAGAATTAATATTCTGACGTAAAATTGAAGAATGCTTGATTGAAATAAACCAGTATATAATACCTCACCATTACCTTTTTCAGTGGACTCTATCTCTTTACCTGTTGCCTAGCAACACCATCTATGCTGGACCTCTCAGAGAATACCCACAACCTGAAAGAAAGCAGACTGTAGAGTTTCAGCAAAGTATGTGGCCTCTCTTTTATAGCCTTCATATAAGAATGGAGGATCATAAATAATGTCAGTCAAGGCATACGTTAAGAAAATTCAGTTGGCTTTCCTAATCATTCAGGCTCAAAATCTGAAAATAAGGATTGCATAGCTCAACATTTGTATTATTGGTTCCTTGCCAAAGAGTCTTCCGTCAGATATTTGGCACATGTTTAAGGTTCTGACAGCACAATAACTGTGACACTCCAGATGTGCATGTCAATGAACCCACAAACTCCTGGTGGGTAAGGCTTTCCACAGAAGGTGGGCATGACCCTTGGTTTTAGTGCTTCATCCAACTGATAGCACATTGACATTATCGCACTCTATTAACATCACACAAGATTGTCAACTAAGATCACTTGCTAGCATTCTGATATGTGATTCAAATACATAATCTTGTGAAATGAGAGGTAAGAACATAATCATATGAACAAACGCACCAATTTGAAAACATGCAAAGTGTAGATTACAATCTGCAACATTTGCATCTTGTAGTCGTGTGTCACAATTTAGACAATACTTGCCAATCTAATACTGCTGCCTTATTTAGGAGCCTGCCATTTTAAGTTTGTTTTATGACCAATCTACAATAGAGTCAATACTATAGAATATAACAGCTCAAAAATGTATATCATCAACATGTATTTACAGTAAATCCCACTGTAAAAGATGTTTTGCACTTTTATATTTCTGGGTAAAGTAATTCTTGTCTGATTTTAAAACCAGCAAAGAATGTTGGAATATGGGTTGGCTCAAAGCTTGATGCTAACAAAAGACATGGATTATCCTTCAGATGTTTACGGGATAAAAGTATATTGATACAAGTTATTGATGGAAATGTTTTTGCCTATTCCATCATGTAGAGTGAGTTTGAACAATGTTCTAGGCAATGGATCTGTTATTATTGGACTGGTGTCAAAATTATACACTAATGATGTTGATTTTATGTCAGGAAGTAATTTAGTGAGAGACAAAGTGCTACCATCTTCTTGAAATTGGCAATGGACCAGAGATATCCAGCACTATTTGTAAATGAAAGTTCTGTATGAAGATTCATCCAAAGAATCAAAAGCTTAGACTTTTGAGAGTAAATATTAAGAACTTGGGCTAAATATAAAGAATTACAATGGTTGCAAATGGATTGTATGTGTCTCAGTTGAAGTTGCTTGCAGATTCTAAGCCACAAGTGTCAAAACAGAATGCAGGAGCAAACTTCCAAGCTAATAGAAAACTAAAGAAAAGCACTGTTTGAAACAAAATTATTTGTTTACAGTCAATGCCACACTTAAGTATTGGAGCAGAAAATAAAATATAAAAATCAAGAGGCTTATGGTACTTGCTTTTAAGAAATTGGACAAAACTTGTACTTTCCTGAATGGAAAGCTAAGAAACAGAAAGAGTATGGAAGGCAATTTAAAACAATAGCATGTACAGAATCTTAGAACTGCTACAGTGCAGAAGGAGGCACTTGGTCCATAGTTCCAATCTTCTGCCTTTTCCCAAATCCCTGCACACATTTCTATCCAAATAATCGTCCAATGCCTTTTTAAGTGTCTCAATTGAACCTGCCTCCACCACACTTCCAGGCAGTATATTCCAAACCCTAACTACTCGCTGTGTGAAAGTATTTTTTTCTCACATCACCCTTGCTTATTTGCATGTCACTCATTCTTTTTATTTTTATGAACGGGAACAGCTTCTCCATATCTACTTTGCGTAGCCTGCTCATGATTTTGAAAACCTCTACCTAATCCCCTCTCAGCCTTCTTCTCTCAAAGGAGGACAGTCCCAACTTCTTCAATTATCCTCATAACTGAAGTTTCCCATTCTTGGAACCATTCTTGTAAATTGCTTCTGCAATCTCTCCAACGTATTCATATCCTTCCCATAATGTAGTCCCCACAACTATCTACAATATCCAAGCTGAGGTCTAACAAGAGACTTGTACAAGTTCATCATCAACCTCTAGCTGCTGTACACTATGTCTCAATTAACAAAGCCGAGAACACTGTATATGTATACCTCTAAAGGAGAATAGAGATCAGAAGGCAAAATTTGAACAGGTTGATCCAAAAATGATATTTAAATTTTGATACCCTGAAGCTAATATAATATCTGATATTATAGAAAAAATAGGAACGCACTGAACCTCAAGTAAAAAGTATTATGACAGAAAATTTCGTTTGCACCCATAATTTAAATCTACTGGTATACAAAGACATGAGAGAGATAATCAAAGTTTGCAATATTGTTTATGACAAAGTGTCCCAGACTAAAACAGTTGTGCCATCCTTTAACCAAGGAAGTGGAAATGATATGAATTTTAGTCATCATGAACAAGAACCTACTAGCCAGTTTTCTGGCATAGAGGATGGCATTTAAGAATCACCATGAGAAAGTGTTTAAATCGGAACTATTATATGTATTTTATTGACATAGATCATGATTCCATTGAGATGGAGTAGCTTAATGGAAGGTATGACAGCATGAGAACAGAATTTACTTGCACTGTTATAATAAGTCAATTAAAGAAATGTCATTAGTTGTTATAATTTGAATGATGTGTATGAGGACATCACTAATGGTGACAATTTTTCGTTCTTTCTGGGGAAGTGTAATAATTCTCAGGTCTATAAGATTGAAAGTTGTCATGTGCTCTACTCTGACGTTAGCCACACAGCAAACCAAAATCAGTTGGTTGGTTTGATTGCTGGAGATCAAGGGACTGTTTAGTTTGTTTTAGTGGCAAGGAGGTACAAGTGTTTACTGTTGTAGACAAATGCAGTAGCCTGTGTGCTAGTGCACACTGAATTGGGTTGCGAATATTTATGTTTAAACTGTCTATTTAGTTGCAAGATGAAAGGAATTGGGCTCACAAAGGTAATTAGCATTTCTACTTAGATGTAAGGCTCATTGAATTGACATTGCCATTGGGAAGGATGCAGAGGAACCCATTATGAAAATGGGTTATGAGTTTTCCTAGGATATCACTGAATATCACAAACAGGGAATTGAGTCTACCTGAATCTGGGAGAGCTGGAGCAGCTAGAGGCCAGGAATGGTTCGCCATGCAGAAAAACAGGTGGAAACTCAAGTTCACATTAAAAAAATCAAGTTTGTGGAGAGTTAAATTAGACTGGAAAAGCTGCCAAGCTTGGGCTGGAGAGAGAGGCTCCAGGAAATGAAAACCTCATTATGATAGACAGTTCTAAGATCACAAGTTATTACGCTGAAAAAATGAAAGGACAGGAAAAAAACCATTGGGAACTAAATATCACTTTGAATTGATTCTGGAAAAAGTGAACATCTACAAAGAGGACATAGTAAAGTATGCCTGTGAAATGTGTGTCTGTGAAGTTGGATAAAGACAAGAAGATCTGCTCCTGTGTTGTGGGTTTTTGCACCCTTCAGGGTACTTGCTTGAGCAATACTTATTCTGTTCCTGTAGCATATGAACGAGATTTGGTAAATTAGGACGGAAGATGCTTTTAACAGCTCCTGGTATATGTATATATTACAGTCACAAGCACTTCAGTGTCTGGACTAATACTGGGCTAATACTAAGCTATTTTGTTACAAACAGTAGCACACTTCCATCACCATATGGCCCTGGTTAAAATGGAGACAGACATTTCTACAACCAAGTCACATGTGATGATATGGTGATAATATGAGCACAACTTTTAATGATATACTGTATACTAGCTGTGAAACACAACCCGATTTTCAAAAAAAATCACAAACAAATATAAATGCTTGTATTTATGACAATTTGATAATTATACAAACTAGCAAAAGTAGAGTTAACAAGATAAGCACTTCTAACTTGTTGGGCCGAAGGGCCTGTTTCCACACTGTAAGTAATCTAATCTAATCTAATCTAACTTCATTACAACACCTCAAAAGTTTGACAACTCATCCTGATGTAGTGATCCTATATCCATCAGGAGAGCTACACATTATTGTGGTTGCTCTTGGTTGACAACCTGGTCGACTTGCAGTAAGTGTCACTTAGTATCAATGTACAATCATTACCATCAGAGTATTCTTCCACACTCTTGTGTGTGATTAGTGTGCTGTACTTTGGCCTGAGCTGGCTTCTGTTCTTTGCAATGTAGCACCATGATCAGTAATGACTTTGCACGATTTAGCCTGTATAGGATTTCTAACCCTCACTTTCTGTCCAGCACATTGTTGTAGGGGGTGGAGGGGGGTAGTTATGAGTGTCTGTAAGATGGTGTATGTATGAGCGTGAGTGTAAAGGGTATGTGGAGGAGTGTATGTGTGCGTGTATGAGAGACGGTATGAGTGTGTGACACACACAGACACACCCTCTCACAGATACTCATAATCCCCGCCCCCCAACCTACCCCACACATACACCTACTTATAAACATATAAGTTTGTGGGGTGAATTTGTACTTGCAGAATTACATTTTACTTTGCAGCACAGCTTTATGCTCTAACTAAGATAAAAAGATAACTTTTTTTTATACAACTGCTGCTGCAAGTTGTTTAACTAACAAGAGATAAAGAGATTAACTAAAATACTGAAACTAAGATTTAAAGATATTTAGAGGTTATAAATGAAGTTGAGATAGTTCTGTAATATCATTGCAAATCTTGATGGATTGAATATTCTCTTTCCAAAGTGAAGGGATTGAAAAACGAAAGTCAAATACAGCAGCTGCAGCTGGATCTATAATTGAATAGATGGAACTTGTACCTTGTTACATGCCCTTCCTGATTAAGGGCTTATGCCTGAAATATCGATTCTCCTGCTGCATGGATGCTGCCTGACCTGTTGCAATTTTCCAGTATCACACTCTTGACTCTTTTCTTACAAAATACATGTCATACAAGATGCAATTTCCACACCTCTAAATGCATTCTTCGGCACTCAGTTATTATAGATTTACCTGCCTTATATTAAATAAATCACCTTTTGGTTTATAGCTTGAGACTTGTCTTATAGATATGTATTAATTCTGTGCAGTAGGGGCAAGGGGAAGCATGTGCTATGTTCTAATAAGCAGATGTACAGGGGACCTTTTCCTTTCTCATTATAATTTATTTATAAATTGGTAAATGATGATTCATTCTGAATCATAGGGAGTATAAAGACATTTATAGAATGGCTAAACCTATTACGTAAAAAACATAACTTATCCAGTAAGTCAGAATGACTTGAAGTTGAACGGCCATGCTAATAAATATACAAATATTTTGTGATAATGGTATGAAGAATTAATGAAAATTGATGGTTGTCAGAAATCTATTGCCACAAGATTGGGATCTGAAGCAGATTGGGAATGTTATAAATACAGAAATATCATGCAGGAATGTATTTACTTTGTAAAGACATCACTTACTTTTTAAAAAGATATTCTTTCATGAAATGTGGGTGCCACTAACAAAGACAGCATTTATTACTTATCCCAAAGCACCTTGCTAAGCCATATTAGAAGGCAGCTAAGAGCCAACCGTGTTGCTGTAGATCTGGAATCACATGTTGGCCAGATCAGATAAAAATGTCAAATTTGCTTCCCTAATGAACCAGATTGTCTTTAACAACAATTGATAGATTCATGGTGATCATTATTGAAACTACTTTGCAATTCAAGACTTATTTATAATTAATTCAACTCTGCCAATTACCAGGATGAAATCTGAACCTAATGCAGAGCATTAGCCTAGATTTCTGAATTACAAGCCCAGTAACATTACCACAATGTCACTGTCTCCACAGCAAAATAAGAGCTGAGTCATGGATAGCTGCAAAACAAGACATCCTTTATTTTCTATTCAGTTCTTGGGATGTGAGAATTAGTGGTGATATCTCTAACTTTCATTGAGAATCTCAACTCTTTAATGCCTTTTAATCACTTTTGTCAGTGACAGAGATACCAACTTATAGTGACGACAGATGCTTTTAATTTCAAACCCCAAGGATGGAAAGTTTCCTTCCCGTAGGAAAGTGATAAGTACAAGTGATAGATGGTGGCAGAAATATTATGCAGGAATGCATTTACTTTGTAGGACTGGGACTCATTAAGACATTAAAAATAATTATTTCATGGAATGTGGGTGTCAAATAAAACTCACTATCTTTGGGGTAATCATAATGTCCGTCTCATAAAGAGATCCAGAAATCTAGATTTTATGTGGGCACATTGTAACTCGGCTTTAAAATGCTCTGCAACTTTTTTCTTGATGAAATATTCTACTCCAGGTAACACTATCAACTTGGCAGAGGGCAATAATCACTAGCAGATGGTTGAAATAGATGAATTTGGAATTCAACAGGAGCAGAATTACACAGTTGCCAGAGATCTGCACCAAATTATTTTGTGTAACTTTGCTATGGGTAGTTTGGTGCAAAGGTTTGCCTCTGGATGGATGACAGACCATGGAAACATAGAACAGTGCAACTCAAGAAGGAAGCTTTGGCTGGAGCCCTTGGAGGTAATTGTCTGCCAATTGTCAAAAGGTGAGAATGTCAAATTGCCCATCCACAAAATAGAGCTAACCCACAATACTAAGCAATGTGCTCACCCATGATTTCTTGAAGTGGTGATAGTGATGTTATGCAAATGGATCAAACATCACCCACTTTGATCTACAGCATCAAAACAATAGCATGAGGGCATTGGAACAAAAGAGGGTACTGGTGATAGTGATTACAACGCTAACTATAAATCAACAAGTTTCTTTATTTTACATGAATTATATGAATGAAATGCATACATCTCTTTAATAAGTAGGATTTATTTCTTATCACTAAACACAACAGTAAATTTCGACAAGTCTTCTGGATGCAAACTTACAAGTTACAATTAAATTGGTCTGAGCAAATAGGTACATACTTTTGATCACATGCACTTCATTGGCCTGTGTGTTTCTGACTGAGTCACAATCACCATTTAAAGAGCAAGATCTTTTTATGCCTCTGAATTCACTAGAGAGATACTGACAAAGAATCCTTTGGCTCTTACCTGTATGTGTTGATTTGTACATTCTAATCCTTAATTTGGATATCAAACTTCTTGAAACTTACTTTATTTTCATTGCCTGTTGTGCTAAGCCCCATACCAGTGTATTGTATGAAAATTAATTCTGTCTCAGATTATAAATTGCTGTAGGAAATGCTCCATCACTCACTATTTTCTCAATACTGCATGGATAAATGAAAAAATTGATAGCTGTTCCACTTGGAAAAATCTCAACTAATTAGCTGAACCAACATTCATAAATTTTTGTGGATCTTGCGAATTTAAAGTGGATATAATTTCAAATCAAAATACATCTAAATAAAAACAAAATTTAGTTCAGACAAAATTGCTCAAAAGTTGTAGGTATAAAGTGACACAGCATTGTACCCTGAGAGTTGAGAGTGTGCTGCTGGTAAAACACAGTAGGTCAGGCAGTATCCGAGGAGCAGGAGAATCGACGAAGGAACCTGACGAAGGGCTTTTGCCCGAAATGTCTATTTTCCTGCTCCTCGGATGCTGCCTGACCTGCTGTGCTTTTCCAGTACCACATTCTCTACTCTAATCTCCAGCATCTGCAGTTCTCACTTACGCCTAATTGTACTCAGAGATTTGAACACCTGAAAAGCGCAGAGATCATGAAGTAGGATTATTTATTCCAGTGGCATCACATCATTGCAAAAATAAAGAGAAATTAAGGTTAATTGAGGAAGTTACACTATTTACATGGAATTATGCCTGTGGTTTACATATTGTTGACAAAATCTTCTGTGTATTTGATTGTTCGCCTCACAAGGCCTTTCCCCAAAAACATCCTTTTTACCAGAATGTCTCTGAACTTCTGAGAAATATCCCACCTCAAAGTTAGCAGATCAATTTCATATTGGAGTAATTCTCCATATTCTTTTCTTTCAGCTCAAGGCATCTACTGGCATAAGCAAAAGGCTCTCTTTACTATCTAGAAATCTGGGTAGCCAAGGACAGATGATGAGACAAGCTACTACTTGAGGGTGAAAAGGAGTCCTTATATGCTAGGATCCTGTGTTGCTCTATGAACTATGAGGTTTTGTAAATCCTTTCCTAACCATTCATTCAGCATCCTTTAATTTCCTCAGCAAATTGTGGAGTGGGGCAGTTAACTGTGTATAGCCTTGTACAACCTCCTATAGTAACCAGTTGGACCAAGGATCACATGTAGTTCCCTCCCTGCTCTTAGCCCGGGCCCTCTCATCTACAGATATTCTCATCGTCAGGAGTAAGGCCTTTTGTGGTAATGATATACCCATAGTACCATATTTTAGTCTAGAAAAGTTGTCACTCTTCTGGTTTGATTTTCAAGTTGTACTGCGACAAACAGGTTAAGAGAGTATTGAGTGTTACAAGGGTCTCCTTGAATGTCAAGCAAAATATGAGTATATCGTCCAAATACACAAGGAGGGCCTGGAAATTAAAGTGACCAAAAACTATATCCATCACATACATGACGATGACCAGAGCATTACACAGGCCAATTGGCATTTTTTATGTATTCATAAAGTTTCTTGGTGCCTGTTCAGATGTCCATCTTTTAAACGTCTTGTTCAGCACTGGGTTATAATGTCACCATCACCTTTCCTGAAAGTCCCATATTCAGTGAGAATAGAGATTAGAGATATCCTATCCAATGAGATTAGAGATATCCTATCCAATTGATCCAGTGTCCACATGACTGCCAGATTTCAGGACATACATGAACGTCCTTGATTGGATGTAAACATCTTTGTCACTGAAATTGGCAATCTTTAAATGTACTCTGCCTTTTATCTCACAGTGATGAGGGCAGGTCTCAGAGCTAGATCAAGTGAGAGCTTCTGTATCTGACATGTGATGCTCCAGCAAGGCCTGATGTCAACCATCAGCTGGCATTAGCTTTCAAGAACAATGAAGGTGTGGGCCGGTTCAAAACAAACCTGATTCCCTGCTACTTGAACAGTTCTAGAATCCCATGTAGGCTGTTACACAAGTCAAGGTCAAAGTCTCCTGATTTCCATCTGCTGTGTTCTAACTTGCTGTCAACCCAACACCATGAGTATTCTCAACTTCCTTGCTTCTACTTCATGAACTATTAGAAATGCCAGGCAATGAAAAGTGTTTTTGAGGACAAAGAGGAAGAGCTCAATGTTACTATAATAGGGGGCACCTAATCCCTGCAAAGCAGAGACCTGCATGAAGGCAGCGATGCACAGCTTTTTCGCTGATGACACAGCAGTAGTGGGTCTCATTAACAAGAATGATGAGCCAGCATACAGAGAGGAGGGAGGGAACTACAAGTGAACCTTCGAATTGCTGCTAGAACAATGTTTTATTAATTATCATTCTTTTATTACACTGTAATTTGTACACAGCTGTGCCTATTGTCTTGACATGTCAGAAATTTATGTGCTGTCTTGCGTGATTTGCACTTCTTATGCACTTTATATTGTCCTGCGTATGATCATGTAGCTTGTGCTATCCATGTAGCACCCTGGTCCTGGAAGAATGCTGTCTCGTTTTTACTGTATCAGTTGTATATGGTAGACATGACAAATAAAGCTACTGTTGACTCTTGACTTGACTTGATTGATAGTACCATCTTTCTGATCTTAGTAGTCTAACCTTTTCCTGTGATCCAGATGATATGATTCCACATGTCAAAAAAAATTGAGGTTTGTAATTATTATGTTTCCTTAGCTGCATTCGGAGGTTTCCATTCGTCACTGCTTCCATTAGATGGCCCTTTGGCTGTTTATCTCTGATCAGTTTGACAGAGAGATTAAAAGGAGCCTATGGTTGAACAAATTCACCATCTCCAGAGATATGGAGTCCAGATCCTGTCTTTGGTTTGCTTGTACTCTAAACTCTCTGCTGTAACTTTGCTAAGCTACAATTGTCTCCAAAATCCCTTTTCACTGTCTCAAAAATCTACTGTGGACTTCTTTGAACATGTGTACCTGTTCCAAGTCTTTCTTTATGGTTCATTTATGGGATGTTGTTTTCACTGGCTGGCTCGGTGTTTATTGCACTTCCCTAGTTGCCCTTGAGAAGGTGATGGTGAGCTGCCTTTTTAAACCATTGAAGTTGATTTGATGCAACTATCTCCACTAGCTGTTATAAATGGAATTCGAGGACTTTGACCCAGTGACAGTGATGAAATGATATATTTCCAAATCAGGATGGTGAGGGCCTTGAAAGGGAACTTGCAAATGGCAGTATTCCATGTATCTGCTGCCCTTGTTCTTTTTGATGGTAGAAGTCAGAGGTTTGGAAGATGCTGGCCAAGGAGTTTTGGTGAATTTCTGCAGTGCATCTTGTCGATGGTACACACTACTGCTAAAACGTGTCAGTGGTACAGACAGTGAATGCAAATGTAGTGTCAATCTTTGCTTTATCTTGAATGATGTCAATTCCTTGAGTTTTGTTGGTGCTGCAATCATCCAGGCAAATGGAAAGTATTCTATCAAGCTTCTGACCTGTATTTCCTAAAAGGCTTTTCCACAGAGATGGTTCACCACAAATGCCACTTCTCACTTGCAGTGTAGTCCCAGAGGCCATAACCAGTTCTGTATCATAAAACTAATCCTCAGTCATTGGATTACCAGGTGATTACAGTCTTCTCTTGAATCTGTTCAGCTTCCTACTCATCTGCAAGTGGAATATCTGACCAGCAATACCACTGTCTTCCTCCACAGCATTAAATGAAAGTACATGGGGATGATCTGTCTGGGTTTGGCCAAAAGGTCTCTTTCATTCCACTGAAGCCTGAGCCTTCAATGATACTGGAGTGCTTCAGCCTCCCTCACAGATACTGCCTGGTTTCAACACCTCTATTAGCGATTGTACCTCAGCTAGGCACCTTTCCCTCTCGTCTGCCATAACTACATGCCTGTACTATGGAATCTTACACCAGCAATGTAACATGAGATTTGAACACATGGATAGATCAAATATCATGAAAGAGAGATTCTGTGTTCTACTGACATCAGGACATTATAAACAGGTTAGGAAATTAAGGTTAAACAGGGAAGGCACAGGATTTGCAAGGAATTCGGTCTATGGTTTACTTCTGATTGAAGAAATCCTTCATCTGTCTGATCCTTTTATGCATGAGACCTCCTCTCCCAAAGTCACTTTTCCTCCAGAGAAGTTTGTTCAATGGCCCAAGGTTCACCTCACTTGGAGTCAATTCCTTGATCTCCCTGCTGGGTACTCTCCCTTACCACTGCGGTCTGCTGCAGGACATTCCACTCCAACATGATGTAATCAGCTGAATAATTGAAAGAAAATATTCTCAAATTGCAAGAAGCAACCTCTGATACCATTCAAGTGTCTTTCCATAATTATTACAGGTACAATATTGGATAAATTTTCAGAGCATTCTGTGCAATGTACCAGTATAATGTTTCACATATAGGTAACTATTGTCTTGAAAAGTCACTTAAATATGGGACTGACTGATGCAATCTATTGCCCTCTCATAGTTGGAACCTTTGATCAAATTCAGCCAATTCTAATAGGATTAATTTATTCTCTCTTTGCTCCCCAGTGGTATCCCAAGTGAAATGAGCAGGCTATAGCCCTCAATATGAAATTCATACTGAGTTTTATTGGGTGACTTCACTCCCTGAAGACCAGTTTCCAATTGCCAGCTGAGGGATGAAGTTCAGAAATGGTTCATCAAATCAAGCAGACACTCAAGCAGTAACACCTCAAATGTTCAGGTGAGTTCTCTTGAGGTAGGAAGTGAGGTGCCAAAAAGCAAATGATATGCAATTATGTTGGCTCATAAGCAGTGGTCAAACTTTCTGACTATAGAGTACTATAGGTAAAGCAGAAAGATCCCATGGACACTTTACCCCACCAACACTATACACCGTCTCCTCCCACCAATCTTATCTCACCTACTTGTCTCTACAAAAAAGATCAGAATTAAAGGGAACATAGAGGATGTATAAATATTTGCCTGCTTTTTACCTACTAAATGGAATAAATATATTTGCATTCAATTTTTAATTAAATGACATACGTAAATTGACTTGCGCCAAAAACAGAAGTGCAGACATTATTCTTACAATGAATGTTAATTTCATAAGATAAGTTTTTTTAAAAATTCTAATCTGTGTTATAAAATCATCAGTCTTCAACATAGGATGGGGGATTTCAAGACTAGGAGGCACATTTTTAAGGTGAGAGATTTTAAAAAGACATTTTTTACACAGAAAGTGGTTCACGTGTGGAATGAACTTCTTAAGGAAGTGGTGAAAGCAGGTACAATTACAATGCCTAAAAGACATTTGGATAGATACATGATTAGGAAAGGTTTGGAGGAATATAGCCAGGGGCAGCTGGGACTAGTTTCATATGGAATTATGTTCGGCATGGACTGGATGGACCAAAGAGTCTGTTTCTGTGTTGTATGACTCCATGATGCTATGATTCTGAGTATGTAGCAACAGGAACTAGAAAATATTTTCCTGAGGTTAAGACTGGGGCTAAGGAACACTATTGGGACATAGCATTTAGTGCATTATTCTGCATCAAGCCTCAATGTATTATAAATGTTTTCTTATGTAGTAAAATGTTTATTCCAAAACATTAGTATCTACATCCCTTCCTTGATATGCACAATTATATAAAAGAAAAGCAGCTACATCCATGTAATTCTGATTTACAACGGATCCCTGCTTTAATTGCTCCATTGTTAGTAGCTCTTCACTTCTATATTTCCTCTCTCCTTTAAGACATTCTTTAAAACCTAACTCTTCAACTAAGCTTTTGATCAGTTGTCCTAATAGCTTCTTGTGTGGCTTGGTGTCAAGTTTTATCAAGTAATTCTCTAGCGATGCTTTGGGCATTTTACTACATTTAGGACGCTATATAATTACAAATTATTGTTGTCTACATTGACTTTCCATCTCAGTGAGAAGCATCCAACCCAAATTTAGTGTCTTCACATGATCAGTCGTTAAGCAGCCGAGTAAATGTAAACATAAACCTATTCTGTCTCACTCTACTGTGCTCCAAATGCAATGAAGCTGCAATGAACCACAGACCTTTAAATTATTAAAACATAAAACTTAATTTAGATTCAAAAAACTAATACTTGATTTAACATGTCTGAATGTAAAGATACAACATCTATTTTTTACATTGAATATATCAGAACTGGATGAAATTTTTGTATGTGGTAATTAACTTTATGCTTAAATAATCCATTTGAAGTCTATTATATCTCAGAAACAGTATAATCACAGGCAAAGAAGGGAATTGCATTATGCAGCATATTGCGTGACATTTGTACTGTAGCAGTGTTGGGCATGAAGCACACCTTTGCATCATTTGTTCATATTAAATACCCTATATAAGTGCAGGCACTTTTTGTTGTCACTTAGGAGTCATAGGGAGGACTTTTAACTTTAAAAGCCGAATTTCAATGATACAATTGATCACACTGTGATTGATTATGTTATTCGAAGTAGAAGAATTACAAGCTAACAAGTTTTATTTACTGCAACCCAGCACCTGAGACTTACTTACACTATGCCAAGACACCACATTAAATTTACTCTGAGACAAGCTTTTTTTTTAACATTGTTAATGGTGCCAGCACCCTATGTGAAAAATCTTAAATGCCACTGACACCAGGGAATGTGGTGAATCAGTCACAGGCAAGTAGTGGATGGAAATGTTTCAACGTTGAATATCTGTCACAGGGGAAAGGCAGCTCCAAGAAATTTGCATTAAGTATCTTAATCAATGGGGCTAACTAAATATAATCTCAGACATTAAGTTGCTTCAAAAAATCTGAAATACATACAATAATTATTTAATTTTATGAAAGTGTTAATCAACAGTTTCACTCGCCCAAGATTACAAAAGAACTAACTTGACAGATAAATAATAATCCATAAGAACTAAATTGATTAGAAAAAAGCAATAATCTAGAGGTATAACAATCCACCTAGAAAGACAAGGATAGCAAATAAATGAAAACAGTACTAACTTCAAGTCCCTTGCTGAGATACACACCATCCAGATTAGAATTATATCATATTACCATTCCTTCACTGTGGTGAGATCAAAATCCAGGAACTCCATTCCCAGCAGCAATGTGGTTGTACCTGCATCAGATTCCCAGCAGTTCAAAAAGGCAGCTCACCAACACCTTTTGAAGGACAGTTAGAGATGGGTTAGATATCTTATCCTTGCCAGTGATGTCTACACACCATAAAATAATTTTTCAAAAACTTAAACATTTGTAAAATCATTCAAGTTTGAACCTTGAAACCAATGACAACTGAACTGTTTATTCTTACCAGTTATATTTCACTTGATTGAATGACTTAACTTCCCAAGTTGTACAGTGATTGCAGATTGCATTCAGAAACAGTGATTTGTTTTTTGCAAAGAAAATCATCATTTTGTTCATGATTATTGAATTAAATTTTAAGATTTTTGTCCTGCAGCTCCACTCATTTAATGGAAACTTTCAAATTTCCAAACTTTGCTTACCAACTGTAATGCCAAATGTGTTTTTCCTGTATCAATAATCAGTGAAGTAGCTGCCATTTCACTCATAGTCACATGTGGAAGCCAATCAAAGAGCCTTAGGTGTAACAGCAGATTTGTGAGCCCTGGCTGTACTGAGATAAAATCTCTCTCTATTATGTTTCATTTTAGAAATAGAATCTAATTCAATGCCTGCCATTTTTTCAGTGAACATCTGCAATAATTTTTAAAATAATGACACAGTTGAGAACAAAATAAGTTTCAAAGGCAAACCTTATCACAGTTCTATTTTGTCATACTGCACTCAAAGACCTTCTACTTCTATTGTGTATGCATGATCTGTAGCTCTTCAGAAGAATGTATAGTAACAGAAGATGTAAACATGCAGAGAATATTCAAAACTGTGGCATTAAATCTCCAGGATTCCAAAGCCTTTATAATACCCCATCATAAATTTTGTTTAACAGTTTTATACCCTCTCAAATTACTTGCCTAGATTAGTTAAGAGTCATAGAATCATAGAGATATACAGCACGGACACAGACCCTTCGGTCCAACTTGTCCATGCCAACTGGATGTCCTAAATTAATCTAGTCCCATTTTCCAGCACTTGGCCCATATCTCTCGAAACCCTTCCTATTCATATACCCATCCAATGCCTTATAAATATTGTAATTGTATCTGCCTCCACCACTTCCTCTGGCAGCTAATTAATACATGCACCACCATCTGTGTGAAATAGTTGCCCCTTATGTCCCTTTTAAATCTTTCCCCTCTCACTCTAAACTGATACCCTCTAGTTCTGGACTTCCCGACCCCAGGGAAAAGACATTGTCTACCATACCCATGCCCCTCATGATTTTATAAACCTCTGTAAGGTTACCCCTTTACTCCAGGGAAAGCAGTTCCAGCCTATTCAAGCTCTCCCTATAGCTCAAACCCTCCAACCCTGGCAACATCCTTGTAAATCTTTTCTGAACCCTTTCAAGTTTCACAACATCTTTCTGATAGGAGGGAGACCAGATTTGCACACAATTTTCCAAAAGTGACCTAACCAATGTCGTGTACAGCTGCAATATGACCTCCCAACTCCTATACTTGATGCGCTGACCAATAAAGGAAAGCATACCAAACACCTTCTTCACTATCCTATCTACCTTTGATTCCACTTTCAAGGAAATATGAACCTGTACTCCAAGGTCTCTTTGTTCAGCAACATTCCCAGGACCTTACCATTAAGCCTGTGACCAGTGGAGTGCCACAAGGATCAGTGCTGGGTTCTCTACTTTTTGTCATTTACATAATTGATTTGGATGCGAGCATAAGAGGCATAGTTAGTAAGTTTGCAGATGACACCAAAATTGGAGATGTAGTGGACAGCGAAGAAAGTTACCTTAGATTACAACAAGATCTTGATCGATGGGCCAATGGGCTGAGGAGTGGCAGATGGAGTCTAATTCAGATAAATCAGGCAATCTAATCTAAATGCGAGTTGCTGCATTTTGGGAAAGCAAATCTTAGTAGGACTAATACATTTAATGGTAAGGTTCTAGGGAGTGTTGCTGAACAAAGAGATCTTGGAGTGCAGATTCATAGCTCCTTGAAAGTGGAGTTGCAGGTAGATAGGATAGTGAAGATGGTGTTTGGTATGCCTTCTTTTATTGGTCAGAGTATTGAGTACAGGAGTTGGGAGGTCATGTTGCGGCTGTACAGGACATTGGTTAGGCCAGTGTTGGAATATTGCGTACAATTCTGGTCTCCTTCCTATCAGAAAGATGTTGTGAAACTTGAAAGGGTTCAGAAAAGATTTACAAGGATGTTGCCAGGATCGGAGGACTTAAGCTATAGGGAGAGGCTGAACAGGCGGGGCTGTTTTCCCTGGAGCATCGGAGGCTGAGGGGTGACCTTATAGACGTGTACAAAATTTAGAGGGATATGGATAGGATAAATGGGCAAAGTCTTTTCCCTGGGGTCGAGGAGTCCAGAATTGGAGGGCATAAGTTTAGCGTGAGAGGGGAAAGGTATAAAACAGACCTAAGGGGCAACCTTTTCACACAGAAGATGGTACGTGTATGGAATGAACTGCCAGAGGAAGTGGTGGAGGTTGGTACAATTGCAACATTTAAGAGGCATTTGGATGGGTATATGAATAGGAAGGGTTTGTAAGGACATGGGTCGGGTGCTGGCAGGTGGGACTAAATTGGGTTGGGATTTCTGGTCGGCATGGACGAGTTGGACCTAAGGGTCTGTTTCCATGCTGTACATGGAAGTATAAGTGTATAAGTCCTACCCTGATTTCTTTTTACAATTTGTTGTACAATGTTTTTCTTTATCTCTCTCACCCCTCCCCAAATCTTTGCCTTGATCCATCTGTGGTGATGTGAGTGGATCAAGTATTACTGGGGGAACATATAGGAGTTAATGAATATTCTATCTAAGGTTTAGGATGATTGTGGAGAATGACAATGGCTAATCCAAAGTACAAAAGATTAGTTGTCAGACAGCCAGCTTTAGTGGAGCAATAAAGAGCTGGGCATGATAAACAGGAATGAAAGTTTGGTGTGAAAACTATCACTGACCATAACTATATCTACCAAGTAGAAAATACAATTCATAACCTAAAGAAATATATCACATTCAGAAGGAAGGTGAATATAATATATTAGAGAAGCAAAGAGGAATAATGAGAAAAGGCTAGCAGCCAACACAAATGCGAGTCCCAAAGTCTCCTAAAAGGAATATAAATTGTAAAAGAGTGGCAAAAGGAGAAATACATCTGATACGAAGGTAAGAGGCATAGCTGAGGTATTGAATGAATATTTTGCATCTGCTTTTGCCAAGAAAGTGGCTGCTACCTAGGAAATGGTAACAGAGGAGGAAACTCTGTCACTAAAATGGTTCAAAATTGATATGAGAACAGTGTTTAATAGACTTTGATATTTAAACTTGATAAGATACTTGGACCAGATGAGATGCATCCAAGGATATTGAAAGAACAGAGAGTGGAAATTGGAGGGGTGTTGGCCAGTCTTTCAGTCTTCCCTAGATTTAGGGGAGGTGCCAATAGATTGGAAAATTGCAAACACCTCACATTTGTTCAAGAAAAGTCCAGCAATTACAGACCAGTCAATTTAATTTCATTGGTGGGGAAACTTGGAGAACAATGATTCAGAATATAATTTTGTCACATGGAAAAAGGATGATTGATTGGGAACAGCGGTCATGGATTTCTAAAGATAAAATCGTGTTCAACTCAGTTGCCTTTAATTGTTTGAAGGGAATACCTGAAAGGCTCAATGAGGGCAATGCAATTGATGTGGCATATACGGACTTCCAGGAGGTATCCAATGCACTGCCAAAGAGCAGACTTGGGAGAAAAGTTATATCTCATGGATTGAAAGGTCAGTAGCAACATAGACACAAAATTGGCTGAATGATGGGAATAGTAATGGTAAATAGATACCTTTTTGGCTATAGGAACATTAGCAGTGGATTTCCCTGGGGTTGATATTCAAACCCGTTTTTCCTGATATATATTAATGACCTACATCTTGGTGTGAAGGAGACATTTCAAAGTTTGCAAATGATACAAAATTTGGAAGCATTTTAATCTATGAGGAAGACAGTGTCCAAACAATATTAACAATTTGGTGTAGTGGATGGATAGTTGGCAGAGGAAGCTCAATGTAGAACAGTGTGAGGTGAAGCAGTTTGGTAGGAAGATGATGGTCAGACAAATCAAAATAAGGGATAAGTCAGAGCAGCAGAGGACTCTGGGTGAACTTGTACCAATCACTGAAGGTAGCAGGTTGAAGGTAGGAGATTAAGTTAATAAAGGAAACAATATCCTGGGCTTTATTAATAGGAGCATAGAGTACAAGAGCAAGAAAATGATGCTGAACATATATAAGACACTTATAAGGTCTCAACTAGAGTATTGTGTATAGTTATAGCACCATATTATGGGAAGAATATGAACACATTGGCAAAAGTGCAGAGCAAATTTACAAGAATGGTTTCAGGGATGAGAGATTTCAGTTTTAAGGATAGTTTGGAGAGGGTGAGACTGTTCTTCTTAATGAATAGAGGCGAACAGGAGATCTGACAGAAGTTTTCAAAATTATGAACTACTTAGTATCAATAGGGAGAAACTGTCCCTGCTCACAAAAGAATCAAAAACAAGAGATTTGAAGTGATTTACAAAAGAAGCAAATGGAATGTGAGAGAAACTGTTTTCAGACAATGAGTGGTGCCTGAAAGAACGGTGAAGGCAGTCTCAACTGAGGCATTCAAGAGAGCAATAGATTATTACTTAAATAGCAAGAAAATGTGCGAGAGTACGGGAAAAGGGTAGAGAATGACATTACGTCAGGATGCCCATTTGGACAGCTAGTGCAATGGGCCAAATTGCCTCCTGTGCTGTAACATTTCTGTGATTCTGCAATAGTTTATTTTGGATTTCATGTTCATGTTGTCACATACAGCTATAACATGGCAGTCAAAATATAATGCAGTGAAGTGTGATGTTATTTACTTCCGTAGGACAAACTGAAAACTAAAATATTTTTAAATGGCGAGATAGCATTAGAGAGAATTAACTGTCATTTTACACAAAGCACAGATATTCAACATGCAGATGCAGCAAGCAATTAGGGAGGCAAATGTTATGATAGCTATTATTACAAAAGAGTTGGGGCATGAGAGTAAAAAAGTCTCAATAGAATTATACAGGGTCCTGATGAGACCACACCTGGAGTACCATATATATTTTTGGTGTCCCTATCTAAGGGAAGATGTACTTGCCTTAGAAGAGATGCATTGTTGTCTTTCTAAATTTAGTTCGGGGTTTGAACCATGAGGAAAGATTTAGCAGACTAGACCTATATTCTCTAGAGTATAAAAGAATGAGAGATACTCTAATTGGAATTAATAGAATCAATAAAATCCACCTCCAGGCATAACAGAAACAGATCTGCAAGTGATTGGGAAGCCCCCATGGAATTGCTGGATAACCAATTTCCATATCAAATTAATCAGTTAATTGTGAATTTGACCTAGGATTCTGGCTTAAACAGGTAGGTTTATTGGGGGAAGGCTGTGTGATGCCATGGTAGTATCCCTACCTCTGGGCCAGAAAGCACAGGCTCAAGTCCCACCTGCTCCAGAAGTGTGTCATAAATCCCTGAATGGGTTGATTTAAAAATATCTAGAGGCTTGCTGGACTCTTGTGATGCAGTGGTAGTATCCCTACCTCTGAGCCTGAGGGCCTGAGTTCAAGTCTACCTGCTCCAGACAAGTATGACAATATGTCTGAACAGGCTGATTACAAATATATAGAGGTTTGCTGAAAAAGGAATCTTAAGGTACTGTTACAGTGTCCCCTACGTCTGGGTTCAAGCTCCACCTGCTCCAGAGACGTATCATAATATGTCCAATTAGGTTGATTAAAGTAACTATCAGTTTGTCAAGCTATGTGAAAACTTGCCAGAGTGAATGAGATATTGTTCAATTAAGTCAGCAGGTTGAAGATCTGTTAAACAGTGAAACTAGATCGTTGCTGGTCTCATATATAAAGATTGGAGTGAACCAGAAATGGCAGAGGATGATTATTTGAATGTGAGGGTTGCTGGAGTGCAGATGGTTCTGAAAAGGAGAGAAGGAAATGAGAGCAGAATTGCAGGAAGTTGAATGGATCTAGTCAAGTGCCCTGAGAACCATGATAGAGGAGAATCTTCGATTGAGCGTAAAAGAATACGTATGTGTATGAAAGGTGGCATTATCAGAACAAATTTAATACTGGTGGCAAAAATGCAAGAATTGATTCCTTGTAGGCAAATATGTAGAGAATGTGTAATCAAGGCAGGAGTGAGTAGGCTTATAGTACAGATTAGTTGACAATTAATCCCTCTGAAATAGTGCTCCAGGCCTTTCTTACCTTATGCCATTCATTTAGCTATTTTTGTATACTTCTGTTGGATAGCCTCTGCACTCATGCCAACATGTTCACCAAAAAGTGCAACATCAATGGCATTTTGGAGCACAAGTAGCACTCACACATGCAGTGTTACATGCAATTTTGGTCTCCGTAACTAAAGAAGGATTTACTTGCCACAGAGGGAGCACAGCGGAGTTTCTTTCAGCTGATACCAAAGATGGCTGGACGGTCCTATGAGGAGAAATTCCTTAGGTCCTGTTTCCTTTTAAATATGATTTCCCCAAATTTATTCAGCTTATATTATTTAACAAGATTAATACTTTTAATTCATGGTCACTAACAGTTTACTACCATATTAAATTCAGATGAATATGGATAATAGCATAACTATTGCTCAAAGCACCCTAAATACCTACAGAGAAAATCTACACCTGACAGTGATTGGGAAATAAATTAGTGGCACTTCTATATTACTCAGAATCTTATAAACATGAAACTTTTGCCTATTTTCTGATCCTCAAACTTCAAAAGTAAATTTTAAGTCTTTTCATTTCTATTGGCATATATTTCTTATTGACCTTTTAAAATGTAAAGAAAGCATTTAAGAATTATATGAAATATTGAATGTCATTTCAATCTTGAAAAGAAACTGATTTGAAATCTATGAACATAATCTCGCTGCATTTGGATTAGGACTCTGCAATACTGCTTTGAAGCTCTTTTGAAATCCATATCAGCATAACGACAGCAAAAGCCTAGGACCACGATGTTTGTCAATCTTCATTTTCTTTATACTTGCAATATATGACATTTACATTTTTGGGTTTCTTCAGTCTTGTAAGCATTTGTATACCAGATGCTATCACCTGAATCAAGAAGACACAACAGGCAGTCCACACTCAGGCCTGTGCTATTGAAATTTACTGACTACCATCTATAAAATGTATAATAATTGTGAGGGTCTAACATTTTCTTTTGATTTCTTTTTGTCTATGGAAATAAAAACAGAAAGTGCTGGAGAAACTCAGCAGGTCTGGCAGCATCTGTGAAGAGAGCAACATAATTAATGATTTGAGTCTGATATGACTCTCCTTCAGTGGTCCTTGTGGAGGTAACTTTTTCCATTCCGCATTGACTGCAGTTTGAGTACTGTATCCTACTTTTCTCACTGAGAGGTAAAGAAAGTAGCTAAACACAGAGATGCTACCAAGGAGGCAGATAAGAGTGATTATTTTACTCCAAAATTTGACTGCTTAAATCCTGGTTAGTCAGAGCTATGAAACATAGAATCTAGAGGCAGATTTGGCCCTTGGAACCTGCTCTGCCATTCAATAGAATGATGGCTGGTCCCCTATCTCAATCCCAGAAACCTTGATGCCTTTTAAAATATCCAAATGATCTAATCTCTTTCTTTAATATGTCAGTGATGTCATCTCAACAGCTTTTTGTGCGAAAATATTCCACAGGTTCACCCTTTGAGTGAGTACATTTTTCTTCATTGCACTGATCCCCATTCTATTCCACTAGTCACTTTGCCAGGCTGAGAATGGCCCATTCTACTCTGTTTTCATTCTAGCTACCAATTCTCAGTCCATACCAGTATATCATCTCCTTTCCTATGAGCTCTCCTTATGCTTATTAATCTTCTTGTGACATCTTTTTGGAAACCTCTTGAAAATTCAAATATACCACATGCAGTATTTCCAACTTATCTACTTAGCTAGTAACACCTACAAAAACTCTTCATATGTTTATCAAACTTGATTACTGTTCATAAAATCATGATGAATCTGCCAAATCAGATAATTATTTATTAAAGTTGTCCAGTTATCACATTCTTTATAATAGATTCAAGTATTTCCTCCACTGCTGAAATCAAGCAAACAGATCTTTATTTCCATTTCTTCCCTTCATCCTTTCCCTTCTTATTAACTGAGTAGCATTTTCAACTATCCATTCTGCAGGCACTATTCCACAAGCTATAGAATTTGGGAAGATGATCACCAGTGCATTCATTCTTTGTGTAACCACCTTCTGGGATATATATATAAATGGAGATTTGTCAACTTTTATTCCCATAAATGTCTCCAAAACTACTTATTTACTTATACTAATTTTTCTCAATTCCTCATTCTCACTAGTCCCTTGGATCTCTATTATTTCTGGGAGATATTTTGTATCTTCCTTTATGAGGCTAGACAAAAGTAGATTCTATGACATTTTCCTATTTCCCATTTTAAATTCTCATACAATGGACCCACATTTGTATTTGATAATCTCTTCCTTTTTACATACCTACTAAAACTTTTGTAGTCCATTTTGATGTTACTCACTAGTTTACATTAGATCATAAGATTAGAAGCAGAAGTAGATCATTTGGCCTACTGAATCTTTGTCATTCAACGGGATAATGGCTATGCTCAACTACAATTCCCTGTCTTATTCCCATATCACCTGATTCCCTGACTGGTTAAAAGTTGGTCTATATCAACTTTGAATATACCTCTCCCAAAGAAATGTCCTGTAGCCACTTGGTGATATTCTTGACCCTAGAATCAGGGAGGAAGCATATCATTCTGGTGGCATGTTTACAACAGCATAAATGCACGTCTGTTCTCCTATCAAATCTTACTGTTATTTGTCTTCCACTTTTTCTTTCATAACCTGTGCAGATTTGGAGAAGAATCGTATCCAAATATTGTTGTGTATGGACTCAGATTACTTCAGTGTAAAGAATCTGAAGTGTAAAGAATGGCAAATGGGCAATTGAACATTGTGCTCTGATGCATAATATGTGTAGGCCATTCCACCCCTTAATCTTGCTTTTCCATTCAATAAGATCATGACTGATTCAATTATCCACTATTCCTCCTACCTTTCACTTGTGTAATTATCAAGAATTGATTTACCCCTGTCTTAAAAATACTCGAGGTCTTCATTTCCACCTTCTGTAAAGTGTTCTCTTTTTAAAAAATAAGATCAGAGAGTCCTTCTGGAACATTGAATAAGTCCAGCATTTTGTCAGAAAGCAGGTGACTGCAGATCCCTGTCCTGTTAAAGGAAAGATGATTAAACAAAGCTAGTGGCTTCATACAAATGTATGAGGCCACTAGCTTTGTTTTCAGTGCAAAAGAATCTAGGATGAGCAAATATCATTTTAATTCAATTCAAAAGTAAGTTTAGTTTCTCTCCTAGAGGCTAGTTAAGTGAAGAAGTTACCTTACCTCAAAGGTTTACTTTGTAAAACTTCCAAAGTGTTTGGATGGAAATATGCAATCTATTGAACTGAGAAATTTTATGCTTTCAGATTTCTGAAAAAAGTTCATGTCAGCGGATTTGGAAAGGACTAACTGAATTATCTCCATAGTTCATGCAAAAAACTATCAGAAGGCAAGTAAGTAGAACCCTAAACAATTGAAGTGGGAGTGAACTCTCTGAACTTGAGTCACTGTATAGTATGGGGAAATAGGAAATATTTTGATGTGTGTTTTTGATTGCGCTGTCTTCTATATTTAGGTAGCTTGGTATGTTTGTTTCTATTTCTTCTTTGTGTAATGAACTGTTTCTCCGTTAAAGAAAATCGGTAACTTTGTATGAATCTTTTGCAGTAACTAATCACCATGTTTACTGACTAAATGAAAAAAAGACATATCAAGCCTGGTTTCATTCTGGACTTTGGCTTGACCACTAGCATCATATTTGAGACCATACAGTATCAATATTTCAAGATGAACATGACAGTTCTTCTCTCTGCACAGATGGTGCTAGACCACTGAGTATTTCCAACATTGTTTTTACTTATATTTAGGCAATGTTTTTAATTATTACAAAAAAGTTTTCAGACTTTAAAATCATATTTTGTGAACAGTCACTGAAATTCAAATATCAGCTTGGAAAAATGCATCACGCAGAACTCCTCTTTAATTTAAGATGGCAATACTCTTTCCATAAGCAGAACTGCACTTAAAATTATTTATCATTGAATAGTCAAATGTTTTCGATGTTGACACTGACGCTGGAGCTACATCTGCTCATATGGAGGAAGCTCCTGCATGGTGTTGTGGTACAAATACTCATTTCATTTGCTCTCTCTGTTCCTTTCATTCATACAGTGCATTTGTCATATCTTGTTCCCCTCCCTCCCTTATTCCTGGCATTTTACTCATTTTATGACTGTTCATTTCTAATATCCTTTAAAATACCATTGGCCTGAAATGTTAACCATTTTCCTCTCCACATTAAAATAAACCAAAGTTCTGAATCAGGGTCACTGGACTTGAAACATTAATTCTGCTTTCTCTCCATAGATGCTGCTAGACCTGCTGAGTTTCTTCAGCAATTTCTGTTTTGTTTCCTCTCCACATTTGTTGTCTGACTGGTTGAGTGTTTTTCAACATTTCCTGTTTTATTTCAGATTTCTAACTTGCACAATATCCTTCTTTAAATTTGAGTAATCGTATTTTTGTTTGATTGATATATATGGCAACAGATTAATCTTAATCAAGTTTAAACAGTTTCAAGAATCTCATGTAAACAGGTTCAAATGTTTCTTATATTGTTCCAGGAATAATCTTAGCTGCAGAACATAAAACATCACTCATAATTTCTATACATAATTCACTTTATCACACAATTCAAGTTGTTAGCGAAAATGTTACTTTAACTTAGCATTATCAATATTTTCAGATGAATCAGATATTCATATTCCCTCCAGCAGCAATATCTTATTTTAACCGAGGCGGCAATATTCTTTCCAATTATTTAAATTACCTATTAAAAATGCCCACAACAATTATTTTTAAGCTTCGAACTAATGCAAAAGCACATTAACATCTCCATATTTCACTTTGTTTCATACCTCGTATGAGTTCATAATGGAATTCTAATAAAATTACTGGACTTGAAACATTGACTCTACTTTCTCCCCACTGATGCTGCCAGACTTGCTGAGTTTCTCTAGCAATTGCTGTCGAGCATCTGCAGTTCTTTTTTTGTTAAAGAGATTGAGGTATCAGGTGAATGTCAAAACTGCACAGTGGTTGACATATTCTATGTTGTGAATATACAGGGCTTCCCTTCATCTTTTGGGTCTTAGTTTGCTGAGTTGTATCAAAACTCAATCATGACCCCTTGTGGAAAGTGGACATACGTGAGTTTCATGACCAGATTGGGGTAACTAGTGAACAGACTTGCTGCAACCATTCTACTTTTTAATCAATATTTATTGCCCTGTTTGACACAAGTCCAGATACAAAAGGGCTCAGCCTCCAATCTATTGCAAATACACATTGCTGTCATGCCATAATGCAAGAGTCCCACGATAATCACTAACTTTGCTGAATATTAAAGTCTCTGGTGGACTTCCCAAAGGGGTCCACTGTTGACAGAGTTAAAGGCCTTTGACAGATCAAGAAAGGCCATGAAGAGCTCAGAGAAAGATATGTGTCATCAAGAATATATAGTAGATGGAGAAAGTCAATGTAACCCAATGCTAAACAGATCAACATGACAATTGCACCTCATTCCAGGCCACCATGACCACCTATGAAACAAAAATCAAACAATTCCTCTTTAACTTAGGGTGGCAATACTCTTTCCAAAAGCAATTCAGTTGAGATCATTGGAAGGGACACAACCAGAAGCTTCTCAATAGGGAGCCAATAGTATTGGACAAAATTAGAACAATCCCTCAAAACCTTGATTATAAAATGGATCACATTATCATGTCAGTTGATATTTAGTTGGTTCAACATCAGTCTGATATTTATTATAATATGACCAAATCTTTTGGGGCAGTTGACCTGAAGGAATGATAACAGTAACCAATTTGGTCTAAACTACTCCTTATAATTCTCAATATTGCCAACAATTTATATTTGACACATTATTCTGGATACGGAATATTGTACTTTCTTTCATGTGCTAGTCCTCAAAAGTAGATGTGATAGTAACCAAATTATTCCACATTATTCCAATTTTTCAATTTTATGTGGTATTTTTGGAAGGACTGTATCATTCTTTCCAGCTGCAATAGATGCTGCTATTCAGTGCTTCCAGTTATGATATCAAGATTATAGTTTATCCTATTTTTAATCCCAAAAGAATTCATCAATTTTCTTGTGGAAGATAGTAGAGCACAGGCCACTCCACAAGGAAGTTAATGCTAACAGTACATTCCTTTCTCTCTGTTAATAGGTATTGCTTGGGGCTCTCATCTAACTAAATCCATTGATAAGCCTGCGAAAGAAGATGCTCTGAGCTCTACTTTCTTCTTTGTCTTAATTTCCTTGAAATTTTGCTGCAAACTTGTGCATTATGATCTGTTAGCAAAAATGAAAGAAAAACGACCAATGACAGCACAGCAGCAATAATGTGCTTTTCACGCTTCTCAGACGGCTAAATTGCTACAACCTGTGCTAATGACACATATTTTATTCACTCAGCTGTGGAGTTTGCAAAGTTATTCAAAAACAACACAACAAAAACGTTAAAACTTTGGCAGCAAGAATAGAAAGTAGTACAGTAAAATCTCAATAAGTTGAATCATAGGGAGCCTGTCCTCAAAACTGTGTAAACAGAGCTCCAAGATAGCTGGGGATGCCCCTTAGGAACACAACAAACACATACTATGCCAAAAAAAACTCAAATGAAAACAGTAAATACATGAAAAATGTCTTTATTTATTAAAGTTATTCACATTTTCCAATGGCCTAACCTTGTACAGTAAAATACATTGATAACTGTAGGGAAATTGATGGGATTAAAGGTGGACAGAATCCAGGGACATCGTAATCTGTATTCCAGAGTATTTAAGGAAGTGGCCCTAGAAATAGTGGATGCTTTAGTGGTCACTGTTCAAAATTCTATAAAATCTGCAACAGTTCCAATAGATTGGAGGAAGTAACCCCACTATTTAAAAAAAGGGTTAGAGAGAAAACAGGGAATAATAGTTGGTTGACCTGATATTGGCAGTAGGGAAAATGCTAGAACCCATTATGCAAGATATAGTTACAGAGTAATTCAAAAACAGTGATGGTATTGGACAGAGTCAGCATGTTTGACAATCTATTGGAATTTTTTGAGGATGTAACTATTAGAATTATAAGGGGGAACTAGTAGACGCATTTTACTTGGACTTTCAGAAGGCATTCAATAAGGTCCCCAATGAGAGATTAGCATGGACAGTTAAGTTCACAGAATTAGGGATAAAGAACTGGCTGGTTGACAGGAAACATAGTGGAGGAATAAACTCATTTTCTGCATGATAAGCACTGTCTAATGGGGTAGTAAATGGACCAATGCTTGCACCCCAGCTATTCACAAGACATTTTAATGATTTAAATAAGGGAACTAAATGTAATGTTTCCAAGTTTGAAGATGACATGAAGCTGGATGGGAGGGTGAACAGTAAAGAGAATGCAGAGATGTTTCACTGCAATTGGAACAAGTTGAGTATGTGAGCAAATGCATGGCAGACAAAGTATATTATAGACCAATGCGAGGTTATCCACCTTGGTAGCAAAAATGTGAAGGTGGATTATTATCTAAATGGTTATAGATTGGGAAAGTGGGAGAAGTAGCAAGACCTGGATGAGCCTTGTACACTAGTTACTGAAAATAGCTGAAAATGTGTTGCTGGAACAGCGCAGCAAGTCAGGCAGCATCCAGGGAACAGGAGAATCGACGTTTCGGGCATAAGCCCTTCGGCTTATGCCCGAAACATCGATTCTCCTGTTCCCTGGATGCTGCCTGACTTGCTGCGCTGTTCCAGCAACACATTTTCAGCTCTGATCTCCAGCATCTGCAGTTACTGAAAATAAGCAGGCAGGCCCAATCTGTGGTAAAGGAGGCAAATGATCTGTTGGCCTTCATAGCAAGAGAATTTGAGTACAGGAGCAGGGATATCCTGCTGCAATTGTATAGGGCCTTGGAAAGACTATGAAGGTTTAACAGACTGATTCCTGGAATTGCAGGACTTACATGTGAAGAAACATTGGATCGGTTAGGATTAAATTCACTGGAGTTTAGAAGAATGAGGGAGGATCTCCTAAAAACCTATAAAATTCTAACGGGAATAGGCAAGGTAAAGGAAAGAAGGATGTCCCTGATGACTGGGCATTCCAAAATCAGGGGTCACAGTCTAAGGATATGGGATAGGGCATTTAGGACTAAGATCAGGAGGGATTTGTTCACCCAAAGCATGGTGAGCCCGGGGAATTCTTTGCCGCAGAAATGATTGAAGCCAAATCGTTGAATATTTTGAGAAAGGAAATAGATATAGTTCTTAGGGCTAAAGGGATCAAAGGATTTGAGGTGAAACCTGGAAAAGGGTATTGCATAGGATGATCAACCATGATCATGTTGAATGGTGCAGCAAGCTCAAAGAGGCAAAAGGCCTGCCCCTGTTCCTATTTTCTCTGTCTGTATGTGAGATTGCACCACATATAGGCAAGATCAGGTAAAGATGGAAGGGCTGCTTCTATAAAGTAAATGGAGAGCTTGTTGGGTTTCCACAATAATGACATCCTCAAGTTCACTTTTACATTTTATAAATAGCAGCCAGAACATGCTAAAGTTGATGCCCATGAGCACTGCTGTGGTCTACTTTCTTTCCCTGATTTTGGATGCACATCCATTCTGGGGGTCATTTGCATTGGAATGTATTGGTAACCTAAACTCAGAAACATAGATGAGTTCAGCACCTTTTGAGTGGACCACAATTAGATGTGGCTTGTCAAATTTGTGCCAGTTGAAGGCATTTTTTTTCTTGCACTGACAGAAGTTAATTGACGTGTGTAATTACCAGAGACTTGATCTGCTGTAGAGTATATTTTATCCATCTACTTAAGATTAGACATTTTGAGTAGCAAATAATACTTTATGGAAAGTCAATAAGGCTTTGATTGTTGAATGTCACTTTCATTAATTTATTTTAAGTTTTCCAGAATATGTTGATGATGAAAATGCCATTTTTATTTGTCCTATCTCTAATTGATGAGAAGATGGCAGTGAATATTCTCCTTGACCTGCTACATTTATTGTATTGATAATCTTGAGCAAGGAAAGGCACACATTGAATCATAGGAGCTGTGAACCTCACTTACAGGAGGAATGTTGAAAAGGCTAAACAATAGTAGCAATAAGGAAAAGTCCTGAGGAGTCTGTTGCATGTTAGGTGCTGTCGAGAGAAAACTGACAAATCAAGTCTAGCTTAATGGGAAATTGGAATGAATTCAGGAACAGAGAGAAGCGCTACAGATGGCATAGGTTTTATATAAACCAATGTTCAAAATGGATGGGTTCCACCTGAACCGGAGGGGGAACCAATATTCTTTTGGGAAGATTTCTTAATACTATTTGGAAGCCTTTAAACAAGTATGGAGAGTGTGTGTGGATTCTAAGCAGTCATGAGATTAGAGAAAAAGCTAAGGATGGTTTGGAAGTTAAAAAGAGTTAAAAAAAAAAGTTAATTAAACAAGACAGGCAAGAGATGTCAGTGAGTAAGGTAACTGAAGAATTAAACTGCATTTATTTCACTGCAAGAGATCTGACAGGTAAGGCAGATGAACGCAGGGCATGTATGGGAACATGGGATTGGGATATTATAGCTAGTCCAGGAACATGGCTGAGGGAGGGACAGGACTGACAGCTCAATGTTCTGGGGTTTGGATGCTGTAGGAAGGATAGAATGGGAGGCAAGAGAGATGGGGGAGTGGATGTTTTTGATTAGGGGAAAACATTACTATTGTACTTAGATAGGACATTCCTGGGGGATCGTCCAGTGAAGCTATATGGGTGGAACTTAGAAATAAGAATGGAATGATCACCTTGATGTTTATACCCTTGGTTCCCCTGATAGTGGGAAACTGAGGAACAAGCACAGTGGCTCAGTGGTTAGCACTGCTGCCTCATAGCGCCAGGGACCCGGGTTCAATTGCTGCCTCAGGCAACTTTCTGTGTGGAGTTTGCACATTCTCCCCGTGTTTGTGTGGGTTTCCTCCCACAATCCAAAGATGTGTAGGTTAGGTGAATTGGCCATGCTAAATTGCCTGTAGTTTTAGGTGTAGGGAATGGGTCTGGATGGGTTGCTCCTCAGAGGGTCAGTGTGGACTTGTTGGGCCGAAGGGCCTGCTTCCACGCTGTAGGGAATCTAATCTGATCTAATGTGTAGAGAGAATTCAGATATGTGCAAGAATAATAGGGTTATAATAATGGAGGATTTCAACTTTCCAAACATAGACTTTGACTGCTATAGTGTTAAAGGCTTGGATGGGGAGGAATTTGTTAAATGTGTTCAAGAAAATTTACTTTATCAGCATGTAGATATACCTACTAGAGAAGGAGCAAAAATGTAACCTTCCATTGGGAAGTACGGCAGACCAACTGACTGAAGTGTTTAGTGGTGGAGAACCTTTGGAGCAGTGATCATAATTCTATTTATTCTAAAACAGTTATAAAAAAGGATAGGCCTTGTATAAAAGTTAAAGTTCTAAACTGGAGTAAAGCCAATTTTGACAATATGAGACAGGAACTTTCAAAAGTTGACTACGGTAGCCTGTTTGCAAGCAAAAGAGTGACTGGCAAGTGAGAGGCTTTCAAAAATGAGATAACAAGAGTTCAAAGGCAGTATGCTCCTGTTAGAGTGAATGGATGGATAAAGATGAATAAAGATATTGAGGCTCTGGTCAAGAATAAGAAGGAGGCAAATGCCAGTTAATTAAGTTAATTTCTTGAAGAGGAGTAAGGGAAATCAGAAGAGCAAAAAGGAGATATGAGATAGCCTTGGCATATAAGGTTAAAGATGATCCAGAGAGGTTCTACAAGTATATTAAGGGCACAAGAACAACTAGGGAGAAAATAGGGCCCCTTCAAGATCAAAGAGGTTGTCTATGAGTGGAACCACAGGAGTTGGGAGAGGTTCAAAATAAATATTTCACTTTAGTATTTATTGTGGAGAAAGACATGAAAGCTAGGAAACTTGGCGAAGTGAATATTGATGTTTTCAAAACAGTCCACATCATAGAAGGGGTGGTGCTGGAGGTCTTAAAAAGCATAAAAAAAGATAAATCTCCAGGACCTGATCAAGTCTATCCTAAGACATTGTTAGAAGATAGGCAAGTGTATTCTGGGCCCCTTGCTGAGATATTTGTATCATCTGTAGCCATGGTTGAGGTGAGGGAGGACTGGAGGGTAGATAATGTGCTTTTATTTAAGAAAGCCTGCAAAAACTGGTAACTGTAGACCAGTGAGTCTGACATCAATGATGTGTAAGTTGTAAGTCCTTAGGTCTGGGAGCAAACTAGAGTGCAAAACTTTAAGGTGTGTTGAGAAAAAATTAAAAGGGACTTGAAGGGCAACTTTTTCACTTAGAGAGTGGTTCACATATAGAATGAACTGCCAGAGGAAGTGATAAATGCATGTACAGTTATATAATTTAAGAGACATTTGAACAGGTACATGAATAGGAAAGGTTTAGAAGGTTAGCGGCCAAGTGCAAGCAAACGGGCTTAAGTTAGTTTGGGAAACTTAGTTGGCATGGACAAGTTGGACTGAAGGGACTGTTTCTATGCTATGTGGCTCAATGACTCGGAAAAAGATACAAATAGATACAGGCCATTTCCAGCAGTGATGAAAGCAGAAAATGCTAGCAATTAACTCAGTTTCTATCTCATGGATTTTGCAAGTCACAAAAGCAAATATTGGAAATTTTAAAAAACAGAAAATGCTCAGATTTCCAGCATCTCCACTATTTAGATTACTATCAGTGTTTATTTTCTAGATGAAAAAAATAGTTCTAGTCCTCATTCCATTTCACTTTTCCTTTATCCACCTACCTAATCCACTCTTTAATGTTGTCTTAGGTTCTGCCTCAATCATTAAGTCTAGGAGTGAATTCCACAGCCACACAATTGTCTATGTAAATGTGTCACCTGCCTTTTGTACGAAATCTCTTACATTTCATCCTGTATAAATAGAGTAGTGCGGAAATATTTTACAATTAATTTAGAGCAAGTGAGAGAGAAGCAAATGTTAAGTGTGATGAAGGGACAAATCACTCTAAAATAGTACATATGAAGACACACTAGTTCTGGGAAGCATAAAAGTGTTTAAGAAGGCTTGTGAAGAAAAGAATAAGCAAACATCAATGGAAACAAATTCAGGAACTGGAGCAACTAATTAGAATGGAGGCATATAATGTACAAAAGCTTTAAGTAAATTAGAGTCATAGAGTCATACCCCCAGGACCTGATCAGGTGTACCCTAGAACTCTGTGGGAAGCTAGGGAGTAATTACTGGGCCCCTTGCTGAGATATTTGTATCATCGATGGTCATAGATGAGGTGCCGGAAGACTGGAGGTTGGCTAACTATAGACCAGTGAGCTAGACGCTGGTGGTGGGCAAGTTGTTGGAGGGAATCCTGAGGGACAGGATGTACATGTATTTGGAAAGGCAAGGACTGATTAGGGATAGTCAACATGGCTTTGTGTGTTGGAAATCATGTCTCACAAACTTGATTGAGTTTTTTGAAGAAATAACAAAGAAGATTGATGAGAGTAGAGTGGTGAACATGATCTACATGGACTTCAATAAGGTGTTCGGCAAGGTTCCCCATTGGAGACTGGTTAGCAAGGTTAGATCTCATGGAATACAGGGAGAACTAGCCATTTGGATACAGAACTGGCTCAAAGATAGAAGACAGAGGGTGGTGGTGCAGGGTTGTTTTTCAGACAGGAGGCCTGTGACCAGTAGAGTGCCATAAGGATCGGTCCTCTCCTTTTTGTCATTGATATAAATGATGTGGATGTGAGCATAACGGGTATTGTTAGTAAGTTTGCAGATGACACCAAAATTGAAGGTGTGGTGGACAATGAAGAAGGTTACCTCAGATTACAATGAGATCTTGACCAGATGGGCCAATGGGCTGGGAAGTGGCAGTTGGAGTTTAATTTAGATAAATGCAAGGTGCTGCATTTTGGGAAAGCAAATCTTAGCAGGACTTACACACTTAATGGTAAGGTCCTTGGGAGTATTGCTAAACAAAGAGACCTTGAAGTGCAGGTTCATAGCACCTTGAAAGTGGAGTCACAGGTAGATAGGATAGTAAAGAAGGCATTTGGTATGCTTTCCTTTATTGGTCAGAGTATTGAGTACAGGAGTTGGGAGGTCACGTTGTGGCTGTACAGGACATTGGTTACAGTACACAGGACGTTTTTGAAATATTACATGCAATTCTGGTCTCCTTCTTTTTGGAAAGATGGTGTGAAACTTGAAAGGGTTCAGAAACCATTTACAAGGATGTTGCCAGGCTTGGAGGATTTGAGCTATAGGGAGAGGTTGAATAGACTGGGGCTGTTTTCCCTGGAGGGTCAGAGGCTGAGGGGGTGACCTTATAGAGGTTTATAAAATCATGGTGGGCATAGATCGGATAAACTCTCTTCCCTGGGAATCCAGAACTAGAAGGCAAAGGATTAGGGTGAGAGGGGAAAGATATAAAACAGACCTAAGGTGCAACTTTTTCATGCAGAGGGTGGTATTTGTATGGAATGAGCTGCCAGAGGAAGTGGTGGAGGATAGTATGATTGCAACATTTAAAAGGCATCTGGATGGGTATATGAAAAGGAAGGGTTTGGAGGGATATGGGCTGGGTTCTGGCAGTTGAGATTAGATTGGGCTCGGATATCTGGTCGGCATGGACAAGTTTGACTGAAGGGTCTGTTTCCATGCTGTACATCTCTTCGACAAACACTGTCTACTGTTACAACTTACAAGTTCTATTCTTGATAAACCCATATCAATGTTCAGCAGTTTCAAACTTTGTTACAAACATGAGTTCACTCAGAATCAATGGCTTTTCCAGCTCACTCATACACTCATACTGTATTATGATTTTAAAAAATGAAAGATGAAAGGGCTACAACTTAACTTGCTCCCACCGTCCAAAGATGTGCAGGTTTGGTGGATTGGCCTTGCTAAATCGCGTGTTCAGGGATGTGCAGGCTAGGTGGATTAACCAAGGGAAATGCAGGGTTATAGGGTAGGGGAGTGGTTCTTGTGGTGATGCTTAATGGGCTGATTGGCCTGTTTCCACACTGTAGGAATTCTATGATTCGTTTAGACCGCTTCTGACCTCTCTCCAATGTGTTCGCATCCTTCCTATAATATGGCATCAAGAATTGTACACAATACTCCAGCTGAGGTTAACAAGCAAATAAGGTGATCCCAGTCAATTCTATCAGCTTCAATAGGGTTTTGTTTGAGGGAAAGTCTTACGTTATCTCAAACAAGGGCTGTCATATCAGCTGGAGCATGGCAGGGAAAGGAAATGTGACTCAGCAGCAGTGGGTATAGAAGCTCATAAGTGGAGTAGCAGGCATCTAATTCAAGTGAAATCACTCCTATCAATCCAATATCTGCTGCCTAGGGTGTGTATCTAAGGAGCTGTGCCTCAGAAAATCCATGGAATTGTAAGGAATCTTATAAAGTGTGTGGATATGTACAACAATGAGATTTTCTTGGGGAACAACTAACATGACACATACACTGGTAAGATTTATACCAGAGAACACAGGAACTGAAAGCCTCATTAAGCATGATGGTCAGTTCATGTATTTTTGTTTTATAAATACTTGCCTGGAGCCAGTTTATTTGGTGACTGTAATAGCTCAGGAAGCCTGACTAAAAAGGGATTTATTGATGAACAACAAAATAGAACCACTACTCACGGCTCTAACGTACCACCCCTGGGTTTGCTTTATGATATTTTCTAATCAACCTATTCAGAGATGTTATGACACACATCTGGAGCAGGTGGGACTTGAACCTGGGCCTCCTGGCTCAGAGGTAGGGTCACTGAGCCACAAGAGCCTTTCTGGGTCTGCTTTTCTTTTCTTTGTTTTATATATATATATATATATATATACTGAGAGGGCCTTTCACATACAGGAGAAAGTGAGGTCTGCAGATGCTGGAGATCAAAGTTGAAACTTTATTGAGCACAGCAGGTCAGGCAGCATCCAGGGAACAGGAGATTCGACGTTTCGGGCACAGGCCCTTTCACATACAACTGAGTGACGTTCTCCAATGTTCTCCAATGTGAAAGACGTCCCACAGAGGTAGGGTCACTGAGCCACAAGAGCCTTTCTGGGTCTGCTTTTCTTTTCTTTGTTTTATATATATATACTGAGAGGGCCTTTCACATACAACTGAGTGACGTTCTCCAATGTTCTCCAATGTGAAAGACGTCCCAGCAGAAAGTAATTCGCCTAACCATTTGTGGGGCCTGACTTTTAGCATCATAAAGAGTTGAGCTGAAAATGTGTTGCTGGAAAAGCGCAGCAGGTCAGGCAGCATCCAGGGAACAGGAGAATCGACGTTTCGGGCATAAGCCCTTCTTCAGGAAGCCCTTCTCCTGTTCCCTGGATGCTGCCTGACCTGCTGCGCTTTTCCAGTAACACATTTTCAGCTCTGATCTCCAGTATCTGCAGACCTCACTTTCTACTCATAAAGAGTTGAACCTACCCAGCAGCCCCAGAATCAAAATCTTTTGACAAACTTATAGATATGGTAGCAGACCTCTATCACATCACTAAGATACTAACCACCACCAGTAATCATCTGTGTAGCCATTTAAATATTTACAAACAAAGCCTGTTATAGGCAATGTGAATCATCAAAAGTGAGGGACATAGGGAAGGGAGAATGAGAAAGGACTAAATAAAAATAGAGATGATGTGGAAATAAAGCAGTGTATCCCCTGCGGTGTCTACCTCTTCCTTTAAAGGCATTGATGAATAATGAACACTCCTTCTCTTGGGACACTTGAGCATGAATATAACCGCAGAAAGGAGGTGGACAGTGTCAGCTTTAAAAAGGTTCTGGTAATGAGTTCCAACTGGGCAGATCATTGCCTGTTACCGAGGGAATGCAAAATCATCAAATTCCATATCAGTGATTCTCTATGGGCCTTAAAGGTGTTATTACAGCATCTAAGGTAAATATTTATTGAATGTACATGCAACATAGTATGGCCCATATTCTCCTCCCATTGGCAGCAGGGTTTGAATAATAATGATTTATCATTGAGTTAAACCCTGTAAAGGTTATGTTTCCCCAACAGTAGCTTCTAGATTACTATTGTTTTCATCAAACTGAGTTTGCTTAGGGATGCTGGGCAAAGGACCTATGGTGCAGTGAAAATATTATGTACTTGTAAGATCAACTAATCATCTTCAACACAGTGCATGTCCATTTTCATTGTACACAGGCAACTCTCCAGTTTGTCTGAAGGAAATCCTTTATCACTGCCTGTTTGAGACTTGAAACACTAAGATATCTCTGATGTCCTGGAGGTGTTCAGGTGAATGGATCTTTATATGAAGTTTTGAAATAGGATAGTGACTAGACCAGCAGCCAGTGAGACATGTGGCTTTCATTACAAGTATATCTTATCTGTTTCTGTAACTGTTTCTGTACATTGTTGATTAGATGTCAGTGTATGGAGGTGGGATCCATTCAATAAGATTTGTTGTAATTAGGGATGCATTAAACTGACTGTGATTAAGAACTCATGCTCAATACAAATCTTTAACCAGAGTAGACCATAGCAGTTGTAAGGTAAAAACAATGACTGCAGATGCTGGAAACCAGATTCTGGATTAGTGGTGCTGGAAGAGCACAGCAGTTCAGGCAGCATCTGAGGAGCAGTAAAATCGATGTGTGTTGTAATGCTCCAATGATCCCCTCCCATGTTTGGCGATCCGCACCAACTTTGCTGATGTCAGCAAAAATGATTAGTTTGTTTTACTTTGGCACGGTGGCAATCAAGGAGTGGAGATATCATAATATTGTACCCTTACTTCATCAGAATTAATTATGGAAGGAGTGTACATACTGATGTAAATTGCTTGTCTATTACAGTGCAGGGGTACTTCAAGGACCATCAGATAATCAACTATACCCTTGACAAGACAAGTCAACTTACTGAGATGATTCATAATAGTAGAGCCTAGGCTAGCTTTGTGCTATTCTTTTTTCCCACAGCTTCTCCAAACGAATGTGCAACATGCAATGATTGCCTCTACATTGGGGAAATGAAATGCAGACTGCTTTGCAGAACACCTACATCTGTCTGTAAAGATGACCCTGAACATCTCTGTCTCAGGTTTGCTGCATTGCTCCAACACAGCCCAGCGCAAGCTGGAAGAACAGCATCTTATTTTCCACTTGGAAACTCTGCAGCCTTCTGGACTCAATACAATGTTCAACAATTTTAGGAATAAAAAGAGAAATTGCTGATAAAGCTCAGCAGGTCAGGGAACATCTGTGGAGAAAAATCAAAGTTAGTGTTTCCAGGTGAATGATCCTTCCTTAGAACAGGGTGATTCGACCCAAAAACTCTGCTTTCTCTCCACAGATGCTGCCAGATCTGCTGAGCTATACAAACAATTTCTGGTTTTGTTTCTGATTTACAGCATCCACAGTTTTTTCAGTTTTCAACTATTTTAAGGGCTTGAGACATCTTCTCCTTTGTCCTTACCTCAACCAACAAACACAAGACCTTGTCATCACATGGGCTGCTACCACACACACCCCCCATTGTCAGCTACTAATAGTCCCCATTAGCAGCCATTCGTTCCCCTAGACTGACTTTTACCCACTCCTTTGTCTGTCCTTCTGTATTTCTCTCTCTTTAGGCTCTATCTCCAACTAACATTTACTCATCCCTCTCTCGCCACCAAATTCTGCACAAATACCAACCTTTTCATCGCTACCATCAGGGTGAAGAAGGGTTTCTCCAGCAATTTCTGTTTTTGTTTCTGATATCCAGTATCCGCAGTGTTTTGGGTTTTTGTTTTGTTTTATATAGCGATTTCCTTAAGTTGACCCTCCTTAGGTCGGTAAGTCTTGCAGAGGTCAGTGATCTAACCAGTTCTCTACAAAAAGAGCAGTACTTCTCTCAGATCTGTTGGCTGTAGCTATGTCCATGAGGGTCAACAATGTACAGAAACAGTTACAGAAACAGATAAGATATACTTGTAATGAAAGCCACATGTCTCACTGGCTGCACACAATTGCATCAATTGACCAATGCTACTGTTACTTTCTTTCCTGAGATTGACTTATGCCTACATTCATGTGACCTACTGGACAGGAGCTAAAGCAGACCATGCTTAGGCAATCTTTTCTCGTCCCTTCCTCGTACTAGTGAGGTGACTATATGGTCCTGAAAAAGGCCTTGCAGGCTGCCAAAACATACTTCTACATTATTCCAGAGAGAAAAGACCCTATGGCCTCAGCTGCCTGTGCAAGTTTGCAGCTACAGCTAGCAGTGAATCCACACCTGCTAAGTTTGGATGACATGTGATAGAAAGGTGATAAACATGATTTCTGCATGAATTGGATTACAGTGACAGAGAGTTGCTTATTGTCAGTCTGACTTTCTATCCAGTGATGAGTGAATCAGGATGGTTGGAAATAGACCTGCATGCAGTAGGTGAGGATGTTTTCTATATCTAAGTGAGCTCTACATTCCACAGTACAGTGTTGATCTGCCTTCAAGACCATTAGATCTTAGATTAATTTCAGCTGCCCAGTTTTACAGAATCGGTCTTCATGAAACATGAGATTGGTCACATGGACAGCCCAAAGATCATGAAGCAAGGATTCTTTGTTCTACTGACATTGGGCCATTAGAAACACGACATAATATTTACATAGAATTAAGTTTATGGTTTACATCTGGTTGAAGACATCCCTTATTTTCAAATGTTGTCTGATCAACTTTTCGTTTAGTTTCTGCCACCTGGCAGGACATTTCTGTGCTGTTTTCTAGGTCCAGGATAAGCCTGTAGATATTGGATACGCGGCTGGATTCACATCACACAGATCACCCAGGATTTCTCATTGCCATCTGACTAGACTTCACTTCAGCCATCACACTAATACTTGACATTTTACAGTACCTCTTAGTGAACCACTTGCCTTCATATCAACCACCAGATTTCTTGCCTCAAGTAAGTTCCCTCTGTAGACTATTTTCTGAGGCTGCAACTTGTAGACTCGTAATTCCGCAAACCAAACTTCACAATGGTAGTTAACTTCTCTGCAGCACCTCCTCAATATCAGCTACATATTGTCAATTTGCTGTTTAACTGTTTTATCAGACAGTGGAGTTTTGTCAATCTCTTTTGCAGCATCAGCTCCTAACATCACAACTTTAATTTTTTTACATACAGGCATAATTAAGGTTTCTGCAATGGCATGAGGCTTCTTTGATTATTTTCCAAGCTCAGCCAATAGTTAACTAGCTGCTTGAGCTTTATCTGATACCCGCACACACTCCGTTAGATGTTGGGTCTGCTTCATGTTTTGTTCTTTCAAGCAATTGAAATACTGAAGGTCTTTGTTCACAAAAGCTCAATATTTTGGCTGCAAATGACATTTTAACTTACTTGGTACCATTGAAGAATTTGCCAATTTCTCCCTGCAGATGAAATATCTAGGTAAGAGGCAAACAGCATCTCCTCCATGAAAATCCAAAGACCACGACACATTCTGTGAACAGTTCTTGTTCTATTTTCTTTAAAAGTGAGTGAACATCATTGCTTGATCACTATGGTCTTTAGTAACTGTTGGGGAAAAGTTAACATTATTTGCCTGGAAGCCATTTTCCTGGTTCGGCTGAGAGTTCCATTTTGTGTCCTCAGCCAGAACTTTGCTGGTTGTGCATTCCTTACTATGAGGTAATGTGAAAGGTTGTCCTTATCTTCCTTCTCAAGATAGTGCTCCTTCCTTTGCTGAATGATCAGCGCAGGCTGTAGAACCAGTCAAGCTGACATAGACTTTCCCATTAGTCCCTCTGCCTTCTCTAGTTATTGCCTCTTCACGGTTATTCAGCCAATTAGGGATATCTCTGCGTAGTATTAGCAATCTGTGTAACAAGAGCAGGTGGTGATACCATTTGATCTGTCCACTTGTGGAATGCATAATAGTGCTTTAGTTTTGAACTTAATGACTAACCTCTAATTTAGTACCAACTTGTAAGTGTGCCAAACTGCGTAAATAATGGTCAGCTCCTAGCTGTTTTCTCTATATAATCCTGTAGTCTCCTGATGTACTTTGGAATAACACCGAGCCACAGTTAGGACAGTGAATTCCCCATGATATATCGTGTAATAAACTAATCAGTTTGCAAGGTCCGAGTCTCGAGAGCTTCTTCAAGAATTACCAATCATCTCAATTTGGCTTTTAGTCACCTGTGTTTAGAATGTTCACATTTTAGAATCAAAGACTGATACCTTGCTTTTAAATTGATTATTAATTTTCAAGAGTTTTATGAGTTATAATTTTGGTTGAATAGAATTTTGTTTGAGATGAAATGTCTTACATTGATTTTTGTTACCTTTGTACAAACTTTCACTGCACATTTGGACATTTCTCACCGACACCAGTGTGCCAGCATACCAGTTGAAAACTACTGCACTAAATGACTAGGTGTTCTGAGTCCTAGACATCCTTTATTTTATTTTGATTCCAATATACAAGTTTGGGAGGAACACCCCATGCCAGTTGGAAAATCAGTCCTGTCAGCCTTGCAATGGTTCATTGTTTTTTCATCTCAGTGTTTCCTTCTCAGGCTCAGATGTCAACTTGTGTGCCTGGCTTCACCCTGTATAATGTATGCTATCCACTCATTGACCTGATCATCCCCAGTAGAGATGTGATGAATCTATCTGTGCATCATGCCTTGAACATCCTTTCTCAATCACCCCTTCAGCATTCTCTGGTTTTCTTTGTAAATTGTGGAGTGGAGCAGCTAACTGTGTAAAGCCTTATATGAAAGTGCTATAATAACCAACTAGATCAAGCATCCCTGCAGTTCCCACTCCGTCTTAGGATGGATCCACTTCTCAAATGCTTAAACTTTTTTCATTGTCAGTGGTAAGATCTTCCTTGGTGACAAAATGTCCACGATACCACACATTTGGTTTGGAAAAGTTGGCACTTCTCTGATTTGACTTTCAAGTTAAACTGCAACAAGAGGGTTCAGAGGGTGTATAAAATTTTACAACCGTCTCCTCAAATGTCAAACCAAAGGTGATTGTCCAGATACACAAGGAGCAACTTCAAATTAAAAGCCTTTATCCACCACACGCATAAAGGTGGCAGGGGCTTTACAGGGTTCAAGTAATATTCTCACATATTAATAAAGCTCATCATGCCTGTCAGGAATATTGTCTTTTTAATATTTTCTTCAGCCTTGGGTATCTGGTTACAACTATGGGCTAAATCAAGACTGCAGGTAAACATTGCAACTTTGGAAACTCGCAATGCTTCCTCAATCATAGGTAGAGGATAAGCATCCTTATGAGTCTTTGTGTTGAGTGCCTGAGTAAATTACAGAGGTCCACCTTTCTTCCTCATGAGGATTATGGGAGGGGTATACAGTCTTGATGGCTCTCAGATGATATCTTTCTCGAAGACTTCTGCAGTTAGTCCTGGACTTCCTCACAGTGATGGGGTGGGATGCAGGAGTAAGGAATTTTCACTGGACGGCCATCTTTATTCACAATTCAGTCATTATCATCATCATCTTTATTGAAAGTTGTCCCGCTGTTGATGTGAGTAGGAGAAAACTGCCTCCCCAACTAATTCCATGGTGTTATACAGAAGAATTCACTTTGAATGCATGGAGCCAGGTCAAAGACCTCTGAGACCCATATGCTGTAATCTACTGTTCAAAGCAGTTGCCACACATGCTTTCCAAGGATCCCCAGATATTTCTTAATACATCTGACCCTAACAGCATGAATTTTCTTGAATTTCTTACTTTCACTGGAGCATTGATTGGATTATGAACTACCAGAAACTCCAGGCTATGAAAAGTCTGAATGAGGACATATAGGGTGAGCTCCTTGTAGCCATGATAGGGCACGTCTGATTCCTGCAAAGCAGAAACCCGGATAAAGAGAAGGTCATCAATCAGTGCACACTCTCAGCAAGATGCTCCCAAAAAATTGGTAATGATTAACATCTCCATTCCTATTTTGTTGACACTTCTACCTTGCAAAATTTCATGCTTATTGTATGGCAAATCTCTAACATTCTATAGAAGACAGCGACTCTTCCAAAAGGAAACTTTTCCCACTCCTGGCTTTCAGTAGGAGGCCCAACATGTTAATTTAAGCGGATCTCCATCAGCTAGTGGCAACTGTGAAGGAAGGGACTGAGCACAGCAGCTCGAACAGTTCCACAAAGTATCCAGCAGGAGGTGGTGATAGGTTTTTGAGGACAGTAGTAGCCTGATACATTACATTTACAGAGGTTTTAGAGTACAAGTGAGCCAAAGGGAAGGATCTGGTCTCCGTATTTCTGAAACTGGTGAAGTTGTTCAACAGTATCATTCTCCTGGAGCCCTCTTTCAAACGACTAGAGAAGGGCAGCTGAAGAACCATCTGGCAGAAGCAGTCGGGGATGGGAACATCTGAATGGAGTTGAGAAGGCTTAATAGTGATAACCTTAATCGTCTCACTTTGACAGATGAGATCACATCACCTAGATCATGGAAAAAGGCTATATATCAAAGGCCATAAAGGAGGCTACCATCAGGGGAGTGACTGTTGGTGTGGATGGAGATGTAAAGCTCAGGCTGAACAGACAGGTAAAATAGATTTCTGTTCACCAAGCACAGATCCACCTCTTGCTATCTTACCTCCACAGTAAACCTTGCAATCAATCCCACCCAAAGGATGCTCCAAGGTGGTATTGTGATTGTGAAAGGGCTTGGCACTTCAGACCAGACTGCTATCAGCAACCATGGACAACAGGCACAGGGACCCCATATGGTACAACGGCCTCTCCTTCTCACCAGGTGACTGATTGAGTTGGGGGCTGAAAATGTGTTGCTGGAAAAGCGCAGCAGGTCAGGCAGCATCCAGGGAACAGGAGAATCGATGTTTCGGGCATAAGCCTGTCTGACTGCAGTTAATAAAGAATAAAGGATGTGTTATCACATTAGACATACTTTATAACCCAGAAGACAGTTAGAAGGAAATTAATGATGGGGTTGATAGATAATTTAAGGAGATTAGCAATGGTAAGATTTTTAACTTCAGGGGAATGTATTCTTATATGGACAGGAAATGACAAATATTTGTGGTCAAACATGAAAAGGTCCTTAGAACACAACTAGGACTAATCCCTTAATAAAGTTATTGCCTGTCTAACAATGAAGGATACATTGCGGCATTTAGCTATGCATGATGAAGCAGGACAAATATGCGACCTGAAGATAGGAGAACTCTTGGGAACTAGTGTAATTAGGTTCACATTGAAAATAGAAAAGAAGAGACAAAGATAAAGGTTATCAAATGGGAAATTAACTAATTTCAGTAATATGAAAGGGAAGTGATCCCAGATTAATTGGTTTGAAAAAAATTGGCATTCTAAACAGCAGACCTCTAGAAAATACATTTCACCTCAATATAATGTGATCAAAGATCAAGGTTTTGTGGATAAGTAGATGGGTTAGATCAAAATTAGATGTTGTAAAATCAACATGTAAAAATGCAGCGAAAATAACAAGTGGCAACTGAAAATTATAAAAGATATGGAAAGAAACAAAAAGAGAGATTAGTCAGACAAAGAATCAGTAGTATGATGGATGTTATGGACCAGACCAGACCCCCTCAAAATATTTTAAAAAGGTAACCTAGACCCTAACTTTTTCTTATTTTAAAGGCTGATGCAACAGGCCAAACCACTCAGTTCTAAGCAAAACTGAATTTACTTAAACACTACAATTGAATTATGAAGAAAATGAAGCAGAATTTATAACTATTGGAAAACTTGACTGACCCTATACAATAACTGTTACTAATGAACTGTTCCAATGCAGTAACATCCTTTAAAGACACTCCTTGGCAAAAACGTAAATTCAAATACAGATTGTTACAGGCAGGAGGGAACAACATCCAGAGACAGATTTCAGAAAAAGGTCAGAGGATTCCTTTACTGAAGCTTGCATCTCCTGGATGCCAACATCTTGTAACTGCTGCAGATAAAACAAACTAGAATAATCCTGAACTAGGAGATCTGGCTGCCTCCTTCCATTGTTAACCTACAATGTTTGGTACCACTGCCTTTATGACCTCACTTCAAAAAAACCAAGGACAAAATAACCTTGTTTTTTTAAAGTGTCAGCATCGTCACATGGTTTAAGCTTAATATTTGGATTGGTGCAGCCATAGCAATTTTCAGTTTCAGCCAATTCAATTTGATTGATCAGAACTCTACCACCGGACCTAAGGTAAAAGGCAGTTAAGATGATGAAAAACTATTTAATCTGATGAAGAATCCAGAAGAAGGGGGACACTATTGTATGAGCATGATCATCATAAAGCCTCCCATTGTCACTTTAGAGTAACTAATGATTGGCAATGAATGTGGTCTTACAATATCATAGAAACATAAAAATTAGGAGCAGGAGTAGACAATTCAGCCCTTTCAGCCTGCTCTTCCATTCAATATGATCTTTCCTCATCATCCAATTCAGTACCCTGTTCCCGCTTTCTCTCACTTTGATCCCTTTAGCCCTAAGAACTACTCTTTCTTGAAAACATTCTATCTTTTGCCCTCAACAGCTTTCTGCAGCAGAGAATTCCACAACTTCACCACTATCTGGTTTAAATAATTTGACCTCACCTCAGCCCTAAATGGCCTGCCGCTGATGCTTCAGTCACCTGGAATATCCTTCCTGCATCTATTCTATCGAGTCCTGTTAGAATCTTATAGGTTTGTGTAAGATTTCCCTTCATTCTTCTCAATTCCAGTATAGTCCTTACCAATCCAGTCTCTACGCATATGTCAGTCATACTGTCCCAGGAATCAGTGACAGTGGGGCCAGGGACCATAATTCAATTTGTTTTAAAATAGTGATGGAAAAGGATAGACCAGATCTAAAAGTTGAAGTTCTAACTTGGAGGAAGGCTAATTTTGACAGTGTTTGGCAAGAACTTTCAAAAGTTGACTGGGGCGGTGGGGGGGGGGGCAAATGTTCACAAGTAAAGCAACAGCTGGAAAGTGGAAGCCTTCAAAAATGAGATAACGAAGGGTCCAGAGACAGTATGTTCCTGTTAGGGTGAAAGGAAAAGTTGGTAAGTGTAGGGAAAGCTGGCTGACTGGAGAAAAAGGATTCTGGGTAATCCAAGGTGGAGGATGGGAAAGATTTCTGGCTATAACAGCTGCTTCTTTTTTGAGGTATTTTAGGTGCTAGAGGCGATTGCCTTGAATTCCAGGAGCAGCAATTACTGTTTCATGTGCTTGTTACATTGTTTTGGAACTTTGGGGGAAAAAAAACTCAAAACAACAGCATTTTTAAAAGGGAGAAGAAGACAAAGGAAGCACATGGTGAGGTCATTGCAGGAGAGAGAACATGCACAGTTACTGACTTTGCTGTTTGAATCCATGCATCATTGGACATCGGAGTGCATCTGGGAAAATTAACAAACAGTGAAATTCACAACTGATCTTGGAGGAACTGTTGAATGAAGTTCACCGCACAGAATCAGATAAGTTAATCGTTGTTTTAAGTGTGGCCTACAGAGAATCTGCAGTAGTGAGTAGAGTGGGTTCTTTCTTGATTTTATGTTTTTGGAGATATGTCTCTTGATTAATCTTACAATATAAGCCATAACTATTAATTTAACCTGGGGCAGTGTTTGTAGAGGAATAAGATGGTGTTAATTTCTGGGTCTGTAAATTGTGAAGGAACAAAAATAGCCTTTAATAGAGAGATATGTATTTCTTGTCAGATGTGGGAGTTCAAAGAGAGTTTAAGGGTTACTGCGGATTATATCTGTCATAAATGCTGTTGTCTGTGAATCGTATCAGATCAAATGGATTGGTTGGAGAGACAGTTAGAAGCAATGAGGAATTTGCAAAAGCAACAGTATCTGATGGATGGCAGTTATAGGAAGGGGGGAAGTCTCAGATACAGTCACATAGATGGGTTAACTCCAGGAAAGGTAAGAGAGGTAGGCAGCTAGTGCAGGAGTCTTTTGTGGATATACCCATTTCAAACAGGTATGCTATTTTGGAAAATGTAGGGGGTGTTGGATTCTCAGGGAAACGTAGCATGAACAGCCAAGTTTCTGGTACTGAGACTGGCTCTAATGCAATGAGGGGTACATTAGGTTCCAAGAGATCAATTGTGTTAGGGGATTCTGCAGTCAGAGGTACAGACAGACGTTTCTGTGGCCAGCAGCAAAACAGCAGAATGGTGTTTTGCTTCCCTGGTGCCAGGATCAAGGATGTCTCAGAAAGAGTGCATAATGTTCTCATGGGGGAGAGGGACCAGCAAGAGATCATTGTCCACATTAGAACCAATGACATAGGAAGGAAAAGTTGAAATTCTGAAGTGAGATTACAGAGAGTTAGGCAGAAATTTAAAAAGGTCCTCGAGAGTAGTAATATCTGGATTACTCCTGGTGCTATGAGCTAGTGAGGGCAGGAATAGGAGGATAGAACAGATGAATGCATGGCTGAGGAGCTGGTGTATAGGAGAAGGATTCACATTTTTGGATCATTGGAATCTCTTTTGGGGTAGAAGTGACCTGTCTAAGAAGGACGGATTGCACCTAAATTAGAAGGGGACTAATATACTGGCTGGGAAATTTGTTAGAACTGCTTGGGAGGATTTAAACTAGTAGGGTGGGGGGTTGGGACCCAGGGAGATAGTGAGGAAAGAGATCAATCTGAGACTGGTACAATTGAGAACAGAAGCGACTCAAACAGCCAGGGCAGGCAGGGACAAGGTAGGACAAATAAATTAAACTGCATTTATTTCAAAGCAAGGGGCCTAACAGGAAAGGCAGATGAACTCAGGGCATGGTTAAGAACATGGGACTGGGATATCATAGCAATTACAGAAACATGGCTCAGGGATGGACAGGACTGGCAGCTTAATGTTCCAGGATACAAATGCTACAGGAAGGATAGAAAGGGAGGCAAAAAGGGGAGGGGGGGGGAGGAGTTTTGGTAAGGTATAGCTTTACAGCTGTGCTGAGGGAGGATATTGCCGGAAATACATCCAGGAAAGTTATTTGGGTGGAACTGAGAAATAAGAAAGGGATGATCACTTTATTAGAATTGTATTATAGACCCCCCAATAGTCAGAGCGAAATTGAGAAACAAACTTGTAAGGAGATCTCAGCTATCTGTAAGAAAAATAGAGTGGTTATGGTAAGGGATTTTAACTTTCCAAACATAGACTGCGACTGCCATAGTGTTAAGGGTTTCGATGGAGAGGAATTTGTTAAGTGTGTACAAGACAATTTTCTGATTCAGTATGTGGATGTACCTACTAGAGAAGGTGCAAAACTTGACCTACTCTTGGGAAATAAGACAGGGCAGGTGTCAGATCTTGCAGTGGGAGAGCATTT
>NC_057715.1:96773706-96785649 GCF_004010195.1 Chiloscyllium plagiosum | reverse complement strand
CAGTGGAGTGCCATAAGGATTGGTGCTGAGTCCTCTACTTTTTGTCATTTGCATTAATGATTTGGATGTGAGCATAAGAGTACAATTAGTAAATTTGTAGATGACACCAAAATTGGAGGTGTAGTGGACAGCGAAGAGAGTTACCTCAGATTACAACAGGATCTTTACCAGATGGGCCAATGGGCTGAGAAGTGGCAGATGGAGTTTAATTTAGATAAATGTGAGGTGCTGCATTTTGGGGAAGCAAATCTTAGCAGGACTTATACACTTAATGGTAAGTTCATAGGGAGTGCTGCTGAACAAAGAGACCTTGGAGTGCAGATTCATAGCTCCTTGAAAGTGGAGTCGCAGGTAGATAGGATAGTAAAGAAGGCATTTGGTATGCTTTCCTTTATCGGTCAGAGTATTGAGTACAGGAGTTGGGAGGTCATGTTATGGCGGTACAGGACATTGGTTAGGCCACTGTTGGAATATTGCGTGCAATTCTGGTCTCCTTCCTATCGGAAAGATGTTGTGAAACTTGAAAGGGTTTAGAAGAGATTTACAAGGATGTTGCCAGGGCTGGAGGATTTGAGCTATAGGGAGAGGCTGAACAAGCTGGGGCTGTGTTCTCCCTGGAGCATCGGAGGCTGAGGGGTGACCTTATAGAGGTTTACAAAATTATGAGGGGCATGGATAGGATAAATAGGCAAAGTCTTTTCCCTGGGTTCAGGGAATCCAGAACTAGACAGCATAGATTTAGGGTGAGAGGGGAAAGATATAAAAGAAACCTAAGGGGCAACCTTTTCACATAGAGCATGGTACATGTATGCAATGAGCTGCCAGAGGAAGTGGTGGAGGCTGGTACAATTGCAACATTTAAGAGGCATTTGGATGGGTATATGAATAGGATGGGTTTGAAGGGATATGTGCTGGGTGCTGGCAGGTAAGACTAGATTGGGTTGGGATATCTGGTCGACATGGACAGGTTGGTCCAAAGGGTCTGTTTACGTGCTGTACATCTCTATGACTCTAAGTGATTGTTGTGACTCTTGCTGAGATAGTTGTATCATTGATTGTCACAGGTGAGGTACCGGAAGGCTGGAGGTTGGCTAATGTGGTGCTGCTGTATAAGAAAGGTGATAAGGAAAAGCCAGGGAACTATAGACTGGTAAGCCTGACATCAGCGGTGGGCAAGTTGTTGGAGAGAATCCTGAGGGTCAGGATTTACATCTATTTGGGCAGGCAAGGACTGATTAGGGATAGCTTTGGCTTTGTGTATCAGAAATCATGTTTCACAAACTTGATTAACTTTTTTAAAGAAGTAACAAAAAGGATTGATGAGGGCAGAGTGGTAGATGTCATCTATATGGACTTCAGGAAGGCGTTCAACAAGGTTTGTCATGAGATACTTGTTAACAATGTTAGATCTCTTGGAATACAGGGAGATCTAGCTATTTGGATACAGAACTGGCTCGAAGGTAGGAGACAGACGGTGGTCATGGAGGGTTGCTTTTCAGACTGGAGGTCTGTGATCAGTGGGGTGCCAAAGGATTGGTGCTGGGTCCACTACTTTTCATAATTTATATAAATGATTTGGATGTGAACATAGGATGTATAGTTACTATGTTTGCAGATGACATCAAAATTCGAAGTGTAGTGTTCAGCAAAGAAGATTACCTCAGATGGGCCAATGGGCTGAGAAGTGACAGATGGATTTTAATTTAGATAAATGCGAGGTGCAGCATTCTGGAAAAGCAAATCAGAGCAAGACTTATACACTTAATGGTAAGGTCCTGGGGAATGTTGCTGAACAAAGAGACCTTGGAATGCAGGTTCATAGTTCTTTAAAAGTAGAGTTGCAGGTAAATATGATGGTGAAGAAGGCATTTGATATGCTTTCCTTTATTGGTCAATATATTGAGTATAGGAGTTGGGAGGTCATGTTGCAGCTGTACATGACATTGGTTAGGCCACGTTTGGAATATTGCATGCAATTCTGGTCTCCTTCTGATAGGAAGGATGTTGTGAAACTTGAAAGGGTTCAGAAAAGATTTACAAGGATATTGCCAGGGTTGGAGGATTTGAGCTATAGGGAGAGGCTGAATAGGCTGGGGCTGGAGGGACAGAGGCTGAGGGGTAACCCTGCAAAGGTTTATAAAATCATGAGGGGCATGGATTGGGTAAATAGACAAAGTCTTTTCTCTGGGGTGGGGGAGTCCAGAACTAGAGGGCATAGGTTTAGGGTGAGAAGGGAATGTTATAAAAGGTACCTAAGTTGCATCTTTTTCTCAGGGAGGGGGGAGGCGTGTATGGAATGAGCTGCCGGAGGAAGTGGTGGAGGCTGGGACAATCACAGCATTTAAAAGGCATCTGGATGAATATATGAATAGGAGGGCTAGAGGAATATGGGCCAAGTGCCCATATCTGGTTGGTATGGACGAGTTGGTCCGAATGGTCTGTTTCCGTGCTGTACGTCTCTTTGATTCTATGACTCTAATCAGTCAGGCAAATATTTGTTGCCCTGTCTCCATAGCCAGAACATAAGATAAGGAGATCAAAACTGCACACAGAACTCCAGGTGTAGTCTCACTAAGGCACTGTTCAATTGCAGACAAGACATCCCTGTTCTTGTATTCAAACTTTCTCATTAGAAAGCCAACAAATCATTCAGAGTTGAATTCTGAAACTGAAGTGAGAGTGACATTCCTTAACATCTAATCCACATATGAAGGAGTGTGGCATCAAGGATTTCTGGCAAAACTGGAATTAGTGGGAATCAGGGGAATTCTCTCCGTTGGTTTGAGTCATACCTGACACATAGGAAGATAGTTGTGTTTGTTGGAGGTCAATCATCTCAGCTTCAGGACATTTCTGCAGGAGTTCCTCAGGGTAATGTCCTTGGCTCAGCCATCTTCAGCTACTTCATCAATGACCTTCCCTCCATCTTAAGGTCAGAAGTGGAGATGTTCACTGATGATTGCACAATACTCAGCATCATTCACTACTCCTCAGACTGACTGCTTCAGTATCTATATTCAAATGCAACAAGATCTGGACAACATCCAGGCTTGGGCTGAAAAATGGCAACTAACATTCGTGGCACATATTGTACCAAAAGTGACAGATTAAGTTTAATGTGAGTAAGCCTGAGTTTATCCATTATGGTCAGAGGAATAGGTCTAAATGAAGATAAACTTCAGTGTTTCATTTCAGAAGGATCTGGGTGTTCTCATGCATGAATCATAGAAAATTAGTGTGCAGATAGTAAGGAAGACAAATGGGAGGCATTTATTGATAAAGGAATAGTGTATAAAAACAGGGAAGTGTTGCTGCAGCTGTACATGGCTGCAACTGGACTTTGCCTTACAATTTTGGTCCCTTTACTTGAGGAGGAATGTAGCTGTATTGTTGACAGTTCAGATGAGGTTCACAAGATTGATTCCAGAGATGACGAATGTTTCTTAAGAAGAGAAAATGTGCAGTTTAGGCCTTTTTCTCTGGAGTTTAGAAGAATGAGAGTGAATTTAATTGAGGTATTTAAAATGCTAAAGGGGATGACAAAGTACACATAGAAAGGGATCTTGCTAATGTGAGGCAATCTAAAACTTGAGTTCTAAAGAAGGGTCACTGGATCTGAAGTTTTCCAAGTAATTTCGGCTTTTGTTTCCAAAACAACAGATTATGGTTTTAGGATAAGGAGTAGCAGATTTAAAACAGAGATGAAGAAAAATTACTTCTCCCAAAGGAATGTGAATGTATGCATTCACTACCCAAAAGTATGGTGGATGCTGGGACATTGAGTACATTTAAAAAACTGAAGACAGATTATTAATTCATAATGAATTGATGAATTATGGAGATCAGGCAGGAAAGTGGAATTGAGACCAAGATGAGATGAACTATGATGGCATCAAATGGCAGAGCAAGATCAAAGGACTGAATTGCCTATTCGTGCTCCTCGTTCTTATGTTCACACAAATGCTCGGCAGTGACTATCTCTAATAAGAGACAATCTAACCAACTACTCATTGATATTTAATGCTGTATCCCTCACTGAATCCCTCATTATCAATATCCTGAGGGTTACCATTGACCAGAAACTCAACTGGACTCACCATATACATACAGCAGCTACAAGATCAGGTCAAAGGCTAGCAAGTTTTAAAATTATTAAGGAAAAGGATAGACCCAATCTAAAAATTAAACTTCTAATTTGGGGAAGGCCAAATTTGACAGTATTGGGCAAGAACTTTCAAAATTTGATTAGGGGAGGGCAGATATTTGCAGGTAAAGGGACGGCTAGAAAGTGGAAAGTCTTCAAAAAGTAGATAACATGAGTACAGAAACATTATGTTCCTTTAGTGTGAAGGGAAAGGCTGGTAGGTGTTGAGAATGCCGGATGACTAGAGAAATTGAGGCTCTGGTCAAGAAAAAGGAAGCATATGCCAGGTATAGACAGCAGGAATCAAGTGAATCCCTAGAAGATTATAAAGGCAATAGGTGTATACTCAAAAGGAAAACCATGAAGGCGAAAAAGAGATCAGTGAGATATTAAATGAGTTTTTTGCATCAGTGTTTACTGTGGAGAAGGACATGGAAACTGGAGAATTTAGGAAATTAAATAGTGATATTACAGAGGAGGAGGTGTTAGACATCTTAAAATGCATAAAAGTGGATAAATCCCCAGGTCCCGATCAGATGTACACTGGAACTTTGGTGGAAGCTAGGGAAGTGGTTGCTGGCCCCCTGCCCAGCAATCTATTTGCATTATCGATAGCCACAGGTGAGGTGTCGAAAAACTGGTAGTTGGCTAACATGGTGCCATTATTTAAGAAAAGCCGTAAGAAAAAGCTAGGGAATTATAGACCGGTGAGCTATGTCAGTTGCTGGGTAAGTTGTGGGAGGGGATTCTGAGGGACAAGATTTACATGTATTTGAATTGAACTGAATTTATTGTTATGTGTACCGAGTAAAAAGCTTTGTCTTGTGAGCAATACAGGCATATCACATAGTTAAGTAGCAAAGATAGTAAATAATATGCAAACAGTGGCAAAAACAAAAACACAGGTACAGGCGAATGCTAAGAGTTTGTGAGTCGATTCAGTATTTTAACAACAGTAGGGTAGAAACTGTTATGAAACCAGATGGTGTGTGTGTTCAGGCTTCTGTACCTTCTCCCCGATGGTAGAGGTTGTAGAAAAACATTGCCAGAGTGGGATGGATCTTTAAGAATGCCGACAGCCTTTCCTTGGCAGCAGGCCTGGTAGATGGATTCTATAGATGGGAGGTTGATGTTTGTGATTGTCCGGGCTGAATTTCACCACACTCTGTAACTGTGTCTGATCTTGAATGGTACAGTTGCCATACCAAGTAGTGATACATCCAGACAGAATGCTCTCAATGGTGCACTATAAACATTGGCAAGGGTATTCGCCATCATGCCAAATTTCCTCAGCTGCCTGAGGAAGAAGAGACATTGTTGGGCCTTTGTAACCAGTGCACCCACTTGAAGAGTTAAAGAAACCTTGTTGTGGATGACCACTCCCAGGAGCTTGACACTCTCTACTCATTCCACCTCTGTGTTGTTAATGTGTAGGGGGGCATGAGTAACATCCCACTGAAAGTCAATAATGAGTTCCTTAGTTTTGCTGGCATTGAGAGCTAAGTTGCTCTCAGTGCACCATTTTTCCAGATCTTCCGCCTCCCATCTGTAGTCTGTTTCGTTGCCATCTGAGATTCGACCGGCTATGGTAGTGTCATCAGTGAATTTGTAAATGGCATTAGTCTGGTATTTGGCAACGCAGTCATGAGTATACAGTGAGTACAGTAGGGGGCTGAGTACACACTCCTGGGGGACTCCAGTGTTGAGTGTTAGCGAGGATGAAATATTGTCCTCAATCTTCACTGATTGTGGCCTGTGGGTCAGGAAACCTAGGATCCAGTTGCAGAGAGTTGGGCTTAGTCCGAGATCACTAAGTTTAGTAATCAGTCTCGAGGGGCTAACAGTGTTGAAGGCTGAACTGTGGTCAATGAGTAGAATTCTTACGTAGCTCTTCTTGGTATTTGGAAAAGCAAGGACAGAATACGGATAGTCAACATGGCTTTGTGTGTGGGAAATCATGTCTTACTAACTTGATTGAGTTTTTTGGAGAACTGACAAAGAAGATTGATGAAGGCATAGTGGTGGAGGTTGTCTATCTGGACTTCAGTAAGGTGTTTGACAATGTTCTGCATGGTAGACTGGTTAGCAAGGTTAGATCACATGGAATACAGGGAGAACTAGCCATCTGGATACAAAATTGGCTCAAAGGTAGGAGATGGAGGGTGGTGGTTGAGGGTTACTTTCGGACTAGAGGCCAGTGACCAGTGGTGTGCCGCAATGATCAGTTCTAGGTCCACTGCTTTTTGTCATTTACTATAAATAATTTGGATGTGAATATAGGAGATATGGTTAGTAAGTTTGCAGATGACACCAAAATTGGAGGTGTAGTGAACAGCGAAGGAGGTTACTTCAGAATACAACTGGACCTTGATCAGATGTGCAAATGGGCCAAGAAGTGGCTGAAGGAGTTTAATTTAAATCTCACTCTTTGTCTACTTTTATAACAAAGCAGGAGTAGGCAATTCAGCCCTTGAGCCTACTATTCTATTCAATATGATCATGGCTGATCATTCACCTCAGTACCCTATTCCCATTTTCTCCCTATAACCTTTGATCCCTTTAACAATAAGAATTATGTCTAACTCATTCTTCAAAATATGCAACATAGAGTCATAGTCATAGAGATGTACAGCATGGAAACAGACCCTTCAGTCCAACCCGTCCATGCCGACTAAATATCCCACCTGCCAGAACCTCGCCAATATCCCTCCAAACCCTTCCTATTCATATACCCATATTGGCTTCAAACACTGTGGCAGAGAATTCCACAGGTCACTACTCTCTGTGTGAAAAAAAATCCTAAATGGTCTATTCTCTATCCTTAGTGTTATGGAACAGACCAAACTCCCTCGAAATATATCAAGGAGATTGCTTAGACGCTAACTTTAATCTTAATTAAAAGCAAGTGTAAGGTGCTGTGTTCCAGGTGAGATTTAATTGGTTCACTAATGGGCTGTAAGTAAAACACATTTATTCTTATAACACTGTTAAACCACAAACAAATAAAGGCATAACTTTAACTTTATCAAAATGTATAACAAAATAATATTTATTTTAACTACTAATCACTAACTGTTCCAATACAGCAGCATCCCATAACCATACCCTTGGTAAAGGCAAATTCAGCAAAACAGGTTTTCCTCACTTTCTATCTCCTCCAGTGCAGGAGAACAGAACACCGAAAGAATCAATCTGGCAGCAGAGAAAGAAATCAAGCTTTTTGCTGTAGCAGGGAGACAGCTGTATCTATCAGCTTCAAATCCCAACTTCAACTGAAAGCAAATCTAAAACCCTGGCTCTGTGTGAGCCTGAATCTACCATGCTTCTTTATAATTTAAAAAAAATCCCCAAATCTGTTTACACACTGCTTTATGAAGCAGACATTCCAGCACCATTGGCAATACTTCTCTGCAAGAGAAACAGCACAGAACAAATCCTCCTTAATGGCACACATTAGACTGTAACCCTTGGATCTGAACGCCCCAGTCATCGGGAATATCCTTTTTTGCTGCCGGGTCCTGTTAGAATTTTTTGGTTTCTGTATGATTCCCCCCTTAATCTTCTAAACTCCAGTGAATATATTCCTAACCAATCCAGTCTCTCTTCATATATCTGTCCTGCCATCCTAGGAGAATCAGTCCTTCAGAGTGATGCTGATGCAGCCTGAGGTATAGCACTAAAGTATGGATGCATCCTATAAATGGATCACAGATGTGCCACGAGGGTTCTTAGAGGCTTAATTGGTAACTCGCTTTGCTGCTTGTCAAAAGCATGATGATGGAACGAGATTCTCCCAATGTCAAGATTGGCCCTGCTGGGCTTCAGGTCATATTAACCTCAAATCTTACCATAGTAAGAATAAATGGGTCCTTTTCCATGTGACTTGCAATGACTAGTTGGGTACTGCGGGGCTCAATGCTTGGACTCCAGGTATTCACAATATATAATAATGATTTAGATCAGGATTCTACATGTCAAAGCTCCAAGTTTATAGACACAAAGCTGGGTGGGAGGGTGAACTGTGAGGAAGGAAAGTGCAGAGAAGCTTCAGTGTGATTTGGACAAGTAAGTGGGCAAGTATAGAAGAACCTCGATTATCCAGCATTCGATTATGTGAATTTTGGATTACCTGAACAAGATTGCAAGATCCCATTGCTTGGCTAAACTGTGTTATCCAGCATTTGATTATCCGGCATTCGATTATCTGAACAAAATACTCGCTGCCCGTGTCGTTCAGATAACTGAGGCTCCTCTGTACATGGCAGATATAGTATAATGTGAAGAATGTAAAGATATTCACTTGTAATAAAAACAGATTGGCAAATTATCATAATTGTGATAGATTGGGAAAGGGGGCAGTGCAACAAGATCTGCATGTCCTCATATAATAGTTGCTGAAAGTAAGCATGCAGGAACAGCAGGCAATGAAGAAGGCAAATGGTGTTGGCCTACAGAGCAAGAGGATTCATGTGCAGGACCGTTGATGTCTTTCTGGAACTGTACAGGGCATTGGTAAGACTACACCTGCAGTATTGTGCATAGTTTTGGTCTCCACATCTGAGGAAGGTTGTTCTGGCTATTGAGGGAGTGCAAAGAAGGTTTACCCCAATTTGCAGACATCTTGAAAAAAAGGTGGAAAGGTAGATTGCAAAACAGATATGAATAGTTTACAGAGAGATATTGATGCTTTAAGTAAGTGGATAAAATGTTGGCAAATAGAATATAATATAGAAAAATGTAAAGTTGTTCAATTTGGAAGGTAGAAAAAAAAATTAAATGGAGAAAAACTGCAGAACGTTGCAATGCAGAGGGACTTGGGTGTACTTGTGCACAAACACAGAAAGCTAGCACACAGATGTGGCAGGTAATCATTAAGGCTAATGAGGGTTGGAATATAAGAGTATATAAATGTTACTGCAATTGTACAAGGTGCTGGCGAGACTTTAAATGGAGTATTCTGAGCTGTTTTGGTCCCCTGATTTAAGAAAAGATATTATTTCATTGGAGGCAGTTCAATAACGATTCACTAAGTTGATCCCTGGAATGGAGGGACTGTCTTATGTGCAAAGGTTATAGAGTTTGTGACTCTACTTATTGGAGTTTAGAAGAATGAGAGGGAAATTTATTGAAACTTATACATTCTTAAGGAACTTCACAAGGTAAATACAGACAGAATGTTTCCCCTCATGAGAGAGTGTACGACCAGAGGACATAGTCTCAGAATAAAAGGGCATCGATTTAATACTGAGATGAGGAGAAATTTCTTCTCTCAGAGGATTGTGAGTATTTGGAAATCTTTGCCACAGAAGGTGGCACAGTAGCTCAGTGGTTAGCACTGCCGCCTCATAGCACCAGTGGGTTCAATTCCTGCCTTGGGCAACTGTCTGTGTGGAGTTTGCATATTCTCCCCATGTCTGCGTGGGTTCCCTCTGGGTGGTTTGACTTCCTCTTGCAATCCAAAATGTGCAGGTTAGGTGAATTGGCCATGCTAAATTGCATATAGTGTTCAGGGATGTGTAGGTTAGGTGCATTAGATAGGAGAATGGGTCTGGGTGGGTTACTTTTCGGAGGGTCAGTGTGGACTTGTAGGGCTGAAGGGATTCTAGGGGCAGGATCCTTATGTATAGTTATGGCTGAAATAGATTCACTCTTGATCTAAAGGGTTATGTGGAAAGGGCAGGAAAATGAATGTGAGGAGTGTCAGACCAATCACAATCTAATTGAATGACAGAACAGGCTTGAATGGTCAATTCCTGCTCCTAAATTTTATGTTTCTGTATGTTTCTACAGCCCATGTCACTCAGATTCCTATGAGATTCCTCCCAATAGTTTGATCTCCAAAAAGTTATTTTTACTGGCTACTTTCTTCAAATATTCCTGAAGCTGTGTTCATGACCGTTATGTCTGATTCTCAGGAATCAGACAATCACTTGCATGATTCTGTGCTGCTGGTCACTGACATATTGATAGCATGCAGCTCTTGAAAGCTCTGGATTGTGTGGATGTTATAAATGAGAGTTTTAAGGAATTTCACATTATGAAAAATTGTAAGCATTCTTGGTCTGTTGCCAGATTTCTGGAGGGAAAGTAGGTGTGTTTTTCACTTTTACAAATAAGGCATTAGTAATGTGCTTGATCCATCAATGCACTGTGAATTGACTATTATTGTTGATATACTCTGGAGCACTTGAAATGGTTTAGAACTGCAGTAATCTTGATTACCATGAGCAGTGCTGTGACTGGGTGGGAATTTGCACAGATTAGATTGTGGCAGATAGTATGGGTTGAATTTTTAGGCTCCAGTGGTTTGGAAGCAGGAGTGGGTGAGTACGGAATTTTGCACTATTCTCATTTTCATAGAGGATGTATGTGCACGCCTGCACATGAATGAGTGAGAGAGAGAGGATGTCTTGCAGGTGGATGGCCCCAAATTGAGAGTAGCCAATTCAGTTATTAAATACAAAAGTATGTTAAGGCTTATTGTTGAAAGTTGGGTGGAATTTTCCGAGCAGACTGCAGGTCTCCAGAGGCATCAAGGAAGTTATTTGGAGGAGGCTTCCCAGGAGGCAGACTAGGGGAAGGTCAGGTGTGTCTACAGGCTGCCCTGACAATTTCTCCTCATAATGGTGACTCAACTGCTTTATGTATTATTTATCTAAAAATTAAAGAGAAGAGAGAACATCTTGAAATCACTTCTGATGTGTATTTACACCTGATGGTAGTGTCCGGAGGCCCTTGGGAAAATCTTGCCCCAGCTGTCTGCTCCTGTAAAAGATTCAGTAAATAAATTTTCCTCAGCCATTTTTAGATGAATATTCCTCTGCAGACAATTGCTATATGGGTAACTGTAGGTGAATGTAAACACTCTGGTACAAGTTAAAGTCCGTGCTTTCACCTTCTTCTCCTCCAATAACATGAGATAGATGTCTTTTTAATTTCAAAATGTTTAATTACAGCAATTAAACTGTAGTAATGCTGTATAATGTCTGGGTCACAATAACCTCCAAAGATAGCATTGAAAAATTCAGCTCCCACAAGCCCAACAGTTAAGGTTCACTTCTATACATGCTGCAATTAAAATACAGCTGATCCCTCTTTAAATACTATCTTCTCATCAAAATATGCTTGACTTTTATTGCTTACTTAATTTGGGTAAACTGAGTGTGAATTGAATTCTCAGGAAGTCATGCCATGACACTTGCATTTTATTGCAATGCATTAAATATTTTTAAAAATGTTTTGCTTGAGAGCATTTTAATTTTAAAAAGTAAACATTTTACTTTTATAAGTGTGAACAGTGGCTAAAGACATGTCAAAACTGCCTGATTTCAGCTATTGCAATTATTGATTTCATTCAATCAGCCCAAGTGGGGTTATAGGTTATTTCTCCATGAGCTTAGGGGAGCTATCTCATGCAATTTTCCTTGGCTTACTTCATTATGAGTGTAGCACACTTTGCTGGAACTCTTCTTGCACTATGTTGTGCTCACCAGTGGAGGAAATATATGCCCCTGATGAGACATCCTAGGATTTCCATTGCTGGTGGAGAAAGTGAGGACTGCAGATGCTGGAGATCAGAGCTGAAAATGTGTTGCTGGAAAAGCGCAGCAGGTCCGGCAGCATCCAGGGAACAGGAGAATCGACGTTTCGGGCATAAGTCCTTCTTCAGGAATGAGGAAAGTGTGTCCAGCAGGCTAAGATAAAAGGTAGGGAGGAGGGACTTGGGGGAGGGGCGTCGGAAATGTGATAGGTGGAGGGAGGTCAAGGTGAGGGTGATAGGCTGGAGTGGGGTGGGGGCA
>NC_057715.1:96767126-96773009 GCF_004010195.1 Chiloscyllium plagiosum | reverse complement strand
GGGCAGGGTGGGAGGAGGTGTAGTCCAGGTAGCTGTGGGAGTCGGTCGGTTTGTAGTAGATGCCCGTGTTGATTCAGTCGTCTGAGATAGAAATAGAAAGGTCGAGGAAGGGAGGGAGGAATCTGAGATTGTCCAGGTGAATTTGAGGTCGAGGTGGAAAGTGTTGGTGAAGTGGATGAACTGTTCAACCTCCTCGTGGGAGCACGAGGCGGCGCCGATACAGTCATCGATGTAGCGGAGGAAAAGGTGGGGGGTGTGGCCAGTGTAGCTGCGGAAGATGCTGGTGCCATGTTTAAACCCCCACAGTGCATCAGGTCAATCACTGCCAGCCAGGAACTGCCACTCACAGTAGCAGAGTGGGAAAAAAATGACCCAGAAATAGCTGACAGAGGCAAGTTGACACCAAATTTACTGACAGAGACTTGGAAGTTCTGGTGGGTGGGATGGTACAGAGATGGGAATCCTCTTTCCTTTGGACCATGAGAGAAGACCATGGCATCAGACTCTGGTCAAAAGTTGCCACCTGGGCCAGTGTGGCATTCGTGGTCTGAAGGAACAGTTGGCAGCGTAGGAAGAAGATTAATGACATTCTGCATGCTGTAAGGGTAAGCTCCACCATCTTCCCTCTACTACTTCACACTCATTCTAACTTTGCTATTGTCTCCAGCTCCCACCAAGGCTCATAGTCTACCATTCTCACTACTACATGCAACATTTTCACTCAATTTCTCTCAAAACACCTACCCCCTAGACTGCTAACCTCTGTCCTTCCTTCTCAATCATTCAAGACAACTCACCACATTCCTCTCAGCATTAATGCTTTGCCAGCCACTTTCATCTTACTCAATTCCTCTCTCTTTGTCTTATCCTGGAGAAAACAGCCCATTATAGGTTGGAGAGATCCAAGACAGTTTGTGGAATACTTGACATTCATCTCCTTGCAGCTTTAGATGAGAAAATCCTTGTTTTAGCTGGAGAGGGCCAAGACTGCTAATGTGTTAATGCAGATACCTGTATGTTATGCAACAAAGTAAGATTCATTGTCAAGTGCTATGCTGCTGTCCCATCATGAGAACTGTGGATGTATTCTTAACGTGCCCAAACTTCCACTCCTATTTCACAACCCATTCTATCTCGTCACCTGCAGACACCAGTGGCATCTGCAGGAGCTTTGCCATGAAAACACCATCCCCTTAGAACAGAGGAAGCTCAGACGAAGCAATGGCAAGACTGTCTCCCATATTCTCCAGCAGCTCAGATACTGACACCTCAGTGGTTACTTTAAATAGTGTCGTGAGCACATTCTAGTGACAGCACTACTGCCATATCTCTACTCAATTAGATGAGGAAGAAATGCCCCAAGATTCTGGTACTCAGAGGACTGCCATGGAGACAGGGTGGGGGAGGACACCATTATATTGGCCATTAATGACTTCATTCAAATGTACTGCCAGGTTTGTTGGAAGCATTCAAAAGATTGAATTAGCCGATCAATGCAGTGCTGCTTCTGGTACGTGAGTGACTGGCTACCTCCACAGACCAGTTGGTGGCCACTATGGAGACCCAGGTCCAGCACACTCAGTCTCTGCTGGATATATGCACAAACTTGATTATTGGCGCTCAGTAACAATGGCAAGACAACGGAGGATGGGGAACCTTGACCTCACTCCAGGTGCCCCTTCCTCTTGAGGACACAGGTTATCACCTTAATCTTTATTAAACATCAGGAAAAACATAAACAGTTCAAAATGTTCAAACTGTATTTGGGGTTGGGATTGTACACAAGATGATGGCCTCTGCAGCATCAAAACATTTACAGATAACTTCACACAACTCAGTTCCAATGTATGTTGTTTACAAAGAAGTTCTGAATTTACTGCTTTGGCTGATGCTGCTGTATGGTGGATGCTGAAGGTGTTGTTCCTTCTGAACAATTGAATTGAATTTAATTGAATTTATTGTCACATGTACCAAGGCACAATGAAAAGCTTTGTCTTGCGAGCAATACAGGCAGATAACATAGTTAAATAGCTTAGATAAGTAAATAATAGGTAAACAAAACACAGGTACAGACAAATGTTAAGAGTTTGTGAGCCCATTCAGTATTCTAACAGCGGTAAGGTAGACACTGTTTTGAAACTGGCTGGTGCGTGTTCAGGTTTCTGTACCTTCGCCCCAATGGTAGAGGTTGTAGAAAAGCAGGGTGGGATGGAACTTTGAGAATGCTGGCGGACTTTCCTTGACAGGGGGCCTGGTAGATTTATTCTATAGCTGGGAGGTTGGACTTTGTGATTGTCCGGGCCGGGTTCACCACTCTCTGTAACCATCTCCGATCTTGAATGGTACAGTGCCATACCAGGTAGTGATACATTACAAAGAATGCTCTACAAAGGCGGACCTACAAAGGTTGGCAAGGGTATTTGCCATCATGCCAAATTTTCTCAGCTGCCTGAGGAAGAAGCGACATTGCTGGGCCTTTGTAACCAGTGCGCCCACATGAAGAGTTCAAGAAAGCTTGTTATGGATGACCACTCCCACGAGCTTGACACTCTCCACTCGTTCCACCACTGTTAATGTGCAGGGGGGCATGAGTAACATCCCGCCAAAAGTCAATAATGAGTTCCTTAGTTTTGCTGGCATTGAGAGCTAGATTGTTCTGAGTGCACCATTTTTCCATGTCTTCCACCTCCCGTCTGTAGTCTGTTTTGATGCCGTCTGAGATTCGACTGACGATGGTGGTGTCATCAGCGAATTTGTAAATGGCATTAGTCTGGTATTTGGCGACGCAGTCATGGGTATACAGTGAGTACAGTAGGGGGCTGAGTACGCACTCCTGGGGGACTCCAGTGTTAATGAGGATGAAATATTGTGCCCAAACTTCACTGATTGTGTCCTATGGATCAGGAAACTGAGGATCCAGTTGCAGAGAGTGGGACTTAGTAATACGGTTGCCAGGCCACTTTGCAAGCAAGGATGAGCACCCATCTCATGCATATTAGAGTGGACTATAGTACACTTAGCATGGTCGCTTAGTGCTCACACACTTTGCACTTACTGAGATGCTCACAGCAACTCCGCCTTGCTTTTTTGCGTTTTGTCACCTTGCTCACAACATACAGGTTCATGGTACTTCTGTCTTGCCTTGCCTTTAAATGCAAACACAAAGCCAGTCAGCTTGTCATGGTTGTTCATAGAGATCAGTCAATGGAATGAACATTTTGTTGCAGGGCATCATGCTCTGAAAATGTCATACCTCCGGCATGTGCCAGCAGCTTTCATGGTACACATGCTGTGAGCATTGGAAGGCAAGGAGTTCTGCTGGAGCAGACACCATTAACAGACACCACCACCCTGTCTTTGATGTATAGTCGGGGAACAGTGCATAACTATGGCATAAATAAACTGTATGCCCTGGGCCTCATGGACTAAAGTGAGGAGATGAGCAATTAAATAAAAAAGTTAGGTGAGACATGTGGAAGGTCAAAGCTATTGGGGTTGACAGGAAGGACAATGCAGAAACGAACATGAAGGTATGAGGAGGTCCCTGGATTGAGAGACTGAGTCTGCAACAAACTCCACGAAGCACCACCTGCAGTGCCATCCATCCACATCCAGTGTGTAACCAAATTACAATACGGCTGACACCACACCCAGAGTGGGTGGAGAATTTTTTTTTCTGAGAAAGTGGGGTCTAGTGCAAAGTGAGGCCCTTCAAGCAGCAAAAGCATTAAAGTGATACGTGCACAATACAAATCAATGGCATCTATTACCACATAATTCTGTATGTGCACCTCATGAATTGGAGAAAGTGAGGACCGCAGACGCTGGAGATCAGAGTCTAAAAGTGTGGCACTGGAAAAGTGCAGCAGGTTAGGCAGCATGCGATAGATCCTGATGAATGGCTTATGCCCTAAATATTGATTCTCCAGTTCCTCGGATGCTGCCTGACCTGCTGTGCTTTTCCAGTGTCACATTTTTCGACTTGCACCTCATGAATTGACCTACTATATCAACTAAAAATCTTGTTCACAAGTAATCTTCAATACACCATTCAATATTACAGATTTATCCTACTAATGACTGTGAAGCACAAGAAATATCATTTCAGCTGTAAGGATTCACCTTAGTTGCAAAGTCACAATCATCTTCCAAGATTCCATAACCTGCACAACATGCAAGAACTGCTCATTTCATACTTTGGACAATAAAACATTTGCACCATTATCTGATATTCAATGCATCTTTTCTTGGGTAACATGAGGATGGAGGGAGGTATTCACATTATTTCTGTCCCATTTACAATCTCCTACTATATGTATGCTAAACGACTTGAATCATAGCAATAATGTACAAGGTCCATGGAGAGATGTCCCATTATCCTCCTTTTTGTACACCCCCATGTCCCAATGTTTTGAGCAAGTGATTTCTCTGCTGTATCTGCTAAATGATCGTACCACTCAGGAGTTGCTTTGTTTCTGATATTGTCCATACAGGCTCTTTTGAACCATCCTCATTGGATCCAGACAAAGTGGCTGTGGCCATTGCACTTTGAGCATTCACACAAATGGATGAGAGACACATGAATCTGGAAGTCCAGAACCAGGATTAACCTTTCATGGATGTCAACCAACCTTCATTGGAGGGGTTTTCCAGCCACACGTGCCCTCATGACATATCAAAGAAGCAGGAAAGCCACAATCGCTCATCTTCTATGGAATGACATGCAGATGAGACAGAGGTAATGGCAGTTTAGATGTGACAGCTGGAATGACTTGTCATGATATCTGTCATTTCTACAATGCAATACAGTCTTCCTCTGAGTTCAACGATAGTCATAAGGTACCTCTTGCATATCAGAAGTCTATGCAGGTTATGTCAAGAAGGGTTTGTTACATCCTTGTGCAGACAGAAGATGTTGCTTGGCCCTTGGATTCTCTGCTAACTGGAAAATGCACCAAGGCTATGTTTTGGACAATGAGGATCTAGGAGGTCTACAGCATTACATATAGTACTGCTAGTGCTCTCCAAAGTGTGGCACTGAAGTGGATAACTGTATTCTAAATGGGTTGGAAATATGCCACGATGATGTAGTGAGGTTGGTGCATATCCAGTGCCAACCATCTAGGATGAAGGATGCAGGCAGTTGCTGCCCATGGAATACATTCTGAGATGTTAGGGACTGCTGGCCAAAATAAAGGCCTGGGGAAGCAAGTGTTGAGCTGGAGTTATGAGGCAAATGTTCTGATTTTTATCATCTAGTTCCTCTCTCTCCACCATGTGGAAGAATAGCAAACTGCAAATAAATGAGGTGAGATTAGGTAGTAAGGAGATATTAATATATCCATTACAAGCCCCTCATCATTCACTAGTAAGATTCTTGTCTCATTGTTAAAATCTTGAAAAATCAGAAATTGTTTCACTATGTCAAGAATCCCACTGGTCCAATCTCACTGTACTTTTCCAACTATCCTGCCATTGCGAGCTTGCTCAGGGGCTGGGTCAATAGACTAAATGTTTTACAACAATAGTGAAATGATCAACAAAGTATAATAGAGTAGGTTTTAGAAAGCAAGTATGAAACTTACAGGAAGCGTAAGTATTCAAACTTGTTGCTTATATTGAGGTTTTGTTAGGAAGATACTGAAAGTCTTCCTCCAAGCACAAATGTTTATTTCCTTAGGGAGAATTGAGGAATTGTAACATAATGACGATTGGAGTAATAAATCATGTTGCAGCTTAAGGGTTTTGAAATATGATAGTAATTTCTCATTGGTAGTTTTCCAGTAACTATTCTATCTCTTGATTTGTCATTCTCTTTTTCTTCGGATCTAATTTGCAGCTGGTTTACTGTAAGCTAATCAACAATGTGCTGCAGAAAAGGCA
>NC_057715.1:96739639-96766626 GCF_004010195.1 Chiloscyllium plagiosum | reverse complement strand
CTTTTAGATCATGTTCATTAGTACAACGAGCATTCGTAAGTCAGATGCTGTTAAATCAGGAACCCCTGTAGTACGTTGGCTGAAAATGGCTAAATAGAGAGGTAAAAATAATGACTGCAGATGCTGGAAACCAGATATTCCTGATGAAGGGCTTTTGCCCAAAACGTCGATTTCGCTGCTCCTTGGATGCTGCCTGAACTGCTGTGCTCTTCCAGCACCACTAATCCTGAAAATGGCTAAATGTCTACCGGAGGGTTAGATGGGCTTAGTGTTAAGTCACCTTGTCCTTCTGTCATGCACCCCAGGTTACTAAAGAGAGTGGACAGGAAAGAACTCAAGTGTTCATAAATTTAGAATTAACCCCGGATATGAGGGAGGTGCCAGTGGATTGGAGAGTAGCACATTGTCCTAGAAAAGGCGCAATGCATTCCAAGAAACTATAAGCTGGTCAGTTCAATATCAGTAATGTAGAGTTAAAGAAACAATTAGGGGAAAAGTCAACAGATATTTGGACAGGTTTGAGTTAATTAAGGACAGCTTGCACAGATTTATAGAATATAGATTGTTTGAGTAATCTTTTTGAATTTCTTGAAGTTTCAGGAAAAGCAATGGTGTATAGATTCTAAGATTTTAGAATTTAAAAAAACTTAGATGGCAAATAGATTAGGCGCTGTATTGATGTAATGTGGCTCTGCATTAATTAACCTACTTTGCATGTAGCTCTTTCCTGTGCTTCAGATGACCCTTGGCACAGCTGACATGGCTTGATCTGAGCTGCCTGCAGCTTGAACTGCTCAATGTGAATTCTTGTACCGTCTCTGTCATAAGAGTGCCAGGTTAGAGAGCTACCAAAGAATTGAATAATGTTTCAAAATGTACTGGTTATTCTGAATTGGGAGGTCATAGCAAACAATGATACTAATTGGCTGCAAAAAAAATCATTGACTAACAGAATGGGCAGTAAAGTGACAAATGGAATTTAGTAGAGAGAAGTGGGAGATGCTGAATTGTGGCAACAAAGATGGGAAGAGAAGATATGGACTTAACGGCACAGTTCAAAAGCATGAAGTTATGGGGTCCTTATAGATAGTTTATTATCCCCCAAAGTATTGCAAGGTGATAGCCTAGACCTAACATATTATTTAAAGACAAGTGTATGGTGCTGTGTTCCAGATGAGTTACTTGGTCCACCACCAGACTTTAATCAAAATGTTTCATTCTTAAAATAGTTAAAATACAAAAAAAGGACATAACTTTAACTCTATTGAAATACTTACTAAGATAATGTATTAGTTAACCACTAATCATCAATTGTTCCAATATAGACAGCATCTCATAAGCACACCCTTTGGCAAAAAAAAATGCATTTCAGCAAAGCAGTTATGGTTCTCATGTGTGTCTCTGTCCAGTCTTCGAAAAAGAAACAATCTGCCCCTTTTGAATTTTAAGAGGAAGCCTCTCGTCTGAGACTTCGCTGTAGCAGTTTTCTTTAGCAGCCAGCATAAACCTTCCCTGAACTGAAAACAAAGCTAAAAGCCTTCCTGGGTCTGTGTGAGCCCTGACCCCACCCACCCATGATTGTTCTCTCATTTTTTAAAACACACCTAGGGAGAACCTAAAAGCTGATTGCCAACTGCCGGCCTGAAGGAGACATTTCAGTGCCACTGTGACAACCATGATTGGGAGATGCCGGTGTTGCACTGGGGTGTACAAAATTAAAAATCTCACAACAGGTTATAGTCCAACAGGTTTAATTGGAAGTACCACCTTTCAGAGAACCACTTGATGAAGGAGCGGCGCTCCGAAAGCTAGGGCTTCCAATTAAACCTGTTGGACTATAATCTGTTGTTGTATGATTTTTAACTGTGACAACCCATTTGCTAGAGAGAGCGCACAGAACACATCTCTCTTAAAGACACAGTACAGCTACATTTTGAAGGGACAGAAAATATTGTAAGGGTCATTAGCAAAACAAATGGAATCCTAGGTTTCAAAATTAGAAGTATTGAATGCCAAATTAGAGTAAGTTATGCTCCCACTTTACAAAGATCTTCTTAGGCCACAACTTGAGTGTTACATTAAATTCTGGTGTCTATACGTTCACAAGGACATGTCTATACTTTCAGAAGGTCCTTGGGTGCAAGGGAGATTTAGCCAAATGGTACCAGAGCATTCAGCCTCTGGGTCCAAGGTGATGTTTGAGAGAGATGCAAAATATTATGATCGGTAGACAAAGAAAAGCAGGACGTTTGGATAAATTCAAGGTAACAGGCAGAACTGATTTTGTCAAAGGGAAATCACGTTTAACTAACTTATTAGTGTTCTTTGAAGAGGTAATTTGGGTTGTAGATAGACTGAGGATGTATTATATTTAGATTTGAAATCTCATTCAGAAGGCATTTGATAAGGCCCACATCAAAGGTTATTGTGGAAAATAAAAGCTCATTTAGGGGGTAATATACTGGTATCAGTAGAAGGTTGGCTTGTTAATGGGGAGTAGAGAGTAGGAATAAGTGCGTCTTTTTCAGATTGGCAGATGTATGATGGCCTGCATCCTAAGGTATTAAAGGAAGTGGCAGCAGAGATAGTGAATGTATTAGTTATGATATTCCAAAATTCCCTGGATTCTGGTAATGTGCCAGTGGATTGGTTTCACACTAAAGTAACCCTCTTATTCAAAAAAGGATTTAGGCAAAAGCGGGAAACTATAGACCTGTTAGTGGGAATTTGCTAGAATCAGTCATCAAGGAGGGGATAACTGAACACTTCGAAAAACAAAGCTCAATTCACTAGTGAGAGCACAGTTTCATGAAGAGCAAGTCGTGTTTGACAAACTTACTGGAATTCTTTGAGGATGTAACAAGCCAAATGGAGAATGGGGATACAATGTATGTGGTGTATCTATACTTCCAGAAGGCATTTGACAAGGTGCTGCATAAAAGACTGATCCCAGAGGAATAAAGCTGATGAAGGGCTTTTGCCCGAAACGTCGATTTTGAAGCTCCTTGGATGCTGCCTGAACTGCTGTGCTCTTCCAGCACCACTAATCCAGTAATTAGTGGGATGCGCAGGGTTCAGCTCTCAGATCTCATAGATTTGCAATCTATGATCTGCAAGCAGGAATGGTTTGCAAAATAGCAAAATTTGCAGATGATGATAAAATAGGTAGGAAAGCAGGCTGTGATAGATAAAGAGTTGAGAGTGTGGTGCTGGAAAAGCACAGCAGGTCAGGCTGCATCCAAGGAGCAGGAAAATCAACGTTTCAGGCAAAAGCTTTTGCCTGAAACGTCGATTTTCCTGCGCCTCAGATGCCTAACCTGCTGTGCTTTTCCAGCACCACACGCTCAACTGTGATGAGATAAAGTTTAGAGATGGATATTGATAGGCTAGGAGAATGGGCCAGAATCTGGGGGATAAAGTTTAATGTGAATAAGTGTGAGGTTATCCATTTTGGCCTGAAAAATAAAAAGGCAAATTATTATTTAAATAGGAAGCAGATTCAGAGTGTGTCAGGGCAGAGGGATCTGGGTGTCCTCCATGAATTGCAGAAAGTAGGAATGCAGATGCAGCATATAATAAGAAAGGCAAATGGAATCTTGGCATTTGTTGCAAAAGGACTGGATATAAAAAGTAAAGAAATGTAGTTAGAATTAGGAGGCATTGGTGACACCACACCTGGAGTACTGTGACTGGTTTTTGTATCCTTACTTGAATGACTTGGTGGCACTGGAGGCAGTCAGAGAACATTTACCAGATTGATTCCAGGGATGAGAGGGCTGACATATGAGAAGCAGTTGAACTTATACTCACTGGAATTCAAAAGAATGAGGGTGATTAGCACTCTGCCTCAGTGCCAGGGACCCGGGTTGATTCCAGCCTCCGGCGACTGTCTGTTTGGAGTTTGCACATTCTCCCTGTGTCTATTTGGATTTCCTCCGGGTGCTATGGTTTCCTCCCACAATTCAAAGATGTGCAGATTAGGTGAACTGGCCATGCTAAGTTGTCCATAGTGTTCAGAGGTGTGTAGGTTAGGTTCTTTAGTCGGGGTAAAAATAGGGTGGGTTACTGTTCAGAGGTTCAGTGTGGACTTGTTGGACCAAAGGGCCTGTTTCCACACTATAGGGATTCTAATTCTAATTCTGATCTGATTGAGATATGTAAAATGCTAAAGGAGATTGATAATGGTGGGTGTTGAACAGATGATTTCCCCCTTATGGGACCATCTAGAACAAATGGTCATAGATATAGAGTGAGAGGAGGTAGATTCAAAATTGAGATAAGGAAAAACTACTACGCTGAGGGTTGTGAGTCTGTGGAACTACCTGCCCCGGAATGCAGTGGAGGCAGAATCAAGAAAGAAATAGATATGTTTCTGATGAAAAGCAGATAAAGAGCTTTGGGGAGCAGGCAGGAGAGTGGAGTTGAGATCAGGATAAGATCTCAAGAACGGCCTGTGCCCGAAACGTCGAATCTCCTGTTCCCTGGATGCTGCCTGACCTGCTGTGCTGTTCCAGCAATAAAGTTTCAACCACAATCAGGATAAGATCACCCATTATCATGAGAAGTGGTAGAGTGGGCTTAAAGGGCTGCATTCCCTACTCCTCTTCCTAATTCCTATGTCCTAGGAGTAGCAAATGAGTAGGTGGTGAGATGTTGACACTTATTAATTTATATAAGTAAATGAAGAGTTCAAAGGTTTGGTAGTTAAGTTTGCTGATGATACAAAGTCATGTAGGGAAGTAAGTTATGAAGAGGACATAAGGAGCCAACAAAGAGATACAGATAGATTAAGAGTGGGGAAAGATGTGGGAAGTGTGAAATTGTCCATTTTTAGCAGAAAGAATAAAAAAAATGGTAAGAGGCTGCAAGGCTCTTTGTTGCAGAGAGATCTGAGTGATTTAGTGCATGAATCACAAGACTAGTATGGTGGTACAGAAAATAATCAGGAAAGCTATCCTGTTTTGGTTTATTGCAAGAGGAATTGAATACAAGAGGTTTATGCTTCACTTATACAGTGCATTGTTGAGACATATCTCAAGTCCTGTTGCTGTACTTAATGGAGGGATGTTCATGTGTTAGAAGTAATTTGGAGATGATTTGCTAGACTTATACCGCGAATGAAGCAAATTGCCTTATGAGGAAAAGCTGCCCAGGCTGGGTTAATTTAGAAGAAACAGAAATGACTTGCTTGTAACATAATATCCTGAGGGGGGTTTGACCGGTGGATGTTAAAAGATGTAGGTGAATCCAGAGCTCAGGATCGTAAGGGGAAGCACTTTTAAAATGAGGAAACTTTTTTTTTCTCGAAGGATTGAGAGTCTGGGATTCCCTTCCTTAAGAGGCAGTAGATGCATAATCTTTAAATACTTTTGATGCAGCCCCATGCATCCTTGATTTCCAAGGGAATGGAAGGTTATCAGGGATGTGCAGTAGCATTGAGTTGGAGTTGAATTCAGATCAACTATGATCTTATTGAATGGTGGGACAAGCTCCAAGGCTGAGTGGCCTGTTTTGTTCCTTGTTTCCCTTCAATGCATGGGAATCTCTTGCCCAAGACTATCCGAACTGGAGGAGAAGCCTCTGTGAAAGTTGTAAAAACTTGAGCATTGTAGCTACCCACATCTTCAAAAACCACTGACCCCTCTAGGAGTGGATGGAGCATTACACTATTTGATCATCTCTGTTCTAACAGCTCTGAGTGGAAGAAAGTCATCCTCTTTCATGAGTGGATGCAAAAAGAGACAAGTATAGTGGCATTTAATGAAGATGTTGGGTGAATATGTGAAGTAGATTTAAAATTAAAGGTATGCTTTCCTTTATTGGTCAGAGAACTGAGTCGAGGAGCTAGGAGGTAATGTTCTGGCTGTACAGGACATTGGTTAGGCCACTTTTGGGATATTGTGTGCAATTCTGGTTTCCTTCCTAGCAGAAGAATGTTGTGAAACTTGAAAGGGTTCAGAAAAGTTTTACAAGGATGTTGCCAGGGATGGAAGATTTGAGCTATGATGAGAGGCTAAATAGGCTGGGGCTGTTTTTCCTGGAGCGTCGGAGGCTGAGGGGTGACCTTAGAGGTTTATAAAATCATGAAGGGCATGGATAGGATAAGTAGGCAAGGTCTTTTCCCTGGGGTGGGGGAGTCCAGAACTAGAGGGCATAAGTTTCGGGTGAGAGGGCAACTTTTTCACGCTGAGGGTGGTACGTTAATGGAATGAGCTGCCAGAGGAAGTGGTGGAAGCTGGTACAATTACAGCATTTTAAAAAACATCTGGATGGGCATGTGAATAGGAAGGGTTTAGAGGGATTTGGGCCACGTGCTGGCAAATGGGACTAGATTAGGTTAGGATATCTGGTTGGCATGGATGAGTTGGACAAAAAGGTCTGTTTCCGTGCTGTACATCTGTGACTCTAATTAAATGAAGTAAGAGTTGAGGAAGCATGACTAGACTGTAAGCACTGCATTGACTATTTAGGCCAAAAAGGCCTTTATTTACTACATATTCTGTAATTGAAACTTTAGGGATTAAGATCAGCAAGAGTTGTTAGGCAAGGGCATAAGGGAAGATAGGCCAAAGATGATTAGATGGAATTTGACTATTATAAAACCCTGCAATTTCTGATCACATGATTACCCCAAAACCTTTTCCATTTAACACACAGTTGAGGAGGAGTTTTTTTTATGGTAGTGAATCTGTGGAATTCTTTACTGCAGAAGTCTGGATAGGCTGTTTAAGTATATCCAAGGCTAAGGTAGTCCGATTTCAGGTCATTAAAGTAATTGAGGGCTTTTGAATAAGGCAAGAAAGTGGAATTGTTCTGAAGAAGAGTCATAGTTTTGTTTCAAGAGTATTAGCTTTGTTTCTCTTTCTACAGATTCTGCCAGACCTGCTAAATTCCTCTGGCATTCTATTTGTTTCACATTTCCAGTCTGTGCAATATTTTGCTTTTATTTAAGGATTATCAGATTGACCATGATCTCATTGAATGACAGTGAATTTGATGTGTTGAATGATGTCTTCTGCAGCCAACAAAATACCTTTCTGAAGTTCAGTCACTGTTACAATGTTGGAAACATGCAGCTGTTTTTGCATGCACACACTCTCAGACAGTTATGTGATAATGACCAGGTCATCTGTATTTGTGCTGTTAATTGAATGATAAATATTAGCCGGGCCATGTAGGAAAGCTCCCTCACTCTTCAAAGTTATGCCAAGTGTCTTTTACGTCTGCCTGGGAGAGCCGGTGAGGCCTTGGCTTAAGCTCTTATTTGAAATTTTTTGTTGTTATTACATGTACCTAAGTACAATGAAAAGTTTTGTTTTGTTTTGTGTGCAATACAGGCAGATCATAGCATACAAGGACATACAGATCATAGGGTGTTTCGACAGCGAGGCATGGAAGATTACGGTTGCATGAGAGGTGCACAAAAACAAGATCAACGTTAGATTTCAAATTAGTGAGGTCCATTCAGCAGTCTAATAACAGCGGGAAAGATGACAATTCAGTGCAGCATTCCCTCAGTACGGCACTGGACCATCAGTCTTCGTTTTTGTTCTGACATCCTGCAGTGGAATTTGTACTTGATTGCTATATGCTTGCTTCTGATTGTAACCTTTTCTTTATAAATCGCTGCCACATTAAAATTGCTTCTAAATGTCTTCTGTAATTGCACCCTTATGATGGCGGCGATGCTGTATAGTTGGGGAACAGCTCCTGACTCGGTTTCCCAAATTGCTGTAGGTTTTGCTACTTTTTATAAATCTGAAGTATTGTATTAAAATGGAATAGAATGTTTGATCTTAAAATGGAAATTAAATATGCATGTTGAGAGGTTAATTACGTATTCAAATCTGTGATAATCTGACTCATCTTTACTTTGAAAAGTGTAAGTAATTTTATTAGCATTTAGTGCAAGCAATTTTGGAAAATATTATGAAGGTTTGGCCCCAGTTGGAAACCTTGTTTTAATTTAAGTTATATTGTATTCAGAAAAGATGCTGAGTTTTTGAGAGGGTATAGTGGAGGTTTATTAGAATGGTACTGGCGTGAAAAACTTCAGGTTTGTGAAGAGACCAGAGTAGCTGAAGTTATCCCTAGAGCAGAGTATGATAAGAAGTGTGATTATGAAGGGGTTTGATAGAGTAAATAGGGACAAACTGTTTCTACTGGGGAAATAGTCAGAAACTGCAGGACACAAGTTTAAGGTAATTGGCAAAAGAACCAAACACAATAGGGAAACAAAATTACAAAGATTGAATTAGGATTTGAAATGCACTAACTGTAACGGAGGTGGAAATAGATTCAGTAACTTTGCAAAGGAAATTGGATAAATACTTAATGGAGAAAATGAATCTCTTTGTTTCAGGAACCGAGCAAGAGGGTGGGACTACTAGGATAACTTTCACAGACTGAGCACGTGGCTCCGAGCTGAATGATGTACTCTGTGTGATTCTGATTGTGTTCAGTTATACGTATGCTACTGAATGGTTATTGTAAAGCTATATTGTATGTAGAATCATAGAGGGCTACATCATGGTAAAAGGACCATCGCAAATGTGTGCTGTTCAAAAAAGCATCACTTAACTTCAGATCCTGCTTTTCCAGTACTTGGCTCATGTCTTTGTATGCCATGGCATCACAGTATATATTTAAATACCTTTTGAGGGTTTCTGCCTCTACTGTCGTAATATTTACTATATCATGAATGCAGCATTGTTTCCATTAATTTATATCTACCTTGATTCAATGATACCATTAGAAAAAAATGAAGTCCTTGTATTGACATTATGCTACTTGGGAAAGTTTAATTTCATTTCTTGTCTGGGTTAACTGTTTGAATAAGGTTGCAGTGAAGGTTCTAGGTTGGCTGGATTGGAGCAAGGAAAATCTGCCTCATTGCACATTCCTTATCATCTTCTTCTCTAAAATGCCCCTATTTCCTAAGAACTTAATGTTTATTTGGGATTATATGTGTGGGGAATGCCCGCTGTTCCAGCATTGGCACCTTGAATGAAGAAAAGCAGTGGTGGAGTGGGAGACCTGTTAGTTTTACACTGTTAGTTTTTTACACCTGTTAGTTTTACACTTGATGCTTTGAAGAATCTAATCAAAATCTGAAATTTGCTTAGACCAGGAAATATCTATCTTTGAACTAGTGTGTCATTAGAAAGGAAATCTACATTTTTCAAGCAGATGTGATTAAGTTTGAATTGGAGAGACATCCTTTTTGCTCAAAAAAACTTAAATTCTAAAGGGCCGTTTGTCACTATCCACAGCAAGCATAATATGCATTTACTGCTAACCATGATTCTATCCTTTTGGCTTTACCCACTGTTTGAATCTTACAAATATTGAAACTTTAATCTCTATATTGCAGCTCATAGCCTTTGTGGATTTCATTTCAGTTTTCATTCTTTAATTCCTATCTTAGGACACATTGTACAATTATCCGTATTCACAGCTGTGTAGTGTTTTCATATTCCTGGTCTTCATGTGCAGTGGAATGCCTTTACGTTTCAACCAGATTTCTCATTCAACTGCTATGCAACAACTCTTGCCTGTACCGTTGCCCATCTCAATCCACCAATCTAATATAGTCATGTTATCTTCCGGAGTGATGGAATATGAGGAGAATTTATCAATAGCTGCCATCCTGCTGTTCAATACTGTCGTTAACACAGTGCATGCCCCTAAGAGTCCATCCACCTCAGCTCCTGCCCTTCCATTCATGTCGGAAAAATATCTGACCCAGCACATTTTATTACTCCCTCATCCTGGCTGCCCCTTGCCTTTTTGACCTCTTTCTTTCCTTTGGCTCTTCCCTTTTGACTATATCACACGCTTTTCTGTTTGATTCCAAATATCTCATTACCTTTTACATTGAATGCAGGCTTGCAGTTGGATGTATTAGTAGGCATGTTCTGACTACTTCTCAAGTACACATCAACAAAGGGTTTTTGTCTCTAAAGCAGGCTGGTTCAAAGCTGTGACATCCCTATTCTTACAGCGCTACTTCTGTAGCTGAAACAATTCTGCACTTTGGTACATTTTGATTCTACTGAAATGTCACCACAGGATGCTTATCAGTAACTGTCTGACAGTTCTCGTGTGTTGCAGTTATGAATTATTGTTTAATTTCTTGCATTGAACTTGGATGAGTCATCTGAAGTGCTTTTACTTGTAATCTGAAGTAGTATGCCAACTGCTCAGTGCTGTCAGATCTGACAGTAGAGTGGGAGATTGGTGGAGAAAACAAGTTACTTGAGCTAATTCTCATGGCCAAGGGCAATCATAACCTTGCATTCAAATAATAAATGTGCTCCTACAGTGTGAAGAATGATGGCCTTAGGTTTGTAACTTGCATTTTAAAGGAACATTTGCTTCAAGATTGAGTCTAACTTGAATTCGTTTTCGATTGTTTTCTTCATCAGGTCTCCTAGTCTTCATGCTTGTTAATGACTTGGATGTTGAAAGATCGTGGTTATGTATCAGACCTAATAATCCTGATACATAGTCTCCGTAAGCTTCAATGTTTTTGTGTGCTGTTCATTTGTGTGACGTTGATGGCGCTGACTGGCCTAGCATGTGGTTGACTTTGAGAAGGTGGTGTGAGTTGCTACCTTGAACTACTGCAATTCGTGTGCTGTTCACAGACCCACATGCTGTTAAGGGGGAATTTGGGAATTTTGTCCCAGTGACACTGAAGAAATGCCAATGTATTTCCAAGTCAGGATAGGGAGGGGCTTGGAGGGGAATTTGCAGGTGGTGGTGCTTCTGTGCTTGTTCTGCACTGGCATGGATAGAGGCTCAACTGACTGATAAGGTAGAGAATGGAGAAAAGGGAGTCTTTTCAGATGGCAGCTGGTGTCTACTGAGAGTCAGTGTTGAGACCACAACTATTCACATTATGCATTGACAATCTGGAGGAAGTAATTGAGGGCATTGTTGTGAACTTTTCAGATGACACAGGCAGGTAGTGTTGAGAAAGTGAGAAGGCTGCAGAAGGACTTGGGCTAGGAGTGTGGGCAAACAAGTGCAGATGAAGTACAATGTGGGACAGCAAGAGGTTATGCACTTTGGTAGGAAGAATAGAGGTGTAGGCTATTTTCTAAATGGAAAGGCTTCAGAAATCTGAAGCACAAAAGGACTTGGTAGTCCTTGTTCAGTATTCTCTTAAGGTTAAGATGCAAGTTCAATTGGTAGTTAGGCAAATGCAATGTTGGCATTCATTTCAAGAGGACTAGAATGCAAGAGCCCACATTTGGAATATTGTGAGCAGTTTTGGTCTCCATATCTAAGGAAGGAAGTGCAGGGGAACCTCGATTATCCGAATAAGATGGGCGGACACTATTTCGTTCAGAGATTTGATTGTTCGGTTAATCGATTCAATGTCTTTCCTCTGGGCCTCGGAGTTTTCTATTAAGTCTACTCCCCGTTCAGGAGACTAGTAGCAGTAGACCGTGTGCGAGGATCCCGTCCAACACTGCACCCTTGCCTGCTCCCCTACCTGCCCCCAAACCCCATCCAACACCATCTGCCGTTGTCCAACTCTGCCCGCCCCCCCCCCCCCCCCATACCCTTTGGATAATGAGCCTGCTCCCCCTGCCTGCCCCCCAAGCCCCATCCAGCACAGCCCCCCTCGCCCCTCACAACACTATTGCTACTGCCTTTTTGGGGGGGGGGGGATCTCCAAATAACGCCTGCGCACATATGTGTACACACACCTTTTTTACTGCAGCTTTTTGACAGGTCCATCTTCGTCCTGTACAGGACAATGTTAGAGAGATTATCTGGGAAAGGGGGGTTTAGGGTACACACCTGTGTAGAACTCTAGAGAAAGTGTGGGGAGAGAGAGAGGATGAGAGGTCAGTCATTTAGAGATAGTGCCTGTGCTCCCACCAGTCAAGGACTGTTCTCGGCAGCACTTTTAATCACTGTAAACAAAATACACAATCAGTGTTGAGACACACATCTTTGATGTAATGTTTCTGTAGGAACCTCGATCTCCTGTGGATAATCTGATGTTCAGATAATTGGTATTCGGATAATAGAGGTCCACAGCAGATTTACATGACTGATCTAGTGGATGAAGGATTTGTGATATGAGTGGTTGAGGACTCTGGGTCTATACTCAATGGAAATTAGAGGATGGGTGGGTATCTGATTTGAAACTTACCGAATACTGAGGGGCTTGGATAGAGTGGACGTAGAGAAGACGTTTCCATTAGTAGAGGAGACTAGGACCCTAGGCCACAGGGTCTCAGACTGAAGGGATGATCCTATAGAACTGAGATAAGGAGGAATTTCTTCAGGCTGAGGGTGGTGAATCTGTGGAACACTGCTGTAAAAGGCTGTGGACGCCATGTTATTGAGTGTATTTAAGACCGAGGTTCTTGATTTAGTAAGGGGTTATCAAGGTTGTGGAGAAGGCAGGAGAATGAGGTGAAGAAACATATCAGTCATGATTAAATGGTGGAGCAGACTTGATTGGCCAAATGGCCTCAGTCTGTTCCTCTGACTTATGATCTCATCCTTCTAGCTGGTAGTCGTCATGAGTTTGGAAAGTCCTGCCTAATGATCTTTGGTAAGTGTCTGCAGTGTATCTTACAGATGGTTCTTATTTCTGGCTAATGAATGTCTGTGGTGGAGAGATTAGATGTTTCTCAATGTAGCACCAATCCCATAGGCTGCTTTTTTCCTGGTTAATATCAAGCCAATTGAGTGTTGTTGAAGCTGCACTCAACCAGGTAAGTGAGAAATATTCTATCACACTCCGAACATGCCTTTTGGATAGTAGACAGGCTTTGGGATGGCAGGAGGTAAGTTACTTGCTGCAGTATTCCTAATGTCTGACCTGCTGTTGTAGTCACTATATTTATATAGTGAATCCAGTTCAGTAACTAGTCATTGGTAAGCCCCCAGGATATTGATAATGGGTATTCAGTAATGGCGATACCTTTGAATATCAGAAGGTGGTAGTTAGATTGTCTCTTATTGAAGATGGTCATTGTGTAACATTGGTTTGGCACAAATGTTACTTGCCATCTGTCACCTCAAGTCTGAATATTGTCCAGCTTTTGCTGCACTTGGATGTGCACTGCTTCACTTTCTAATGAGATAAATGGTACTGAGCATTACGTAATCATTAACGAACATCCCCACTCCTGACCTATGGTGGACGAAAGGTCTTTGAAGCAATTGAAAATTGTTGGATCTAAGGCACTGTAGGAGTGACCTGAAGAACTCCTGCAAAGTCAAATGTGACCCGTTTAGTGCTGTGATAGTGCTACACAATGTTATTCACAATTTGAAGATGGACTTAATCTCCATAAGGACACTGTATTGGTAACACTGACCACCACAGTCATGGATTAATGCATCTGCACCAGGCAGTTTGATGAGGATGAGGTAAAGATGAAAGGTCCCAAACTGAAACATCAACTCTCCTGCTCTTTTGCTGCTTGACCCGCTGTACTTTTTCCAGCTCCAAACTTTATTGACTGACTTTCCAGCATCTGCAGTCCTCACTCTTTCCAGCAGGATTAGATAAAGTATATTTTTCCTCTTGTAGGTTTCCCCCACCACTTCCTGCACACCCAGTCTAGCAGCAATGTTCTTATGGGCTTGCCCTGATCAAGCTGTAGAGCTGTTGTCAAACCATGCTTTGTGGGAATGAAAATCCCCCATAAGACTACTTTTTGCATCCTTGCCATCCTCTGTGCCTCCTCAGAGTTTTGCTAAACATCAGGGAGAGCTAATTAATCAGCTGATGAAGGACAGTATGTGGTAATCAAGAAGTTTCCTTGCCCATATTTGACCTGATGCAGTGAAACTTCATAGTGTCTGGAGTTAGTGTTGAGTCTGCCAGGGCAGCTCGCTCCCACTGTAGACACTAGTGTGCTGCCACTTCTGGGTCTGTACTACCCATGTGAGAGGACATATTCAGGGATAATGGTGTCTGGGACATTGTCTGTAATTTCAAATTCATCATGGAAACCAAGGAATTTAAAATCCGTTAATTAAGTTTGGAGTAAGGAACTTATACCAGTAAATAGTAGCTACCCACTTTGTGTTTTAAAATTGCAGACAAATAACCACCTGGTTTGCTGATTGTTTTAAGGGAAGATATTTGCTGTCCTTGCCTGGTCTGGCTTTATGCTATGTGTTTACAAAGTGGTCAACTCATAACTGCCCTATGAATGGCCTAGCAAGCCAATCAATGATATCAAATCACTTGAGTCCCAGGCTCATCTATTGCTCTCCTTGATTATGCCCTATTTCACTGACAGGGCAGACCCATCAGTGGTACAGTGATGATTGAGATGGAATTGCCCTGGGAGTCACAATAATGATTTTGTACTCCAAGAAGCCTCATGGCATCAGATCAAACGTCGGCAAGAAATCTTCCTCCTGATTACCACCTGCAGTCTTCCTTACCTGATAAATCAGTGCTCCATATTGAACACCATTTGTTATAATCACTGAGGATAGCAGTGACACAAGAATACATTCTTTCTGAATGTTTCAATGTCCAATGCTAAGAGTTATTTGGCAGTGCTACAATGAATTGACCTGGCTGCGTCCTGAAAGATATATCTGCCAGACTGGGCCCATGACAGGGTGTGAGGTGGGAAAAACCTACCCGACTACTACTACAGTAGTCTACATGTCATAGATTGGGAAGCTTGACCACTTCTTTATTCTTTTGAAGACCAAGTCCCATCTTCATACTAAGGACACCTTCCATCATATGTATCGCTTTCACTATGCTAAATGACATAGTTTCAGAACAGATTTTAATAGCTCAAAACCGGACATCCATGTGGTACTGAGAAAGATCAACAACAGAGCTGTATTATTTACACCCTCGTGGCATAATCTTCACTTCATTGCTGTGAAGTTGTGGGATAATAGACTTGGAGTAGGAGTATGCAATTTTACACCTACTTGACTATTCAGTAAGGTCATGTTTGATCTGGGTGTGGTCTTTACGCCACTTTCTTGCCTTCTTTCATAACCCTCAATTCCTTTTCTTTAAAAATCCACCTCTAACTCTGCTTTGAATAAATTCAGTGACCCAGCTTCCACTGTGTCCTGGAGAAGAGAATTTCACGGGCTAAGTGTCTGGGGGGCAAAAAAAACCTCACCTCTATCTTAAAATCCAGGATCTCTTTCTCTTAAACTGGACCCTATTTTTATTTCATACAAGGGAAAATGTCTTCTGAGAGGTTGACAGATGGGATTCTCAGAATCTTTTGTTTCAATAGGATCACTTCTCATTCGTCTAAATTTCAATGGTAAAGACCCAACATGTTCAACCTTTTTTCATAAGGAAACGTTCCATTCTAGGCATGAACCAAGTGAATGTTTTCTGCAGGCAGAATGAAGTTATATCCCTGTTCAAATAAATAGATAGAAATTGTACACAGTATTGCAGATATTGTCTCACCAAGGTTCTGTACAGCTGCAGAACAATTTCTGTACTCTTTAATTCCATTTTCCTTGCATCAAACACCAACACATTACTTTCCTTATAAATAGCATGCTATCTCCAACCTAGTTCCTTCTGTAACACAGAGTTTGCAACCTCTTCCCATTTAAATAGTGTCATGCTTTTCTGTTTGTTCTGCCAAAATGGACAAGTTCACATTTCCTGCAAATTAATATTTTATTTGCAAGCTCACTCTCTCAACCTGTCCATATCCCTTTTGAAGACATTCAAACTCCGTGTGACAACTTGCCTATCTTAATGTATCAGCGCACTTCTATATCATGCATTTTGTCTACACGTCCAAGTTATTGACACAGATTTTGAATAATTGAGGCCCCTGCACTGATTCTTGAAGTACTCTACTCGTTACAGTTTGCCATCTGAAAAAAATGCCCTTTTATTCCTCCTCTCTGCTTCAGTTAGCTAACCAGTGTTTTGATCCGTGCGAGTATGTTACCATAAACACCATGAGTCCTTATTGGGTTTAGTAATATTTTGGATGGCATATTGTCAAGTGCCTTTTTAGAAATCCAAATGCACAACATGCACAGATTTTCCTTCATCCACTCAACAGAAAAAAAAAACAAAGAACTGGATGCTGGAAATCTGAATCAAAAACAGAAATTACTGCAGAAACTCAGCAGGTCCGGTCATATCAGAACTCCATTCTTTCTGAAGAAAGGTCACTGGAGCGTGAACTCTGCTTTCTCTCCACAAATGCTGCCTAACCTCCTGAGTTTCTTTAGCAATTTCTGTTTCTGTCCCCTTCATCCACCTTGTTTGTTCCTTCATCAAAAAACTTTAAGCATGTTTTCAACATCTTTCCCTTTTACAGAACTATGTTGATACAGCCTGATCTCAGTATGATCATCTACGTATCCTGCTGTAGCCACCTTAATAATGGATTCTCCCAGTTTCCCCATGATAGATGTTTACCTAACTGGCTGATGGCTTCCTCCTTTGTCTCCTTTTCATGAAAAATGTTAGTTTTCTGATCTGCCGAGGTCCTTTCAGATTTGAAGGAATTCTGCAGCCACTTCTTTTAAGATCCTTAATGTATTTATCTAGTCATTGAACTTGACATACTTTAGATCTAATAGTTTTCCCCAGCACCTTTCTCTCCTGACAGTGGAGATTGTTTTATGATTCTCTTATCAATTTCACCTCTTGATTCCCAAAAACTTTGGGACGTTTTTCTAAATCTTCTACAGTGGAGACAGATTGTCTTAATTTCTTTCATTTCCATTGTCTATTCTCCACACAAAGAGGACCAACACCAGCTTTAGTCACACTTTTCCCATTGAAATACTTGCAGAACTGTTTGTTAGCTGCTCTTTTATGACTAGAAAGTTTTCTCTCATTTTATTTTCTCTCTCATGGCATATTATAATTGTCCTTAAAATCTGACAGTCTTCTGACCTACCACTAATCTTTGCAGATTTTTACTTTGGTTGCATTTCTTATTTAGCCACTATTTTCCAGTGTTTCTTTTTCACTGGGAAAAATAGTTGTCATTTTAAAAGCCTTTCACTGCTATTTTATCTTTTAACTTAATTTTCCAGCTTGCTGTAGCTGACCCTGCCTTTATACTGTTGTATGGTAGTCCTACTGTAACACTGTAGTTGCATTCCAGCAAAACCTTGTTTAATAGAAATAATGGGGCCTGTGGGAAAAGTGGGGTTAGGCACAGACCTGCAAAGAATATCACTCACGATCGCTTAAACATTACCCAAAAGTATAGAACAGCCTGAATAAAGTTTGAAATCCTATTTATTAACGAAACAAAATTAAAATTAACACAGTAAATTTAAAAATATGTAAGAAAGCTACGCTCCATACAGTACCTCTCACACCTGCTCTGGTGGCAGCTGATATCGATGCAAGCACAGAATGGCACACAGACCAGTACCGACATTGCACATGCACAGAATGGTGCGGACAACAGCGCATGTGCAGTATGAAGCAGGTGAGCCAGTCCCCGCTGGAATCTCACTTTTGCGAACGGAGGTAAGTGTTCTCGAAAATATAGTTCCTAATTCTTCAGTGATGTTGTAGCTAAATCGCACTGCTGAAATGTGTGTTATCCCAGAACTACCTGTACTTGTGTTTTAAACCTAACATAAAAGATAAGTTTTACCAAACCTTTCCCCTTTATTGAACCATGTTCAGTAACATGATGACATCTCAAGTGATGCAGCATCTACTCAAAATTGGACTTGTCAGCGTAGAATTTTGTGTTGTAGTCTCTAGAGACTCCAAACCTTTCCCTTCACTGAGCCATGTTCAATAACTGCCTAGAGGCTCTTTTACCATATCATTGGTTAATATTGTCTCGTTCATTCAGAGGTCTAGAACAGTCTGATGCCTGGTTGCCTCTCAGAATAATGGTCTAAGAAATTGACCTAGATGCACTCTATTAGCTAATTTTCTGGGCTACCTTTGCTGACCTGGTTCAACCCAATCTGCATATTGATTATCGTCTGCAATGATTATTGTGGTACCTTTATTATATGCTCAGTTTATTTCTTTTTGTACACGTTCTTAATGTAACTATCTTTGGGGCTATACACTGCTCCCACAGGTGACCTCTACCTTTTGTTTTTTTTCTTTCTACCTATATTGATTTTGTATCTTGCTCTTTGAAAATGTGTCACTCTCACTACTGTATGAATTATATCCTCAGTTTCCATTATCTTTTCCTGATCAGATCAAAAATGTGATCAAAGCTCTGTAGTTCTGCCACATCAAGTTGTGGACAGTGGTGGACAGTTCCATGAACTTAACCATCCTCAATGATGATGGAGCGTTCAACACCGTGATGATAAGGATGAAGCATTTGTAACTATCTTTGATCAGGAATGCTGTGTGGATAAACCATCTCTGCTGCCTTTTGAAATAATTCGCTCAGCTGTTGAAAGCAGCTGAGCAAATGGGATACAATCAAGGCAATGGGCCCAACAAAATCCTGGCTATACTGCTGACAACTTGTGCTCCGGAACTAATTGCACGTCTAGCCAAGTTTGTCTAATGCAGCCACATTTAAGCCACTTGTATTTATCTTACAAATTGAAAAATTGCCCGGTTATGCCCTTTTGACAAAGCTACTGCGTCATCAAATCTACTCCCAATCATCAAAATAGTGAAAGATATTTTCATCAGATGGCACCTAATCTTCAGTAACTTGGACAAAGATTCATATTGACTTTCATCCAGGCCATCCATCTCCAACCTCATTGCAAACTTGGTCTGAACATGGACCCAAATTTCAATTCCAGAGATGAGTGAGATTGATTACACTCAATATTAAAGCAGCCCATTACCATCTATGGCATCAGCAAGCTTAATAAAATTAAAGTCAGTGTACATTAGGGGGTTGTTCCACTTGGCTGGAGTCTTACTTAGCTTGATGCACATGTGAGATGATTGATCTCCAACAACCAGACCTTGCAGCAAAGATTCATTGGGGCAGCATTAACCAGATAATCTGTTTTAATAACTTGGTTGATTATTTCTCAGGGATAGCTCTCTTACTCTTTCCTCATCTGGGAGGGCAGGTGAAACCTTGGTTTAATGTTCCACCAGAAAGGTCACATCTAAAATGATGCAGCATCACTCAGAATTGAAGTCGTCAACCTAGATTTTCCTACTCACGCCTGTAGGGTGGTGCTTGAACCCATAAAGTTAAATCCGAGGCAAGAGCTTTACCAACTGAGCCATGGACATCTCATCAGACCAGAAGAGGGGAAGTGTGATATTCAGTACTAGTATAGCTGTGCAAATAATGAAACAGTCCGTGCATGCAACATGATTTGGACAGTGTTTGGCGTGAAGGCCAGGCAGCATCCGAGGAGCAAGAGAATTGACATTTCGGGCATAAGCCCTTCTTCAGGAATGAAGAAGGGCTTATGCCCGAAACATCGATTCTCCTGCTCCTCAGATGCTGCCTGGCCTGCTCTGTTTTTCCAGCACCACATTTTTCAACTCTGGTCTCCAGCATCTGCAGTCCTCACTTTCTCCCAGTGTTTGGCGTGGGCTATTAAGTGGTTAGAAACGTCTTGCACCTGCATGGTTACACTGAACATCTTAAATGAGAACCTAAACAGTCCTCGTTGTCATTTAAAGCATTCTTTTTGTTGAATCCTCCATCATCCATGTCAAATATCACCATTGCCCATAATCATAACTGGACCAGCCACATGTACACAATGTGGGTGCTAGAGCAAGTCAGGGTATTCTGCAGCAAAAAATGCCTCCTAAGTCCTCAGAGACTTGAGCATGTAATATAAGCTGATGTTTTAAATATACCAAGTTGTTGCTCATACTGCTTCCTTTTCTGGTCCCTTATGGCAGACAGTTCTACCCTCTTCAGTGATGACCCCTTCTTGCTCACATTTACTACTATCATTTCTCACAAAACAGCTATCAGCACTCCATTCTTGCAAACTACTGCTCCATCTCTAATTCCCTCAAATCTTTGTGCTTTTTCCTCCAAAATTTGCCACTTTTTCATGGAATTTCAGGTTTAAATTCCTCCGATCAGGTTTCTGCTGCTCTACAGTACTGAGATGACTCTTATCAAAATCTCCTTTGCAATTAACTTTTGCAATTATCCCTACACTCCAGTGTCTTTCCAGCATCTCTAGTTGGGTGATACTGTACTCAACTGATTCCAAACAATTACCTGTTGTGACTTCTCTTCCTGCTTCCACACCATTTCCTCTGGACTCACTCCGGCCTCTTCATGTTTCTCATCTATATTTTGCCTCATGGTGCCACTGCCCCCAAAATAAATTAGTTTCTACATGTAAGTTGTTAACGCATTGAGAAAGGAATGAGTGAAGACCACCCTGTCCAGTCTTGAATAATAACAGAAAGTGCTGGAGAATCTCAATAGGTCTGGCGCCATCTATAGAGAGAGCAAGTGAGAAAATGTGTCGAATCACAAGAGTCTCCTATGGAATTGAACAGGACTGGAAAATGATGGTGCACTGTACTTACATTGTTGACAGTGGGTGGAGAAGTAAGTGGATGGTGTGGGTGCCTAGAGCAAAAGATAAAGGAAGTGCTAATTGCAGTAAAGGAGTGATCTTGATGCAAATTAGATATTAATGATGACTGCAGATAATTGAAAATAAGTTATCTTTGCTGAGAGCAAACCTATGCAAACAAGAAATGGACAGGAGGAGGATGAGGGTGAAGAATTGTGATTAAAGTAGAGGACAGTGTTCATGCTGTAAAGGTGGTGAACACAATTGCTGAACTCTGAAAATTAAGTGCTTAGGCAGTAAATGAGGTGTCATTCCTTCAACTGCATTGGGCTACGCTGGAAAATCATGGCTAATCTGTGGTGGAAGTATTAACATGGGGAGAAAGACAATGTATTGAATGTCAGGAAAGTCAGGGTCATTCCTGATATATGGATAAAGTGGAGTTAGTCTACAAAGTGGTCACCAGGTCTATGCTTACTGTTGCTAGTGTACAAAAGTGATTACAGTAGATTAAATTGAAAGACTTACAATAACGACTTCACCTTGAAGGTATATTTAGGGCCCTGGTTAATGAGGAGGGAAGAGGTAAAAGGGTATGTGTTACACCTTATGTAATTGATCGGGTAGTACTCTGGGGGTAAAGTCACCAGAGTACTATCAGACTATAGGCTGCATTCATTAGAAACAAATGGTGGTGGTTTAACCTGAGCTTTGCTATGCCTCAGATGAGGGGAGAGGTGGAGAAAGAGGATCATTCATGGCAACCTCAACCAGTATTGCAATTAAAACTTCATTGTTGGTTTCACTTTGCATTGCAAATCACCTGTCCAGTCAACTGAGCTTCCCAATTATTCCCTGCTTCCTTTTTATTGTCAGCTAACTCTCTCTTCTCCCAAGCAAACTGAGTAATATGTTCCTTTCTTAGAAGTGTTGGCATAGCCAGTCTGTGATATTTGAGTTATATGAATAATTCAAAGCATGGTGGTACCCATCTTGCAAGACAGTAGTACTGATTTGAGGGGATAAAAGACTGTGCTCGCTGTTACATAATCAGGAATCCAAACTGTAGAGTGTTTTGTAGTGCACCAAGCTCCTACTGTGTACAATTCTAATACTCGTAAGTTGGTAATGATAGGCTGAAAAGCCCCAGTGTGTTGTGCAGCTGAGGTGGAAACAGAGTTTTATCTGATCACTTGCCCAGCACTGCTGACGTTTCATTGTGTTCAGACCTCTCCTTCTGAGAAATTAACCATATAGACAAAACCCATTAGAGCCAGAGGCTCCTGGACTTGTCATTTACAGCTCCCCTGGACAGTTTGACATTGTGGTTTTTTTCCCCAGCTGCCTGGTGCCATTATGGTTTTCATTTAGTCTGTTGCTTTCTGTCGTATCACTGCCTTTCCCATTTGTTCTTTCCTCTCTTTCGTCGACCCTACTTTCCTTGAACTTAAAAATTGAAGTTATACAAAATCATAAGCATGACCTTTGTAAGCAAAATGAATTTAAAATTTGGCATTCTTGCACTGGTCCTGATAAGTATAAAGTGAATAGCTTCAATGTCGTGTCTTTTTTCTCTGAAGTACTCTGGTTCTGCACTACCAAGTGACTATTTCCTTAAAATGTTAATTCTGTTTCCCTCTGCAGACTTGTTGTTTATTTCCAGCATTATCTGTACTGATATTGGCCAGTCCTTTTTAGATGTTGTGAGGGACAGCAGGAAGTGAGAGAAATATAGGTTTCTTTCCCTTTGTCTAAGTGGTGAAGTGTGGTCCTTCTCAAATATTGGATTTTAAGCCTCAAAATTGGGATGGATTGGGCTTGGAATCTGGATTATAACCAGAGATCATAGGCATTCATGTTGGAGGGTAAGAGTCAGGGCCAGAGCCAGAGTCTCATATTCTGTTTACACCCAAGTCAAAGGCACCAATTTCTACCTTCAATCCTTATACGGTTGTAATAGAGGTTTGCAGTAGAGAAAAAGATCCTTTGATCCGTCATGTCTGCACTGTTCAAAAGCAACCAACTAACTTGTTTATTTTCATTTTCCAGCGCTTGACAATATACACAGTGATTTTTATTCTGATAAAACTAAAACTTGGCTTGATGCCATGCTACAGTTGAACTTGATGTGTGCATACCTGTGTGATTCATTTTGGGCTTTTGGCTCAGTCTTTATAGGAAGATAGAGTTTGGAGGCAGATATCTTTCTGTATAACTCAAAGAATAACATTGATAGTATGGAATTATCATCTCGATCATCTTTACTAAGGATATTAGACTATTTTGCAGTGGACAAGTGTGGAGCTTTAACAATCCTGGTGAATTTCTGTTCATGATTTAATCGGATTTTCATATTTGCTCATGTAATTAAGCTTCAGTTCTGGAAATAACTGAAAAAGTTATGTGTATGCATTCTCTACTTAAAAAGCCGGGTTGTGCATTTTTGAATGGTTAGCCCCCTTACTAGTTGGTGCTTTATTGCCTTTTTAAAAAAAACTCTTGCATGACTGTGTTAACATCCAGGATGTGGCTGGTTACTGTTTATATCAACAAATGGAAAACAACACCTTCTGCACAACAATCATTGCTGTAACAAAAGTGTATACTTTATCTAAATATTATTCTCTTTTCTCAGAGTTCCTAGTCTTCCATCATGAACCCTGTTTACAGCCCCGTTCAACCTGGGACTCCTTATGGAAATCCTAAAAACATGGCTTACACAGGTAAATCTGCTTTATTTTATTTGGCATGTCCATTTGATTAAAGGAGGCATCAATCTTCGATGGTAATCCATTCTGAAAAAAAATGTTTAAACTAAATAATTTTGCATACACAAACTTGTGATAAAAATCTGGAGAGTGGAGATTTAGCAATTAAGCATATGCCCTTTTACTCAGATGTGTTATCAACGCGAGTTCTATTGTAGTTCCACCTTAAAAGTATTTTAAGCCAGCAATTTGGCTTAATTCTTGAAAATTTATTTCATATGTGCCTACCAGATTTGTGACATCATATTACTTTGCAATGAATGGATCACTAAACTCAACACCAAACTACAACTGCTTCCTTAGCCTCGTGAATGCTAACCTGTGCTGATTCCCCAAAGAGTAATTAGATTCAGTATTTTATTATTGGATTTTTCTCTCCATTCATTCGTGGGATGTGCGAATCACTAGCTGGTGGCAGTGGTTATTACCCATCCTGTTGCCCTTGAAAAGGTGGTGGTGGTGACCTGCTGCAGTTGAGCTGCTGCAGTTGAGCTGTAAGTGGATCCACAATTGCTGTTATGAATGATTGCTGTGTGGTGCGACATAGTTTTGAATTTTATTTATTGACTCATCATTGAAGAATGCCAGGTGACTTATTGTGCCAGTGCTGGTCAACCAAGATCTGACAATATTGCACTGAATCCCACTTTGTACCTCTTGGCCTATAGCCCTGGAGGCTATAGCGATGCAATTGAATGCCTAAATACTGCATAAACATTGAGAGTTCAACCACTCTTTCAGGTAATGAGTTCCATACTCCAACTAACCCCTGGGTGAAAAGAACAGTAAGAATATAATGCAGTAGTAATGTGTTTCTCTGGGATAGAAGTGGTTCAAGTTCCGTCTGTTCCAGAAGTGTTGTCATAACAAGTCTGAACACGTTGATTAAAATGTTTAAACTTGAGAAATGAAGCTGACCCTTCAGGTCCTTATGCCAATTTCAACATTCAATGCAATCAAGGCTGATCATAGAATCCCTTCAGTATGGGAGCAGACCATTTGCCTATCAAGTGCACACCAACACTCCGAACAGCATCGCTCCCAGATCCCCTACCCTAACTCTGTAACCCTGTATTCCCCATGGTTAACCCACCTAATCTACATATCCCTGGACACTATGGACAATTTACCTAACCTGCAGATCTTTGGACTGTGGAAGGAAACCAGAGCACCCAGTGGAAATGCACGCAGACATTGAGAATGTGTAAACTACACGCAGACAGAGGCCCGAGGGTGGAATTGAACCTAGCCACCGTGCCCAGTTTAGGTTTGGAATGCACTGCTTGGAAGTGATGTCACAGTCTAAGGATATGAGGTAAACAATTTAGGATTGAAGAGGAATTTCTTCATCCAGAAAGTGGTGTGTCTGTGGAATTTCCTACCACAGAAAGCAATCAATGACAAAACATTATATGATTTCAAGAAAAAGTTGGATATAACATTTGGGACTAAAGAGAATCAATGGATATGGGGGAAGAAAAGCAGGAACAGGCTATTGAGTTGATGATTGGCCATAATCATCATTAATGGCAGAGCAGTTTCGAAGGGCCTAATGGCCTACTCCTGTCCCTATTTTCTATGTTTGTCTAATGGGGTAGATTCAATTGAGGTATTCAAGGGGGTATAGATACTTAAATTGAACGAATGTGCAAAATAATGCCAAAAGACAGGATAATGGCAGTATGTTGTGAGGCTCATTTAGAGGACCAATTCAGCATGATGGGCTGAATGGTCTCCTGCACCAGTGATTCTGAATCTACCCTCTAAAATGCTTCAGAATGATATTTAATGTGTTAATAAGGTTACTACTTATTCTTCTAAACTGCAGAGAGTAGAGATCCAAATTATTCAATCTCCTCTTATCAGACCACCACATCATCCCTTGAACCAATTTAGGGAATCTTTGCTGTATTGCCTCTGAAATAACTGTAAAAACCATCTTTACTTTTTAAAACTAAAACAATAGGCAGATGTACTGATTTTAAACCAAGGAATTTGTGGAAGATGATGTTGCACTTTTTAAAAATAAAATTGCTGGGGGGAATCTAAGATGGCAGCGACCTGAGAAGATCACACTGCAGAGCTTCGCATCGCAGCAGGAGCAGGACGGTCCTTTAACCCACCCAACTCAGGTCATCAGGATTTCATGGGGTGTTGGAAAGATTGTGGAGCCCCAAGAAACATTTAAAAATTGACTTGCCTGTATTTTCAGCTGGCCAGAAATGACTAAAAAAGAAGGAGCATCTGAGGCTGGGCTTGCAGCTCAGCCTGCAGCAGCCTCTGAGCCGATTACTCTCCAGGACCTGGTGAACCAGCTCTCGAAATCTCGAGAGATGTTGGGGAAACAGATTGAAGAGAAGCTGGCTCCAGTTTCTCATGCTGCAGAAGCATGAGCAGCAGCTGGGAGACCTGGAGAAGAGGACGGATGAGGTGGAGCACAGGGTCACAGTGGTGGAAGCTGATGCCAGTTCATTCAAGGAAGAGATCCAAGTCCTGAAGACGCAGGTTCGAAATTTGCATGACCAAGTGGATGATCTTAAAAACAGGGGCAGGAGAAAAAAAACTTGGATCATCGGTCTGCCTGAGAGTAAGGAAGGTGAGCAGCCTGCGGAATTTGTTGAAGATTGGCTTCCGAAATTCCTTGACTTGGAGACTGGCATGAGAGGATTGAAGATAGAGAGGGCTCACCAGGTCGCAGCACGGAGGTCGGGTCTGGGTCAACGCCCTCATCCTTTCTGAAGGAGCTTGGGATTCAGTGCTCCCTGAGATATCCGGCAGTGCTTCGGATCACCTTAGATGGATCCATGCATCTCTTTGACACATCAGAGAAGGCAAGAGACTTTGTGGACAAACTAACCTAATTTAAACAATTGTAGTATGTATAAATATTGTTGCTTGGGTATGCGTTTATCATTCTGCAAAAGAAATGGAGGAAATCCGCTTGGAGCTTTGTTTTCCCCCTTTTTTTCCCTCGGTTGATAATAATTTGGTTCAAACTATGTCTGGCGGTGGTTAAGATGTACATTTTAAATTTCTAAGTTAGGACATACCAAAGGATGGGTGGGGTATTTATTCCCCCTTTTTTATAAAATAATGTTTTTTTTATTCATATTGATATTCTATGGGGTGTTTATTCTTTTTAGCTTGAGCTTGCGATGCGGCTCTAGCTGGGAGAAGTGAAGGTGGTTTAGATGGCTAGATGCCTATTTATGGACAGTTCGGGACGAGTAGTTGCTCCCTCCGGCAGGGGGTGAGTTCTCCCTACTCGGTGCTATTGGCGCTTTATATGTTGGTTTGTTTTCTGGTTTTTGTGTTTTTTTTATTTTTAATCATTTTGTATGTTTGTTAAATGTAGTGGTTTTAGTTTATGTAGTTTTTTTATATTTGGTGGACCATGCAACACTAAGACTCAGCAATTTGTGGTTTGGGTTCCTCCTCTCTGGAATTTAAATGTAATTGTGGAAGATTATGGCTAATGATTTAATTAAATGGTGTACCTGGAATATCAAGGAAAGTCACTCACCAGTTAAGAGGAAGAAGGTACTCTTGAATCTTAGAAAGGAGAAGCTGGATATTGCTTTGTTACAGGAGACACATTTGGATGATAAGGAGCATCTGAAATTACAGCAGAATGGCTTTGACCGAGTTTATTTTTCATCATTTAATACCAGAAGTAGGGAAGTGGCTATATTGGTGAGGAAAAGTCTCTCATTTAAATTGTTGAAATGTGTTAAAGACACATAC